>NC_068943.1:78257619-78560649 GCF_026419915.1 Harpia harpyja | reverse complement strand
TGAGCCGGCCACCAAGCATATGGCCCTGCTCTTGTTTCTGTACAGTCCTACCAGTTGCGTTAGACTCACTCTAGTGGAAGACAGAATGCTGAAGGTGGTGTATGACGAGTCACCCACACCAGTAATTTATATATTAAAAGTGAATCCTGCATTTTAAGAATGATTCCTGAAGTCTCCTGAAGCCCAATTCCAGGGCCTTAGCTTACAGTTGGTCCTCAAGTCACTCAAGAATTGTAGAGATCAAATAACTTGTTAAAATACCTTGTTGATTTTTTTTACCAGATTTGCTTCCTTCAGGAGGCAAGAAAGCTGGTGAATTCATACAGAAAAACAAAATTAAGAACTTGATGAATTTGCCAGCATACACATATAAAAATTAAAGATTGCTGCAATTGAAAATTACTACTCAAAGTCATTAATGACAGTTTATCTATTTGTTGCAAATTACAAGCTGAACATTGCATGCCGGAGTGACACAGTCACACAGTGAAATAATGAAAGGCAGAGAGTATTAGTGACAAGTCGTGTTTGCTTGCTGGACCCGTCAGCAGAATAGGGGAAGTTAAACACTATGTATTTTCATATACATAATATAAAAATTATGTTTTGTAAAGAATATTAAATCTCTCTACAACTCTTCCAATATGGTAGAAAACTGTAATTTAACCATAGGGTTTTTATGTTGGATTTTTTGTTGTTGTTGTTATGGTATTTCTGAGTCTAATTCAAGGCTTCATCAAATACATTCAGTGAATAGGGATTTCAGGGAGTCATTAAATATCAAGTGTTATACAGGATTATAAAGACGATGTTTATCTCCTAGTTGATCCAAATATGAAAATTCCTTTAAGTAAGCTTACAGTTTATAATAATGTTTATAATAATGACAGTTTATAATAATCACAGTTTCTAATATTTTTTTGACCTACAGTACAGAGCCACTAAAAGGAGTAAGAAATATTTCCAACATGAAAGGCGCCTTTTCTACTTGCATCATATGTATAATCTTGCCTTTCTTAATATGGCATTGTCCAGGAGGTCAGTTACTGTCATTATATATGAAGATATTTAAATTTATCTTATATGAAGACATTTTCAGGTCCTCTGAGTTTTATCTAAGATAGCAAATAGCTCCACTGTTTAACAGATTTCTGTTGAATTTTAGAAGATGTTGTTATACTAACATTTGTTTTACAGGCATTTATTTTTGTTTCCCCATTTGCAAAAATGATGGCAGGGTTTTATTCACAATTGTTAATCAATGAGTACCAAAATGATGGAGCAAAAAAATGTCACGAACATTAAAAATCATTAAAATAAGATGACTTTACTGCTCCCATGTTAACCATGTGCTCAAAAAAAGAAAGAGACCAGCCAGTAAGTACTTGAAAAGCTGATTAAACTTCGAATTTATTTTCCCACGTATAACACCAAATTTTGGCAAAGCAAGGTTATAAATTTGCTGTGCTTCATGCTGTGTGTTGCATGAATGAATACATTTCTGTTGCACCGAAAGGCCTTAGAGACAGAGGACCAGATCAACACTGAAAGAAAATCCCAGTTGCATTAAGACCAGAACACTGTATTCCCATTTCAAAGTCCTTTTTCAACTATCAGAGCAATAAAATAGAAACATAATGCATCTTGATCTAGGAATGTGAACTGGAGGATCAGAGCGGCAACTTGCATTTGTTGTTGTTAAAAAAAGTCCTCTCCTCGTGGAACCTCAGTCTTGTTTAGGAAGCTCATGGACCTCCTTGCAAACATCTCGCTCAAGCTTCTCAGAAACACTTGGGAATATAAATGGCTTTCCTGACTTTAATGTTGTCTCCTTAAGATGGTGAGCAGCCTTAGTGTTTTCATGGTCATTCACACTTGTTAATGTTTTTCTGAAGGACCAAGTCGCAGTGAGGCTCCGTCTTAGATAGGAAGCTAAGTTATTCAAAATTTACACCTGATCCATGTATTCTTTCCTGTGCAAGAAAACCCGTTTCCATACTTGAGCTCTGATGAAGCACTTGCTTTTGTGACAAAAGACCCTCAGGCCTCCAGAAAAGCAGCAGACCGTTTGTAATATTGAGGGAGAACCATTACATACAAGGTATGCAGAGGTGCAGTTTTTCAGGGTAGGTCCACAGTTAGAGCCCAGGCATGCTGTATTGCATAAGGGACAGTGATTCAGCAGTAATGATAATATCTGCTATATGTTCAGAGACTGGTGAACTTTTATTGCTTTCCTCCAAATGTGTTTCTCTATTTGGTGCTACTTGGAGCAGGAGGCTGGAGCAAAACAACCAGTTTGAAGCTGTTGAAAATGCGTACAGTGTCCACAATCTGGTTAGTAATCAAATGATTGCAGCTTTCTTCTCTGCTTTGTTTTTTTTAATGAAGAACTTGCAAGGCAAAGTAAGGACTAAAGCACCTTTCTCGAGTTGCTGTAGGGGGTGTGTGTGGGTCTAAATTAAAATCAGTTGCTTTGCAGTGAAAGCTTGGAGCAGACAGATGGGTGGTAGGTACCAGAGGCAGGGAGTTTGCACATGGAACCTTTGAAACCACTCCGCAGTTTGGTATAACAGGCGTAAGGTTGAGTTCAGGACTGAGACAGCAGAAATTGGGTAATATTGAGTGGCAGTTTGTGGGGAGACAAGGACTGTAGGCTGAATGCCCTCTAGCACTTGTAACTTCTTGTTCTTGTGAGAGCTAAAACTAACCACAATTTTTATTTTAAAGATTTTTTGAAAAATTGTGCTTCTGGTAGAGTCAATGGTAAATCTGCCCAGAAGACTGGAGGGGCAGGAGTTCATATCTTCTGTTTTCAACCTCCCCCCTATTCAGCATGAGTTTTAATTAAAAGAAATTAAATTAAAAGAAATTGCCTTCAAGCATAAAGTAATACATTTTAAATAGTTCTTGGATGTAAATTTCACATTTTTGTTACCCTACAGGTTAGAAATGTTGTATTTTCTTAAGTATTAACCAGAAAAAAAATCAGACTAGTTTTTTTTAGATCTTCTAGGTTTTAAACTGGGTTTTAATATCTACTGTTATCTAACATCTACAGATAAGGCTTTCAAGTAAATGATATCAGGATCCTAGGTAGCAGAAAATGAGCAGTGGGTGCCATGTGCCTTTGAAAAATAATAAAATAAAGTGAGGCTTAGGTTCCTAACAGAACGCCAGTTGGCATGTATCAGTCCAGAACTGTAGTAAGGCCAGGAGTAAGCTCTTATTTTTATAGTACACCATAAAAGGGAATGCTGGATATTTACTACTAATAAGATATATGAAAGCCAAAGGGAAAATCTGAGAGCAAAGACCAATTTTGTTTGAAATGAATTTCTGATTTTTTTGATATATGAATGACAGACATTTGACTAAAATAAGAACCATTATTTCAGGCAATAAAATAAATAAATAAATATTTCCCTCATTTAGCTGATATTTTACTGGAAAGTATCAAAACCAGCAAAACCCATGAATGGGTTATAGTAGTCTCAGATTGTGGGACATTCTTACTGAATTCAGGGATTTATGGCTCTTCTTAAGAAACAAAACCTTTAAACACTGTTCTTTCACAGGCTTCTCTTGCATGATTCCTCCAATTATTTCCTTATACTGTGTACTTAACAAGCAGTATGTGTAGAGGTATTAACTGTAAGTGTTACTCTGGTAGAGCAAACCCACATAAAACAGTAGTTAATTTTGACAGCATTTATCTTACTTATTTTTAAGCCCCTATTTGAAATGTCTAACCTTCTGCCTATGTCTCCTATCTACCCTCTGTCACTCATGAGGAACCAGGGCTGGCTAACTCAGAATTGAGTTAGCCATGAATCTCACCCACCATGCTAACTGGTAGAAATATACTTTCTTATTCACTCCAAAATTCAGTCTAAAACTATTATTGAGGCTCGAAGCTGGTAAATAGTTCTAGTAACTAACAGATGTTATCCAAAGCTTGAGGTAAAGGTGCATTCATTTCTGAGCATGTTATTGATTGTTACCCTATTTAAGGCGTTTTAGCTGTGTGCAGTATTCCGCTGTGACAGTGCAGAGTTGCTTTTTGTTACTCAAAACAATTTTGTGTTTCTTCTATCCCAAAGTGAATTATTTATTTCCGAGAAAACGTAAACCACCAGGTGCCACTGAGAAAGAGATGGAGGAAAACACATTTCCAGCTTCAGCCAGAAAGAAGCAGCAGGGACAGCACTGCAAGAAATCTTCCAAAGCATGCAAAATTTTCGATGAATTGAGAAATGAAGATATTGGAGTCACAGAACTGTGAGTGTATTTTCTCCGCATCATGATTTGAATCAGCGTATTTCCTAGATCACAGCCATTCTTGCAGGAAGCCCTATCTAAAGTTTAATTCTACAAGAATAATAGTAGTTCCTGTGAGTAAAATGCTTATATTCTCTCATTCTCTCACTGAAAGCAGAAACCTGATTTATAATAAACAATAAGGTCTCCAACGCCTTTTTCCTTTTGTAACTGTGATTCAGAACAATGCTGTTCTTAAAGTAATCACACATTCAAATACAAGTAGGTGTGAGCTTTCAAATATACTGAAAGTGAATATTCAGAACATCACATCCTGGTGTTTGCTTCTGATGTTAAGAAAAACCTGCTGTGCAAACCAGGATGCGTGTTTTCAAAAGTCTATAACTTTGTTATTTTGAAGCCCGATTTCTTCAAACAGAGCAAGGCACATATTTACCTTCCAGGGATTTGTGCCATTTGTGGCAACTTTGGTACCCTTAAAAGAAACTGATTTTGAGTTTCCTTGAGTGCAAAAATACATGCAAATACAATTTTCATGGCTCATTTTTAGATAAATCTGCGTAGGTGTTCTGGAGTAACTTTTTGCTAATAGTTTATTTTCAGTTGAGGCGGGGAAGGTTTGATATTGTACTACTGAAGAAGAGATGTTCTAAATAAATGAAGAGACAGAAATTAATTTTTTATTATAGAAAATTTATATCCAATATAATTATTTTGCCAACACAGCACTATGCTGTAGACATTTAAATTAGGTCTATTAAATTAATTGTTTATAGTAAGCCTTTTCAGAGGAATTTTTGATGTATCTTGCAGTCCAGAACATCGGAAATCCAGTGCCAGTGCTTTAGCCCAACGAGAAACAAAGCCTGTGCCTCTGAGTCTTCAAGAGGTGGCTCTGAAGCATCCAGTGCTGGTATGTGGGTCCTCATTTATTCTACAACATCATGTTCAGTTCCATAAGTCTGTTGTACCAAGTTTGGAGGCTTTGTCCCGTTTCCAATCAATTGAAGAGAGATTTGGGGTTGACTTTGCATTCAAGTCTGAACGCAGCAACACACAGAGACTCCAACGCTACTGTCTGTGTACGGGCATGCACATATTGGTATTAATGCCTTTTTCCTAAAAGATAGTATTAGGAACTTTAAAAGTACAGGTTTTCAGGATCTGGTCAGAATTAGATCTGATGAAAAATGAGAATGCATGAATTTCTAAACCTTTTCTCCTTCCTGAACAAAAAAAGTAAAATATTTTGGTCCCTCCCAAAGAAGAAATCTTAAGACTCAGTCTGGCAATAGGAAAGCTGCGTTTTGATGTGAAAACCCAAACAGCTCCCTCAACTAAAACACTGATGTTCTTGGCTCAGATTGTGTTATTTCAGTTTGTTGCAATGACACCAAGTGCTCTGGGTCAGCTGTGTTAACCTGTATTCTTACTATGTCCTTCTGACTCCTGGGGACAGTAACTCACATGAAAAGAGAAACACAGACTACCTCTGCCAGGCTCCCACATCAGACCAGCCTCCTGTGCTACGCTCACTCATGAAACCTCCAGAGCATTACCGGAGAGGAGACCTCCTTGCAACATACGTAAATATAGGTTATGCAGTCCAGCCAAGAGAGCCCCGATGGAAATAAGCCACCATCCTTACATGGAATCTGGCTCAAACGCAGATAGGTGTTGTACTGGGCTCCAAACATTTAGACCGGTTTGACAGACAGTAGTATTGGGACTCAGGTTTGACTTAAAACCAGATTATTTTTTTGTATGGATTTTTCCAGTTCAGGTTATACATGTTCTGTGAAAATGCTTACTTCTGCAAATACTGTGTTTTTCTCCCTCCTTAAGTAAGTAGAAAAGTACTAAAGTATTTTTTAAGAAGCTACAGTGATGGTAAATCTCTTGCTCAGGACTGATACTGTTAATGTACATGGCTTCAATACAGTGGTGAATTTTGGGTTGTTTTTTAACTTTAGGAAGCTAAATCAAGACTTACTCATTGGACTAATTATGCAGCTAAAGAAGAAATCTCCTAAACTGGAAAAGAATGACTAAAAAGTAGAAGCTAGAAATTGCCTTTTTATGATTTCTCAAAAAGCTACATCAGGTACAAATTATATATAAATACTTGGAAATCTCGGTATTAATGATCATTCCGGCCCTGCATGAAGATAAGAATTCTTGCCGCTCTTTTATATTCCTCTTCTGTAAAGTAGAGACAAAAAAACCCCTGCAAAATAATTTTTCAGAATGGTTGGTATTACTGCAACTGAAAGCTTAAACTGGTATCATGAAACATGAATTTCTCCATTTGAGCTAATACACTTACAGCACTGAAAATCACAATACCAGCAATATTTTTTTTACTTTGTGCTACAACTAAGTTGGAAGAAAATGCTTTCCAGTGTAAGACCTTCCATGTACCAGGACCTACAAGGAACAAAACTGAATATGAATCAATAAATTAAGCTTCCCAGGAAACAGTATAATAAGCATATTCAGAAGTCTGTCCATATTCTTCATATGTTGAAGAAAACGGTTTTCAGTTTCATTTTATAAAACACTTTGTATCTCGCATATGAGTGATCTGTCCTATGCTCTCTCAGTAACTGCTTATGGGAGTAAACAGACCACAAGTTCATGTAGCTCAGACAATACACTCAGCTGTATGGGAGAACACAACTCTTGGATTGGGAGAGATGAGAACACTTAAAAGAATCAGAAAGGTCAGTGGAGAAGAAAAAACCTCTCATAGATGGATCACTAACTATTTTAAACTAGAAATATTCACTGAGAGCTAGGAGTTTCAACAAAATGAAAAACTTAATCATTTATGATGGAGAACCCCAGAAAGTTGTGTGTAGACAAAACCGCCAATTTTTTATGTATGTAAAAATGGGTACCCTCACTCTTTAGAAGATGAAATGGACAGGCAAATCGGTTTTACTGTCACAGCTGGAAATTTCAAGGCAAATTTAGCCAGGTACGTAAGCTGCCCTCCTGGTCCCTGAGAACTGACTGGCCAACTCTCAGTTTGTTTAAACACAGATGAAGTCAAAGTGCCAGCAACCCCCCAACCGTTGGAAGAAAAGCCCTCCAGCAGGTATTAAAAGACCATGTATTAGTGGCCGCTGCTAAGTAAGCAAGCCTTTGGAGGATATTTATCACACTGCAACCCTGCAGAAGAGATTGGTTTTAAGGATTGAACACCCTAGTTACTAGCAGGGCCAGGGATGTATATGTAAGGGCAGTGTAACTTCATTGCAGAAAAAGGAATCTCGAGAACAAGTTCATTTCTTATTTCCAGAAATGGCTGCTGGTTTTGTATATCTTGCACAGAATGCAACCAACATGTCTTAAACCAGAAGAAACTGAAATGGTAAATGGTGAACCCCCCAAACGGTGAAGCTAGTGATGACACTTTACAAAACAACAAAAACGGGACTGGTCAGCCTGCTTTGCAAGAGCATGGCTATTCTGATAAACAATTCATGTTCACAGGAAGAATCTTCCTGAAGCTGATAGTGTTCTCTTTTGAGCCATTTTTTTCAGGGTTGATCAATAAATTGATGTTTAATCCAATTTTATAACTGAAAATTCAGAGTTTAACCCCATTCATGCCAAGATAAATAGCTTCATTTCCAACTGCCAGTTTCAGAGTCCTAAGTACAGCAGATAAAGAACTGGAAAAAAAATTCATCCATGGCCAGTAGAGAGAGTTTACCAGCCTTTACTCATATCTTAAAATAAATTTAAGAAAGAAACTAACAGTTTTAGCAAAACAAGGTATCTTGTTTCTTTGCCTTATACTCCAGGCAACAAGCCAGGGGATAAAAATGCTATTTACAACAGACGTGCAAGCTTACAAAAGGGATTAGTAAAGACACATTTTGTTGAAGTCGCCTAAAATCCAGAACAAAGGCTGTAAGATTTTTAAATGGTATATTTCTGCACTTAACTGCTAATAAAAGTGACTACTAATTGTTAGGCCCAAGAGTTATATGGGAGGGACCATTAACATGTTGTTCTGTTTTTGAAGTATCTCTCTGCATTAACATAGGGCATTGTAGTGCAGATTACATTGAAATGCTGACTACTCTGCTGTAATATTGCTAAGAGAAAAACATTCAGTCCTGCGGTAAAGAATTGATATTAGTTAACTTAGAAAAGTTAAGTATTGCTCTGGTTTTGATATTTTAGATGGTCTGCTTGATGACTGAAGATATGTATTAATTTCCCACGAGGATTTGGCATTTCTGCTTTCCGCAAATAAATGGTTTCCACCAGGAGTTTTTAACTTAAAACAAAGCAGTTACATGTACTAACAGTACAACAGCTTTGACATTAATGCCAACTTCTTCGTGCTAATCTCTCATACCCCAGGAGGAGTGGAGCAGGGTACATCACAAATTTAAGTTTTAGATTTAGAGGAAACTGAAAGCACTGTGGGTCAGGTTAGTTTCCTTTGCAGCAGTCAGCCCTGTCTAAGAGAAACCAGCACTTCTGAGCTGCTAAGAATATATACATTTAGGTCAATATGTCAAGATCAATGAAGTCAATATCTGTAGTCTTGCTGTATTAGATTTTCATATCTAATTGTTTTTGTCCAAAGTGAATTAAGTGCTGAAAGAAGAGAGGGGGGGAGGAAAAAAAAGAGCTAGTTAATTGTCACAACCAGAGCAAAAGAAGCATGTTTCTTTGCACATGCTAATCAGTTCCCTCTGTGTGTTTACTTTTGCCCCTTCGAAGGTGCAGACTGATAGTGGATAGGAATAATGAATTTCTTCTAACCCGACAGCTATGCTTCTTCCATCAACTCTCCTTCCCCTTTGTTCTCTCCTCCAAACAAAGAAGTTTCTCCTACCAGGCTTCTCCTCAGTTTACCAGATCTGGCTCCTTTCTGCTCCCATTCCCCCACCACCCTATGGCCCCTTCCCCCACCGCCTGGCCCGTCTCCTGCCTGTTCCCACTGGTTTGCCATCCTCCCTCCCAGCACTTCTGGCTCTTTGTTCCCACAGCACTCTGGAGATGTGTGCAGCAGAAGCCCAGCACTCTCTCTTTTTTAAAATTTTTCTTTTTCTCAGGGGGGGAACCTGGAACATTTGAAGTCCCATTGACAGCAGACGAGAAGATAGCAGAGAAAAGAAGGAACCTTCATATGCCTCAAGAAAATGCTATCATAAAACACAGCCATGTTTTCCTTCAGAAGGAGATATTCAAGCACCAAGAAAGACTGCATGCAACTTGCATGCAATTAGGACAGATTGCTGTTTAAGTAATTTGTACAAAATTAAGGACTTTCCTTCGTAACATGTTTAACAACATTTTTAGAAGTACATTCATACCTGTGAAGAAAAGTGAAGAGAAATTAAGCTAGACAGTCAATTTGGGCTGAAGTTGCCTCACAAGGTTTTTGGAAAGCTTTTACACATAGAAATAATGAGTATATTTTCAAATCTGTGTAAGGACAGTTAGCAAGAAACTAGCTTTCTGTACTAGAGTACAGAAAGGCCTCAGGTGCATAATATTAACCTGCTAGTGTGGTGGTGGTCTGGGTAAGAGAAGTATAGTCTTTTTAAAGAGGGAGAGAAAACACAACTATCATTTTCCCTGCTTTGGAAGAGCGTATCCCAAATTTCCTGGGTTTTATGGTTTCATTAAAACCATAAAAAACAACTTTCATCTCCACCATATTATGAGAATAACTGCCAAAACAAGTTTAAGCAACCAAGAAAAAAATGTTTGTAAAGTGATGCGTGTCTCTTCTCTATTCACCTTATTTAAGAAAGGTACGATTGCAAATGAAGCACCTTTGCTTTCTAATCAGGTTCTTCTAACAGTTTTAAAAATCCTGCCTGCTTCCAGTTTACGCTTGAGATAATCATAATGTGTTGCTTATCATCGAGTAAATGGAACAAGCAGCAGTCAGACCAGTCCAGTAGTCAGCTTAGATTGCATGGCAATGCTGAGGAAGCTGAAGATGCCTACAAATTCATTATCCCTAATATCAGAGATCAAAAGAGTCAAGTGTTGCTCTGCGGCACAGCACATAAATTACTTTATAGGGGAATTCTCACGTGACCTGATGAACCTATGAAAAGTGGCAGACACTAATAGGTAGTAAAATAATTTCTCTAGAAGTTCACTTCTGCTATTTGTTTGCATACCTCTCTGGGACAGAAGAGAAATTTGCTAGTATTTCCACCTGAATCCTCCTCCCATGCATTGAAAACAATGAAATTCTACTTGAATTAGGACAACAGGAGAGGCAATTTAAAGGGGCCCTAAGGATTCAGTCTCTTAATCACAACTGTGACAAAACGCTGTCATCCTTGCCGGCAGTTCCCTAGCAATTTACAGTACAGCAGTGTAACAGGAGGAGACCTTGCATTGCAAAGAAACCTGACTAGATAACCAGATCTTCATCTTCTGATTTCCCCTGCCCTTGCAATATTACACAAATCCTAGTGATCACTGGTTACTCTGCCACCCTGAAGCCATTTGGGAGCTACATTTTGACCCTGACATTGTATCTAAAGTTATTCAGAACCCAAAGTCAGTGCAGACTTTGGTTTCCAAATAGCCCATTTAATGAAGAGGGCATTTCAGTAGCGTGGTGTGCATGCACACCAGCAGCTCCATTAGGCTGCAATAGGAGCTTAAGTGTTTTTATTATAGAGGCAACCTAAAATCACTCACTCTGGCTGAACTGTGATTTGGACTGCTCCCCAAAAGGGCTTCCTTCCTGCAGATAAGACAGGAACTTATTAATTAAACTGCTGGGCAGCTTTTCCCTGGGAGGTACTGGAACCCCCTTCCTCAGATATAGGCTGCTCCAAGTCTAGCAGTTGTTTTAGTCTATTAACAAAGAAATACATAATTGGGAACTTGGGAAAGAGCTGAGGGACTTTGGAAAGAACTTCCCAAAGCAAAGAAGACCTAAAGAAAGGGCTAAGGTTTTTTCTTTTAAGTCATTGCTGCACTGATTTCCTGCTAAGCAATTGCTCGAATGTAAAAAGATTTTGTTGGACTGTCAATGGTAGGTTAAATAGAGTCAGCTAAAGGCATATTTTTATTATCTGCACATAACTAAAGGTAATTTAAAACGTAAGGAGAAGGTAGTTGGTTTAAAGGCCAAGCAAATACCTCAGGGTTCAATCCTGACTTCAAAAGATTGTGATGTTTCTAACAACTTATTATTTGCTGGTATATCAATAAGTGCCAAACCCACATCATTGTTTCAAATTATGTTCCAAACCAAAACACATAGAAATTGCCAACCTCTGCTAAGCACCACAAAGAAAACAAACTGTACATACTTGGGGGTGATTCTTGAAATATTGTAATTCTTAATTAATTTTAAAAATTTAAATTTAAAATTTAATTTTAAAAAAGAACATTTAAAAAACAAAGGGCAACAGTATACTCTGTTAGCTAAGCTTTTGGGGAATATCCACTTTTTCTTCTTTTTTGATGGATCTTCCCTAAAGAGGCAAGTACAACAAAAATCTGCTTACTTACATTCGTGATCATAGGTTGAGAATCTTCCCCTGAAAGGGCTTGTAGCGTCACCTACTCATGATAGTGTATTACACTATTTAGGTGTTGAATATGTCGACTGATAACATAGTTTGTAAGATACTGGTGTGTGCTTCCATGCTTAAGGACTGGGAAGGTCTGAATAAATAGTTAATACTGGTCTACTTGCAAAAGGACAGGTTGATTTGCTGTACTGCAACTAGTGTAAACCAGAGCTAGCTAGGTTAGCTAAGGAGTTATGGCTCACTATATGTGAGATGTCATTATATATACATGTAATTTTTATACTTTTTTTTTATATACACACACAATACTTATCTGGCATATATGTGATTTGACTTTGTGCAGAAGGGTTTCTAAACCTGGTTGCCAACTGCTATTAGGGTAGCAATTGTTACATTTAATTAATAATGTTCTCGAATCCAAACCCCTACTCCCCTCACAAATGTAAGACTAATTTCTGAACTTGTGCAAGCATATATTCAGCTTCTACATATTGTCATCCTTGTCCTCAAGAAACCCTGCTAGGCAAGCAAACCTTGCTACTCCAAATTTGACTCTGAAAATAAAAATGTGCAGCTCACAAGAATCAACAGGCAAAAAGATAAGGTAAGATATTTAAAACTTTCTCACAGATTATTTCACTATTCTGAAATGCATGAAAATAAATATTTACCAACTACAAGGCAAAGATTAAAAAAAATGAGTTAAAAAAACCCCACATAGTTTATTCATGAATTTGTGATCAGGTGGAAAATTATGGGGAGTCTGTATCACAGAGTATTGTGTCTTAAGATTTTGCTCGGTTTACTTGTCTGAGGTTCAGAATACAACATTTTTCCTCGGTGAAAATGAAGCCTAAGCAGAGGAATAGACCTTAATATTCGTGTGCTTCTTTCCTTAGACTAACAGAGTGTGTGTGCAAAGTCAGTGTATTGGCTTTGTGTGGCAAGGTTTTGGTAGCGGGGGGGGTTACAGGGGTGGCTTCTGTAAGAAGCTGCTGGAAGCTTCCCCTGTGTTCGAGAGAGCCCATACCAGCCGGCTCTAAGACGGACCCGCCGCCGGCCAAGGCCGAGCCAATCAGCGATAGTGGTAGCACCTCTGGGATAACATTTTTAAGAAGGAAAAAAAGTTGCAGGACAGGCAGAAACGGCAGCCGGAGAGAGGAGTGAGAACATGTAAGAGAAACAACCCTGCAGACCCCCAGGTCAGTGCAGAAGGAGGGGGAGGAGATGCCCCAGGCGCCGGAGCAGAGATTCCCCTGCAGCCTGTGGGGAAGACCGTGGTGAGGCAGGCTGTGCCCCTGCAGCCCAGGGAGATCCACGGTGGAGCAGATCTCCACCTGCAGCCCGGGGAGGACCGCACGCCAGAGCAGGTGGGTGCCCAGAGGAGGCTGTGACCCCATGGGAAGCCCGCACTGGAGCAGGCTCCTGGCAGGACCTGTGGCCCTGTGGAGAGAGGAGCCCACGCTGGAGCAGGTTTTCTGGCAGGACTTGTGACCCCAGGGGGAACCCATGCTGGAGCAGTCTGTGCCTGAAGGACTGCAGCCTGTGGGAAGGACCCATGTTGGAGAAGTTGGTGCAGGACTGTCTCCCATGGGAGGGACCCCATGCTGGAGCAGGGGAAGAGTGTGATGAGCCCTGTCCCTGAGGAGGATGAAGCGGCAGAAATAACATGTGATGAACTAACCATAAACCTCATTCCCCATCCCCCTGCGCCGCTGGGGGGGGTAGGTAGAGAATCCGGGAGTGAAGTTGTGCCTGGGAAGAAGGGAGGGGTGGAGGGAAGGTGTTTTGAGATTTGGTATTATTTCTCAGTACCCTACTCTGGTTGATTGGTAATAGAGTTAGTTTTCCCCAAGTTAAGTCTGTTTTGCCCGTGATGGTAATTGGTGAGTGATCTCTCCTGTCCTTATCTTGACCCAGGAGCCCTTTGTTATATTTTCTCTCCCCTGTCCAGCTGAGGAGGGGGAGTGATAGAATGGCTTTGGTGGGCACCTGGAGTCCAGCCAGGGTCAACCCCCCACAGCCAGGCAGGGGAACCATGAGAAGGAAAAGACCTATTTTGGTCTACTGTACTGCAGTCATGTAGCTGGCTGGCTACTGGTGAATGGTGATGGGAATTGACTCAGTCTCCAAGTTTTAACTGGAAGTCCACTGCAAATGATGGTGATATAAACCTGAAGTTCAGTCTTAGATAAAGACAGGTCAAAAAAAAAAATTTTTTTTGTTTTATTGGTTAAAATGTATGGCAAAGACTATAGTCTTTAATCCGGACACCTTTGGCAAGAGAAATACTTTTAAATGACAGTAGCTGTTCTTGAGGCAAGACTGTTAAGCCATCTACTTTCACATTCCTTTAGGGTGAAAGCATTCCCAAAATAGGATTATCTATTTTTTATTTTTTCTCTTTATGACCAGTTCATGGGAAAAGGCAGAAGAAATGTTAAGTGTGATTAGTGTATTTTAAAATGTATTGCTAAGTCAGCATCCCTTTTCAGAATAGCATATTTCTGCTGACTGCCTTTTTATGCAAGACCTTCAGCCAGTTCTCCATGAAAAGTTCAGCTTCCAACAACCTGTAAAAAAAAATCTCCTTTTCTTACAAAGTCTTCTAGAACTGTTAGTTTATGTAGAATGACGAAAGTAATTTCAAAACAGATATGAAATGGGCAATTGCCTTTCCCTTCCTGAGGTTTCCATGGGTTTGTCCTCTTCAAGGACTTTCAGCAACAGGAGTTCCTTTGGTGCTAGGCACAAAGCTCTTTGGCTACAAGTGGAAGGGAAGACAGTGCCTTTGCATCAACTTCAGGATTTCTGCTTGGAAGCCTAGTATCAAAACATTGAAGTAAAAAGAATTAGAAATACTTGGGTTTTAGTGTCAAAGTTTCTCAATTGGAGGCATCTCAAATATATCCATTGGAAACACCCTCCTACCCCTTACTGTTACTGTTCATTTACTGTTAGTATTTCTGTTCAAATGATGTATTAGTCGGTCTAAAGCTGTTGAAACTTCACTTTCATAGTTCAGTAGTAATTCAAGAAAAGCCGTATCCTTAATTTGTTTTGTGTAGAAGTTCATATTGCTTTGTTAACTCTGAGACAATTTATAGAAATTTTTGTCTTTTTTGAAATATTTTAAAAATCTGGATCTTGTTTTGAACTATGATTGAGGCTTAACCCAAATTTTTACAGGGACAGACAAAAAATTATCTCCATGAATACTTCAGATATGCTGGGGATCATTGTTCTCCTCTGATCTTTCTCGAGTCAGAGCACTGGCAATATTGGGAAAATGAAGTTTTGCTAAAGTCTTTGGGAGGGACTAAAAGGAAAGATTTTATTCTGTATGCATCCTTCAGATGGCTTTTGCAAGGCCCTGTAAAGCATGAAGCCTGGAGAAGGCAGTTGTTATGCCGTACCTCTACCTCTAATGACAGCTGGTTGATCTCCATAAGGTTTCCTGTAGCTGTGCTTCCTCTTGGAAGAAAGACTGGGATTCTGTGTTATCTATCTAGTTGCTTTCTTCTGTCTGCTTGTCTTCTTTTTCTTTAATGTTTAAGCCAAAAAACATATCAAACTTCTGTGGCTAAATTTAGGCCTGTGAATCCAATTCAATAACTTAATTCCTGCAATTGCTTTATTTGGTGCGATTGAGCCTAATACAATTAGTTTGGTGAGTAAAGCTGAGAATCACATACCTCTGTGTCTGGGGGGGCAGGTGGGAAATGGAGGTTGGGGGGGCTGATTTAGCCTGGTTTTCAAAAGTTCTTGACTTTGGTAGGAACTGTAGGTATTTAGCACCACCGATTAACAGGTAACTTACTTAGGTGTTGAGGCACCCAGGTAGGTTGAGTTTTGAGTTGGTTTGTTTCTTGAGCGTGGGTGTAAGTGAGGAGAGGGGGGTGGTGGTGTATATCTCATAAGATGTAAATGCACAGAGGGAGAGAAGTGGTTTGAGGCTGCAGATGAATATATGTCTAGGAGGAATGGGATGAAAGCTAAGCAGAGTAAAATGTGTGCAGCATATGAGAAAAAAGATAGCTTGCAAGTGAGATACATTTGTCTATGTGTTTTCCAAGGCAAGCAAAGGAAATTTTGGCATGCACGGACATTTGAAAGGGATCTGGATAAAAGGAGGCGTTTGCTGGACCCTGCATAGAAATGCTTTTCATCTCTGATATTGTCTTTGGATATTTGGCATGAAACACATTGATTTTGCTTGAAAATATATGGGGCAGCCAAAAGCTTGTAGCCACTTGTGCCTTGCTGAGAGCTCAGCTTCCATAAAACTGAGTTCCTTTAAAGAAGGTGCCATGCTGTCAGCACATCTGTCTCGAGAAAGGGAAGGAAGCACTGAAGGTGGAGGATTGCTGTTCATTAATTGCATCATATTGAGCTTCCAGGCAGACAAGTACTTGAGACAGCCAAAAGGTGGAGATTCTTAGGTTCCTCCCCCTGCTTTTCCTTCTCCTCCCCCGTTCCCAAAAGAAATGCTTTGCCAAAACCTCCCTGTGGCAAAGCAAGGGTTTTTAAAGAAAAGTCAGGACCAAAGAAAGAATTATGGAGACTTGGTTAATTTCAATCCTATTTTTTTCTGGAAGGAAGACTCATAATGCGTACACTCTATCACATTACACCTTGTCTTCACTGTTGTTCAGGGTGCAAATCTGAAAAATTAAAAAAATATAAACAAAAAGAAAGTAAGGGCACAAGTCATTACCCAGTCTTGCAAATACAAGAGTTTTCAGCTTCCAGTTGTTTCTCTGAGAACAAAAATTGGAAGAATTATGGAGGCGTTCATACTCCATTCACTTTTATTCTTGTATGGATTACTCACGGAAAAACTTCCTATGCTTGCAACAGATTTTTTTTCCCAGGTAAAATCTATAGAATCTAGCTGATGTTTAAGAACTTTTTTAGCATAAGAGTTCACAAAGAAAAAGAGTTTGTGGATTTTCTAATTTCTTGGTCAGAAATGTATGCCTTACTTATTAACTTAATATTGTTTCAGCTTTGCACTCTGTAATCTTGTATTTCTAGATGTAAAGTGAGGAGAAAACGTTTCAGAGGGCAAAGCTCAGTTCGTCTTGAAGGCTACATTAAGTGCATCACAGCAGTTGCTATTTCAATAGAAATATATTTACTATAAGTGTGCACAACTTAATGCATGAGACAAGGCATCTGCTGAAGATGAAATCTTGAATTAGATTCTATTTTTATCAAAGCTGTCAATGCACTGGGACTTGAAGGTTTTTTTCCCAAACGAAGGTGCCTTGAAGGTAAAGCAGTTCTTTTTCTACTTCTCAGATAGATTGACTGTATCCTTGTCATCTGGACAGACAGAATCAGGAGTGAATTCCTGGGGATGCATGGCATCTGCCACAAGTTTCTGAAAGTGAGATGCACCTTAAATTTCAGACTTGGACTATACTGAAAATTTCCCTCTGGTTTCTTAAAGAAAATTTTTGCAAAGCCAGTGTTAAACACAAATAATAAGCTGTCTAAGGGATAGAATTGGAGAAGCCTTCAATTAAAGGCGTTTGTGGTTTTTTTTTAATAATATAAACCAGCAATAAATATAACATGGTTGAGATTTGTTTTAATTCAACTGAAGATTAACAATTTGTTTAAAAAAGCTGAAGAAGATGAATAAATGTTTGCAATGTGCCTGCAAGACTATTAATGTATTACATTAGCAAGGATGCAAGTGGAAAGTCCGTGATTGAAAGTAACCTGCCAGCTTAAATGAACACAGTTGGTAGCATCAGCAGATTTCAGGTGTGAGAAGTTCTCAGGTATCAGAGTACCTCTGAAAGAACAGAAATGTAATTCAGATTTAAAATGCTTGGTGTCTCTTATATGATGGTTATTGTTTTTTCTCCCATGTATCTGGGATACTGAATGTGATACTCTGGAATACCACTGCAATCGGGTCAAAAGTTTCCAGTGCTCACTGGGAGAAAATTCCCATAGCATGGTGTGGAACAACATTAAGGACAAAAGACAAAATACCCCTTGAATTAGGAGCTATCAAAAATACTAATGCAGATAGACATGACTGGGATCAATGTCTTTTTCTGTTCCCACACAGAAGTTAGGCACGCAGATTTGTAAAGAAAAGATTAGGACAAGACTTGAAGGTTCAGCGTTGTGTACAGCAAGAATATTGATGTGACCACGCTAGACAGTTATCTTGGTGTAAGCGTGTAGCACAACATTGACTAGCTAGCTCTTACAGATTGTAAGTTTGTACTTACTGAGGAGGGGACAAAGATGCTATCGTTGAAGGATTTTGTACAACTGAATTCCTAGCCATAATAAAGCTGGGTATCCCTGAATTCATATTCTGTCTTTCAGAGAGAGATCTGGGTGAATTAGCCTGTGGTTCTATCATTAACTTTTAAAATAAATGATTCACCTTCTTCAATTATCTTATATATACAGGGAAATGTAAGAGCTCTTGGGTAAGTTTTCTCAGGTCCAAGGGAGTAAAAAGAAATAGCTGTCCCTGTTAGATCCACCGCTGTTTAGTTGGCCTTTTCTGAGAATTTGATGTTAGGCTGTTGGAATCGGTGTCGAAAGTAAGAGATTTAGTGCACAGCATTACCAAAATTGTGCCTCTGTAGAGGGTTTTGAACTAGTTAATCACTAATTGGGGCCGACGGTGTTTAACATGAAAAGATAGTGCAGGTTTTCTAGGTGACGGAGCTATACATTTTTCCTAGCAGCCTGCAAGAATTTTTATGATAACCCAGGAATGCAGTGAACATCTACTGATCTGAGCTAGACATAAAAAGTAGTTTCACAGGAATGAGCAATTTTAATTAGCATAAAGGTCAGATGCAAGGTAAGAAAAAAACATTTAAAGTTAAATTAGCTTATAAAAAATACAGCTATAAGTCTTCATACTTCGGGGAATAAGTGAGTCAACAGAACCACAAAAGTGGTGCCTCTCTGACTGGAAACGTTACAAAATAATCTGTATGATTAGGGGTGAAGGATCACGTCTCCCTATGTAACAACTAACCACTGTTAGGCAGGACATCAGACTCCACAGATCACTAGTCCTAGGTCACAGCTGACATTTTTCTTAGCAAGGGCAAGAAATATTTTCTGGCCCCAGGGAAGTGTCTAACGCACAGAGATTTCAAGGAGAGGCTGGGGTGTCTGCAGTGTCTCCCGGGCATTCCTGGCACTGCCTCCTGTGGTACTTGCACTGGTGGTTATTACACTCTGCGGTCCCCACACATTCATCATTTGCTGCTCATTCATCATCTCTGTTGTATCTGCATGTTGGTACTGACAGCATGGACTGCTAGGCAAAAAGGCAGGGCTTAAACAGTCCCTTTTTACTACGCGGACTTTTTTTTTTTTTAAACAAATTGAAAGAGCAAAATGAACCAATGTCTGCAGCATGCTGTAATTAAGTGGGACTAGCACCAGCAGTTTGGTAAAAATGCAAGTGTTCAAAAAGCATCCAGCAGGAAAAATGCACCCTTGTTAGAGAATCAGACCAGATTTGCATTACCAGAGACCAAAGATTGTGAATTTTTGTTTTGACATGTAATTACTTTTCATTATGTATTATTAGCTTATTGGGTAGTTGCTTTTATTATATAAATGGTTCCAGAGAAAATAAGGATGGGATATTACCAATGAAAATTTCGGTGTAATATTTTCGCTATGAAGTAGAGCAGCTCACCAAAATGGAGATCCTGCAGACTTGCCCAAAATGAGACAGCGAGTCAGTGGAGCTCAGAATCAGCCCTCCTGGCTTCCAGTCTCTTGTGCTGTACATTACATCAACCATCTTCCCACAGCTAAACTCATTAGGTGGCCTATGGCAGAAAAAAGCAGCCAAGACCCAATTAACCTTTGCTGAATTCGAAGTAGGAAGCTGTAGGAAACATTTCTGTTTGTCAGGGCTTGATGGGTACGTTTAACACAGAAAGGCTGAAGTTTGCAAGACATTTTACCCTCCTGGTCATGAAACAGAGGACCACAAGCATGTCTGTACATCCCAGAAGCTGGTCTCGAGGTCTGAGCCCTGTATGCCAGGAAGAAGCTGGCATTAGTTCACCCACCGTCTCCCTGAGAAGACCAACAGGAGCGTCTTTAAGGAGCTGTTGTGTCAGTAGTTTCTCTTTTCTCTGCAATTGCCACTTTCCAGTGAATGTTGCCTTGCTTTTTTATTCCTTGTCCAGATTGAAAGCTGTTGGCATCACAGTCCTGTTCTTCTGCTCTGTGTGGTCCTTCTGCCATGTACTTTCCTCTGAGCAGACCTGTCCAGGATGGTGCACAACATAAATGCTGTGTATGTAATGGCAAAAAGATTTACGGGAAAATATGGTGGTGACTTGATCAGTTCAGGAGTTTTTCACTTTCTTAAAACTAGTAATAAGAAATTACTAAATTACTAAATTACTAAAACTAGTAATACGAAAATACTTCTATTAGATGTGCAGGTGTCCTTGTTGGTGAAGCACGTGTGGGTAAGGTGAAGGGTTGGGTGTAGAGAGAGCAGAGGTAGGTCACATACAGCTTGGAAGAAAGAAGTTAATTGGGTTCAGAGCAGTGTAAGAGAGGAGGCGACGGAGGGGGCTAAAAAGTGGCTCAGCTGATGTAAAAGCATGCTACCTGTAAGTTCAAATAATGTCTAGATTGAGTTAAGTTCCAGTCCCCTCCTCTGAGCCAGCTGCATCAAGGTGATGAAAACCAGCATCGGAGTTATGCAAAACTGTTGGTATCGGTCAGTGGAGATTAACTCAAATGAGGTAAAGAAGAAAACAGTTTTCTATCAGATCGCTTCCTTGCTGATGGGAGGCAGAGAATTTGCTTTCAGTACGCCCTCATTGGTAAAGCTGTTGAAGTGTTTTTATTTCATGTGGATAAGGGAATTACCTTGAGCAAGAAATCAGGAACTAATCTTGGCAGCAAAGGGCTCAGAAGAGGCTGTAAGCTTTGAGGCTGCATTCAAGGCAATTACTAATTCCAAAACAGGAGATAATCTAGATTTAGGCACAAGTTGCCAAGTGAATACTAAAACTGTTACTCTTATTTATAAAATATAAAATAGTACTCCTTAACCCTGTATATTTACCTTTCCTGTGGAGCGGTGAGGAGGAGGAAGAAAAGTGTTAAAACAGTAAAGGAGGAGGAAAAAAACAGTGGAAAAGAGGTTGATTTGATTTTAAAAATTCTGCAGTTACAAATTAGGGCTTATCTCTTTTTTTTCTAGAGGTGTTAATATTATGTAGCTGTGAAGCACCCAGTTTGTCTTAAGCCTTACAATAATCTCCATGAAATGGTCAAAGGAGAGGGAAAGGAGAAACTGTGGATTCCCAACTGCCTTAAATCTTTTATTGATATTAAAAGAACTGCAAAAGAAATATTGCCTGTTTGATTCTTAGCACTGCATACTTTTAGAGAGAGAGAGATAATGGCTGGGGCAAAGATGAGTATTTCCAGTAAAAGTATTTTATTTTGGTTATTAATGTCAGAAAATCTGAGGACTTTTGTACTTGAGACCGGAACGTTAGCTTTTTAACTTACCCTGACGTATCTCAGCAAGAAAAGTTGCATTTCCGTTAGTGCCCTTTGGGAGCTATGTGGGTTGAAGTATAGGAAAAGGTGTTGTTTATGGTAGGGTCTCTCAACAGGACTCCTGCTAGGATGTTTATGACGAAGCAAGTACTTTCTGTCCCCAGACTCCTACAGTCCCTGTTTGAAGCAGAATATGTCCTCAGTGTGTGGGGGGGGTTTGCTTTGTTGTTGTTTTGGGTTTTGTTTGGCTGGTTTAAGATTATCCTTTAGTCCAGGATAAAGCAGTGAACAGTATCTGTCATGCTACTACTTCTCTTTGCAGCCCTGGTCATCCGTTGTGCCTGTGCCTCTTTGCAGTTTTTAGAGCAACGGCCTGTTAAAGGGTGGTGGACGGCTCTTACTTGTGATATCTGCTTGTTTCCACTAGCTTACTCAGGATAACTTGGTTTAAATAGCTTTAGTCTTCTAAGCAATATCATTAAGATACTGAAAAGGATATTCTAGCTGAAAATTTTGAGTTTGGATCAAAAGTGCTCTGCTCTCAAATGTGCTGATTTCATCCATCTTTGAGCCAGAGTCTCCCTTAAGGGCTTTCCTGGGAGCTTCAGTTTATTTTGTTGTTTTTCCCTGGTTGGTGCTGTCTAGTGGAGCAGGCCCTGAAGTCCTTGGAAGTTTGATCATTGACTTTCATGAGGGAAACCTCAGGATCTGAGCATTTGAGATGGAAAGGGTACTTAGCAGTACTCAAGCAAAGATCTGACTAAGTCAACGGGAGTTTTGCCACCTTCAAAAAATGCAGGATAGCACTCTGCCTTTGCCTTGCCTTCCCAAATGCTAAAGGGGGAAAGCAAAACAAATCAAAATCAACATGTTGTGCTCCATTCAGACTATGTGGAAAGAAAGTGTTTTTCAAAAGTGTGTATGCATTAAAACCTTTGGAGAAAATCAGTCCTATGTCTTAAATACTGAACATAGAGAACCCGAAGCATACTTATTCCAGAGGCTTAATGCTCAGAATGTATGAACTTAAGATGAGTAAAACCACTGTAGGTTTTCACGTGTTGTCGTTTCCTCTGTAGATATATATTAGTACGTTGGAGTTATAAAATGGTGAGTTCTTATAAAGAGCTCTCCCAGGACGATCTTTAGGCTTTTTCTTGTTTAAGCCTTGTATATAAGGAAAACGATATGCCAGATTAAAATGAAATCTGGAAGCTTCTTATGAAAGTGGCATTTACATCCTCAAGCAATGCCTCAACAGTAGCATCAGTAGGACATTCCTCCCCAGCGTCCAGGAAAAAGCAGCTGACAAGTAGAGACAGAGGTATACATCTCTGTTTACGTATATATTACATAAAATGTAATCATTTTTCTTAAGGGGGGGGGGGGGAAGAGTAGGTCCTGGGAAGCAAGTGTTGATTCTCCAGGGGTGGAAGGTTTTGACCTTTGAAAAGTGGGTTTCATCCCCGGGGTCGGTGGGTACTGCTCTCTGGGGCGGCAGCGGGTCCAGCACCAAGGGCGGTGTTAACTGCGTGTGTCACCCCCCCGAGCTGCAACGTGGAAGATATATAAACAAATACCTCCAATACCTAACCCCGCTCCCCCTCTCGCGTGGCATCCCCGGGCGCTCCAAGGTTCCCCCCGGGGCCGCTGGTGCCCAAGAGCTGCGGGAGTGGGCCCGGGCTGGTTCCCCGGGGAAGGGGTCTGGGGGGTGCGCTGACCCAGGGAATAAAGGAGGGGATGATGGACAGGTCTTGCGAGCCCGAGGGAACAGCTGGAGGTTACCACTCGCCCCATGCAAGAAGGAAAGTATTGCTATAAATCGGGAATCTTTATAGCTGTTCGGCTGGAGGAAGTTTTTTGGCTGTAAACTGTCATGCACTGCAGCTCTCGCTGAAAAGGCTCTGGAAGTGGGGAGTCCTCTCTCCTGAGAACCACAGTGCAATTAAGATCAGAAAGAGGGAGAAGGAAATAAAATAAAGACGGCAGGAATCCAAGCCGAGGAAAAACTTTAGGGTTTGGTTACGTTTTGTTTCGTGGTGTCCGTCCCCCCTCCGCCCCGTTCTAAAGACTATGTGTAACTTCTGGAAACTTTTTTAATGGTCATTGAAAAATTTAAAGCTGGATAGACTTCTTTTTGAAAGACCAACTAAATTTGAGTGCATACGTTATTTGTCTGGAATGAGTGGCACGGTCATTTGCTAAGTATTAAGTAAAACGTGAAAGAGATCAAATTAAATTCGACTTCAAGTCTCCTCCCTTTGCCTAAAGAGAGCAATCAATGCAAAAAGTAATAACCCTATAGATAAGTGTCTGCTGCCGAACGGGTTGAGGTTGCTTCCCATTCCTTGTGTGCATATAGATGTGTGTGTATATATATATAAGGAATTAGCCCTTCCTTGAAGCATCCATCCGGAAGAATTAAATAGTGTTTTTAAAGCTCGGATCGCCAGAACACACATTTAGATCGGCTCTATTTGTTTCATTTATTCTTTTTCGGAACGGGTCATTTTCCACCGAAACGGCCCCGTGGCTTTCGAGTCCGGCTGGTTCTGCTGCTTTCGGCTCTTAAACACGTTCGTTGCCAGCTGAGGAAGAACTGAGGCTGGAGTTTCCCTAAACGGGACCCACCAGCTCCCTCTTACCTCCCACCCCCGCCCGCACCCTAAAAAAGACGCGACTTCTGCAAGGGGGAAAAAGTCCCTTTCCCCCCCTTTGACCTGCACGGAGCGAGCGAGTCCTTCTTGGGGGTTAACGTCTCCTGGTGCCCGGCTTTTTCAGGATGAAGATGTTTGCAATGTCGCCTTCAAGGTGCAAACCCAAAGTCAGTTGGTGCTGCCAGCCCCCCCGGGGACCGCCGTGCCCGGGGCTTGCGGGGGCCGAGTGCTCCCGGCTTTTGCTAGGGCGCGTTCGTTTGTTTTGAGTGAAGCACCTGAAGTGAAATAAATACCTGAGAGCGAACAGACCACCTCGAACTATCTATAGCAGCGACTACGTATCATCGTAGTAAGCTTCGCCCGGGATTTCTTTGCGAACGCCGCTTTCCCCCTCCGAAGAGGACAAAAAGCGGGCGGTAGGTGCTCAGGCAGAAAGAGCGAGCCTTAAGAGACTTTAACGCAGGAATTGGTCTGAAGGGATGACAATTTTTCCCATCTTTCTGGGCAGTGGTTGAAGAGAGCTGGCGTGCGGAATTTAACGTGTCGGGCTGAAGGGGGGGGGGGAAATAAAAGCTCTGCGGAGTCGAGTAAGTTAATGGTACGTGAGCCGGATGGTGCTGTGTAATGAAAATACAGCCGTAAGTCGTAGCTCCTAAATCAAAAAGAAACCGAAAATAAGAGCGGAAGCTTTGGGTTTATTTGAAGTCGGATGAAGGCAGACCCGCTCGGGCCGCCGCTCCGCTGTGTGCCCAGCGTGGAAGGGCAGGGGTGCGGGCAGGGGTGCGGGCAGGGGCTGCCTGCCGTGGAACGAGCCGGTGCCCGGCCGGAGCCGCCGCCCGCATCCTGCGAACGGGAGCCCGCCCGCCCGCCTCTGGCAGCCCTGGCTTCCAGCTCCTTCTGCTCCCGGGCGGGTTCCCCGTGTGCTCCGGGCACTTTCTCCTAAAACCTTCAAACTCCCGGCAGCGCTGCTGCGCCGTGCTCGGGGCGAGAGGGGATGCCTCTTTTAAAAGAACGC
Organism: Harpia harpyja; assembly: GCF_026419915.1. Taxonomy (NCBI): domain Eukaryota; kingdom Metazoa; phylum Chordata; class Aves; order Accipitriformes; family Accipitridae; genus Harpia; species Harpia harpyja. The sequence continues at coordinate 78,535,615 of NC_068943.1, read as the reverse complement.
CTTGTTTTTTACACCGCGCCGCTTCTTTTCGCCTCTCCTTTGCTGCCGCTTAAAGAACTTGTTATTGTTTAAAGAGACCCCATTGAACTATTTCCTGCTCATTGTCACCTCTCTCCCCCTCGCCCTCTATCCCGGGATTCTCACGGAGAGGTAATAAACTGTTTCCCTCACACCAGAGACCGCCGCGGCCCCGGAGAATGCAAACTCTTAAAACACCGGCGGGCGGGAGCGTTCCAGCCCAGCCCTCCTCTCCCTCTTTTGCTTTTACGCCGAACAACTCGAAAAGAAGCTCGGCCCGTTGCAAAGTTTCACCCGCGAGGCTCAGGCTTCACTCTTGCCCGCAGAAACTCCCGGGTGTGTGTGTGGTGTTCTCCTTGTTGTATGAAACGGAGCCTTTACCTACGGGGCTGGTTTTTGGCAGTACGTTTTTATTGAGGTGGGACGGCCCGACACCGTCGTGGTGGAGCATCTCGGCTGTACTGGGGACGGGAGGGAAACGCTGCGCCTTTTCGCGCGGGTGGGCTCTTGTGCTCGCTAAAAGTTGGGCAGAGGGTGGCGCGGGGGGGGGGGGGGGCTGAGCGTGCCAGGTTTCTGGTCAGCTGCTCTACAGAGCGGCTTCAGCTTTTTATGGTTAAATTTTCCAGCGAGGTTTGTCGTTGCTCGCCGCAGCCTTCCCTTAAGCAGAAGCGCCGCGATTTGTGACAAGGCAGCGTGGGAAGCGGCGGAGGGGGGCGGGGGGGGAGGCAGCCTGCGGCCGCCTGAACAGGAGGAGGAATTCCCGTGTTTTTTTTTCCCTAAACATGCCCCCGCGGCGGGGGTGTCCCCCGTCCAGGAGGGGCTGCCTAAAAGCCCGGAGCCGGGGGCTGGCTGCTCGCTGCCGGCGCGGGAGCCCGGCGCGGTGCCCGAGATGGGCCATTTCCTCCGCGGCCGCCGCGGCCCCGGCGGCTTTGATGGAGGTGCAAACAGCTGGGGGCGGATTTACATAAAACAGCCGCGTTTAATCCCGCGGGCCGCAATTAACATCACAGGCTTCCCCCGGGCACCGTTCTGATATGGCCGCGGGCAGCCAATCGGAAAGGCCGGCCGGCCGGATCAAAGCGGCCGCCCGCCAATCAGCGGGGCCCCCCCGCCGGCGTTGTGATGTCACCGGGGGGGTGTTTATGACGGGGTATAACAGCGGGCGCCGGCCCCGCTCCCGCTCGCCGGGGCCGCGGAGGTCAAGTGGAGTCAGCCCCGGCCCCGCCGCCGCCGCTCGGGGCTCTGCCAGGGCGCCGGCCCCGCCGGGCCGGGCTGGGCGCGGGGCCAGGATGAGCTCCCCCGGGGCCGAGGGGGCGGGCAGGGCCCCCCAGCACCGCGTGGATCACCTGCTGAGCGCCGTGGAGAGCGAGCTGCAGGCGGGCAGCGAGAAGGGGGACCCCACGGAGCGGGAGCTGCGGGTCGCGCTGGAGGACAACGACCTGTGGCTGCGCTTCAAGGAGCTCACCAACGAGATGATCGTCACCAAGAACGGCAGGTAGGGCTGCCGCGGGGCCCCGCGCCCTCCCGCCGCCTCCGCCCCCGGCCCACGCAGCCCTCCCGCGGCCGGGGGGGTGGGCGGCCCGGCTGAGCCCGGGGCGGGGGAGGGGAAGGGAAGGGGGGGGGGCTGCCCCCCGCCGCGCCTCGCGCCTCCGTGTCGCCCCGCAGGAGGATGTTCCCGGTGCTGAAGGTGAGCGTGTCGGGGCTGGACCCCAACGCCATGTACTCCTTCCTGCTGGACTTCGTGGCGGCCGACGGGCACCGCTGGAAGTACGTGAACGGGGAGTGGGTGCCGGGCGGGAAGCCGGAGCCGCAGGCGCCCAGCTGCGTCTACATCCACCCCGACTCGCCCAACTTCGGCGCCCACTGGATGAAGGCGCCCGTCTCCTTCAGCAAAGTCAAACTTACCAACAAGCTCAACGGCGGAGGGCAGGTAAGCGCCCGCACCGGGAGGGACCCGCACCGGGACCCGCACCGCGCCGTCCCGGACCCGCTCAGCGAGGCTGCACCGGCCCGGCCCGGCGGGTCCCTGCCGAGCCTCCGCTCACCCACCCTCCTATGCTCGTTTTCACGCTGCTGTTACCGAAGGGGCTGGGGTGCACCGCGCTTCCCACCCCCCCGAAACGCGTCCTTTCAGCCGCCGGGGCTGGGCGCCTCCATGCACTGACTTTCTTTTTTGAAACGTCTCTCTGGTCTGAGTATCCGAAAATGCCAAGGGTGTAGCAGATGCAGCTTTCTGGCTGTTTATCGGCAACGTGTTTGTGACTATGCGAGCCGCCCTGTCAAGTAACAGGGACGAGGTTAACTCCGCAAAAAGTTGGGGCATCTGACTGCAGTGGTCCTTGCCTTTTCCTACAGCTTCGGTTTTAGGGTTCGTTCCCACCTGTTGCCTCTTTCTCCTCTGCTGGGAAGCTGGATCGTTAGACACTTTAAACCCCGAGTGCTCTCCGTGCCTGCCAGCACCCGCCGGCACTCTGTTGCTGCTTACCTGCTCTGTCCCTTTGCTCACAGATCATGTTGAACTCCCTGCACAAGTATGAGCCAAGGATTCATATTGTGCGAGTGGGTGGCCCGCAGCGGATGATCACCAGCCATTCCTTCCCAGAGACGCAGTTCATAGCTGTGACGGCCTACCAGAACGAGGAGGTATGCGCAGCAGGGAAGAAAGGATGCAAGTACCAGGAGGTTTCAAGCGGCAAAGTGCATGTTACAGCGCAAAATAATGGATCTCGTGTCATCTTTTTCAGTTCTCTCTCGCATTTTTTGGTTCTTTTTCGGTTTCACATTCTTTCAGTTCTTTTCAGTGCTTTGTTTGAAGCTAAATATAAAAAATGACATTAGTATATGTAAAAGCCCTATGAACGTATAATAGCACAAAGTTCTGATCATCGTTTGTCTCTCTATGTGCTGCAAATTCATTGCAGGAGAGTAATTCTTAAAAGATTCTGTGGGGCAAACACGTATTCTAAGAAATAGAGTTGTCATTTTCAGCTACACGGTGAAATAACTGGATATGCTGTTTTCAAAGCTGTCCTTTCTCTGTTAGCCAAAATGCACGTCTGTGTTTAATGAATCTGTAAATTACCAATCTTTTTGAGATTTTTTTTTTTCTTTTTTTATGCCCATTCTGCTCCGGCTTGAAATGTGAAGCTTTTTATGACTCTTTAGTGTACTACCTTTCTTAGCCGTTTCCTTAGCTGATCAATAAACCCAGGCAATTCAGTCTCTTAGAATTCGGCAGAGGGACTAATTCCTCGCCCTCTGCTAATACTTCAGACCTTAGGGGCTGTTTAATTGATGTCCATAGGTTGGTGTTATGGGCCTAATCTTATTTCTTCAAAAATCTGTGATTCCACTAACTTCAATGGATAGTCCTAATTCAAATCCTAATATCTCTATGGTAATGAATGGTGATACTTGCAAATAAAGATATTTGTTGTTGTTTTTAGATCACAGCTTTAAAAATTAAGTACAATCCATTTGCAAAGGCATTTCTTGACGCAAAAGAAAGGTGAGAGCTCTTAATTCTAAAGTGTGGATTTTTTACACAGATTTGTAAAAGCATATTCTTAACTAATACGACACGGTTTCTTTTATAGGAGTGATCACAAAGACATGATGGAGGAAGTGGGAGACAACCAGCAGTCTGGGTATTCGCAGTGTACGTTTCCTTTCACTCTGCGTCATGAACATAACTTTGATTTCTTCCATCTCATCTGTTAAGCGAAACTTTAAGAGCAGTGTTTGCTGGCTGGCTTGTTTGTTCATAGGGAGGATTATTAATATATATTAATATCTATTGATTACCAATCCTTATGATTGTGGTTCATGCAGGTTTATGATTGCATAAACATTATGATCTCTGTGTGTGTGGTTAAGACTTCTGTATTGCATTCAAAATCCTTTAATAGAATCTTGCAGCTACCTTCATGTTCAAAAAGACAGCTGCCTTTGTATACAAGGACAGCGATATTCATATGGATATGGAGATAAAAGTTTATTTCAAAATACAGCAGAAAATTATCAAAATGGTACTTACGTTTTAAGTACTTTAAGGAAAGGCGGGGGGGGCGGGGGGGAGAGGCATTTGCTCCAAAAGTTTTTTTCAGATGAATAAAAAGCTTTGGTGTTTTAATGATTTCTAACAGTTTATTGCCAAAAAATGTCTGTAGCCTATAGAGGGGGGAAGTTGAGTTGCAGTAGGAATTATTTTGTTTCAGTGGAAATAATTTTTAAGAGTTCTTCTTAGCAGTGCGAGAAACCTCAGAGCTTAGCTATAGATTGAGACTCCCAAAGAGCAATTTAAAATTGAAGATTACACTAACAATTACTGAGCACACACACTACCTACATAAGGGAGGGTTTAACCATTTCAGTGTTTCCTTACTGTGACTGTAATTTAATGGTAGTTTAAAAACGTTAGCTTGACACGGGGCTTTTTCTAAGCCTGGCTAATTTTCCTTCACAAGGTTGTTTAAGGAAGTTGTAAAAACCCAGATTTTTCAGCCGTGTTGAAACTCCATTTCCTCTCCCGAGTGTGCGTTTCCTCGCTGATCAACTATTTATCTCGTCACTGTGATTCTTTCCCAGCCTGGCTGCTTGACATACCCGTCTTACAAACCTCTTGCTTCCCCACAGTAGGTAGTTGGCTTATTCCCGGGACTGGGACTCTGTGCCCACCTGCCAGTCCTCACCCTCAGTTCGGAGCCCCCCTGTCGCTCTCCCCTGCTCACAGCTGTGAAAGGTACTCATCGCTGAGGAACCACCGTCCTGCCCCTTACCCCAACCCCTACACCCATAGAAACAACTCGCCAAGTAAGTCCGACGTTGCAGCTCTGTCAAAATGAGCTGAGGGCCGTGAGGTTTTGAGCGGTGGGCATCTCGAGCGATGCCACAGAAATTGAGGTCGCTTGTTTAGCTCCGTTTGCGTGGAGGGCTTGGGGCCAACGTGGCAAAGAGATGGGGGTGATGAGTACGTGTCCCCCGTCTCTTTATGAGGGAAAAACCGAAGGGGTGAAGAACTGTCTCCTGCTAACTGATTAGATTGTATCGTGCTGGCTGTCTTGCACTCTTGAATTCTTGTAACCAGTGAGCTTAAACTTCCTTTGACTTTGTTCTTTTTGAGTGTGAAAGTGAGGATTTTAATCATCAGTTACAGGTAATACAATGAAATGAAGAAGTATATGTCTGGTTCGGGTAGTGTCACTTGTTATTAACACATAATCGTGGAGGGCCCGATTCTGTCAAGTTTACTTGCCTGTTGCTGTAGTTAACATCAGTGCCTTAAGGTTGTTCTCAGTGTATCACAACTGGATACACAGAAACAATATGGAGCTGAGTAAACTGCAGAGCTATTTAAAAGCTGTGCTCAGAAAGAGCCAAATAGCTTAAGGCTTAGTGCCAAGGACATTTTTAACAGTGTTTTTTTTTTTTTTTAATTTTATTTTTTTTCTTTCTTCTGGCAAAGGCCTGTTCCAATTTTTGTCCTTCAGCCTGTATGGATGTTGAAGGTTCACACTTAAAAAAAAATACTTAATATTTTGATTTGTGAAGCAATACACAGGGTTCTAGGTGCAGCCTGACCAATCTTGTATGTAGCTTTGTAGTTCATTTTAAAGTGGGAAACTAGCTTTCTGTGGACTTTTCTTGCATCTTGGAAATTTTATGCAAGTTTTGTGACTTGAAGCAGAATAAAAGAACAAAACACCTCTGGTGTTCCTTCTTGTTCCCTGGTCCTCAGCAAGGAACCTCTTCTCCTTCCCTTAGCCAGCTGCCACAGCAACTTTTTTTTTGCTATGGATGGCTGTATAGGATTCCCTTTATAGCTTCCTAGTGCCTCTGCCGTCTTGGCCAGCCAGTTTTGGTCACAAGCCCAATAGTTTAAGCCACAGTCTAACTGCTCCTGATGGTGCCTAAGGCAGACTTCAGAGCCCACGGTGGCGTGCTCAGCTCAAAGCTGGGATGTGTGATCCGGTGATACGCTTGTTATCCAGGGCTGCCAGGCTGTTACTGCCTATGTAGATGATGGAGATAAAGAAGGTGCCCTGGAATAGTGATTGGGATAGTGTAAGTAAGGAGCCTGCCTCTTCCTGCTGACCGAGTAAGGAAGCATGGGCTGAATTAGCAGGTGGTTTTAAGTCAGCTTTTTGGCCATAGATCCTTCACAGAAATAAGATTTTGCAGTTGTAAGTTGAGCAAAAGAACAGCACGTCAGCAGGGGCAATGCCAGTGAAAGTGTAAGCTTGGCACAACTGGTAGCTGACTTCATTTTTCTGTGCGTGTGTAATTTTGTTTGGTTTTTTGGCAAGGGGGTAATGGGGGAGGGTGGTTTAAAGCTATACATTGCCTTTGAATACAAGATTGTTATTTGGTTTGATTCTAGTGTGTTTAAGTGTTTGTTTGTTCTCTCAGCAGCCTATGCCGATAACTCCTCTGCCTGCCTTTCCATGCTGCAGTCCCATGACAACTGGTCTTCTCTAGGAGTTCCCACACACACGACAATGCTGCCCATGAGCCACAGCACCGGCACAGCTACCAGCTCCAGGTAGGAGTCTATCCCTCAGCAGCCCTCAAATCCATGTGTTGATACTTTCTAGGAAGAGAAGGCTGAAAAAGGAGGTAAAGAGTCACCAGCAAATTAGAAATCCTTACAGCCACATGTGAATCATTAGCTCTCTGGGGGGGCACTGAGAAGGACTATTCACATCTGTTTTGATGAAACAGATAATATATATTTATTTTTTTTATGTTTTGATTTTGGAAATGTAGATACTTGTGACAGCAGTATTTGATAGATTAAGGATTGCAAATCACTTGGACAAACATCCATTGAATTTGAGGATACTCTTTTAAGTTTCATCTCTTTTAAGCAAAATGATGTTTAAAAAGTTTATTTTTGATCTGTTTCATTTGAGCCAGTCACTTCTCTCCCAGCTATCTCCACAAACCCTTGTTCTGTTACATATGAAGGGGCAGTGAACTGTAGTGTGGAGAAGGAGCAAGTGGTTGGGGCAGTAATTCTTAAGCGTTGCCACAGAAGCAAGCATAGCATGGGATTGTACACACGGTGAAAGCCTTTGCCGTTTTGTGATCACATAAATGTATCTTTTCTCCTCTTTGTAATTACGATCTTAATTGAACTTTTGGATCTTTTAGAGATTTAGCTTACAGTCAGTCCCTTGGAGCTAAACTTGAAAATTCAAAGAGGTAGAGATAAGGTGGTAACATCTTTGCTGTTAACCACAAAGGGCTGAGGTTTGGGCATCTTTCTCAGCAATTCAGACCTACCACTCTGTGGAAAGCATTTTTATTTGAACCATGCATGTGGACACTTAGCTGTTAATCAGAGTATGTCCTACTACCTGGTACAAGATAACTGTATTACTGAACGTAAGTTTTAGTCCTGAACGTATGTTAATCAAGTAAACAGGTCCTCCTAGCACTTCTTTCTACATCTGACTCCCAGAATACATGTTTGGAAAGTTGCAAAGTCCACTGAGTTTCAGTTGGTGTACTGAGTTGTCCAGAAGATAAGGCCAGTAGAACTGGAACTGTGGGACATCAAGGAAGGCATTTCTGCCACCCCTTTTGTCTAAACCCCTATCTGTAAAGTACGAATAATATTTATCTTTCTTGTTAAACTGCTTGGGATCAATAGGTAGAAAGTGCTGTGTAGTATTATACAGCAGGACTGAACTTTTTCTTATAGTGTTTCTCTTGAATCACCATGTTTCTTTTAATTCATATGTGTTTATACATGTGTGTGTATATACATACTCAGAGGAGAGAGAGTGTGGAGGCTGTAGTGTCCTGACAAGGCTTTTTTCCTTTCAAGCAGCCTTTCCTCTAGTACCTGTACAATTTGCAGCCATCAATCTGGCTCTTCCCCTTTTAACATGAGATGGTGAACAAGGAGGGCTGAATTGCTGTCTGGAGGCATCCGTCCCTCTCTGACTACAGAGGCAGCCATGGCGGATTAGGGCTCTGACAGACTGATGGCAGTGGATTCAAACCTGCCTGGGTCGAGCAGCTGCTGTGTCCAGCCACCTCCACCACGTGCCTTTCCCCGGAGGCAAGGGTATGGCACGGCTCAGGAATCGGCTCTCAAACCTCTGCATTTTTCAGCCAGCCTGTTCATTCCTCAGCTTGGCTTAAAATTTGCTAGTATACCTAGTGCCAGAACCTGCTGCTGGAAAACAGGGAGGTTAGATTTATTGGTGGGCTGCCATGAACACGAATCCTGCCTGGGGGTCCTTCCTACATTGTGGTGGCTGGGAACTACCTAAAGAAATTCGCTGCCTCCAGCAAACGGACCCAGCTTGGGAGCTGTGGTGTGACCTGAGCAACTGCCAGTAGGCAGTAGAGTCTCTAATAACTTGTTTTATTTATCACTTTCCCTCTTTCAGTCAGTATCCTAACTTATGGTCTGTGAGTAACAGCACCATCACACCGGTGTCTCAGTCGAGCGGGATGTCCAACGGCCTGAGCTCCCAGTTTTTACGTGGCTCTCCAGTGCACTACACTGCCCTTCCGCACCCGGTCCCTGCTGCCTCCTCCGCCTCCCCCCTGTATGACAGCGGGGCACCCACGGACCTGCCCGACAGCCAGTACGATGCCTCCGCACATGCCAGGCTAGCATCCACGTGGACGCCTGTCACCCCCCCTTCCATGTAAGCCCAGGCTTTTCCTACAAGGCAGACTTTTTAGCTACTGAGTTACTTTAAGATGCTTAATCCTCAAGGAAGAGAAAAAGGAGACATGAAGTAGATTACAGACAAAGCATCTGCACTGCTTTGCATAGAGCATCTACGTTATACCTCTTATAGTGAACGGTGCATCATTGACTTCATGTAGAGTTTACAAACCTGGTGAGTGTGCAATTCTGAGAGCAGATTCACTGCTTTTAATCTTTTTTCTTTTTTCTTTTTTTTTGTATTTTAAGTTTGATAGACCTAAGTTTTAAGATTTTTGCTTAGATTCCAAATTTCTGTGTTCTGATATATTTGGACCTGAAGCTTGGCGTCGTTCTTGAGTAAGTTACTCCTAACTGTTTTCAGTTAATTTTTTTTAATGGCAAACTTAGCTATAGTCATGAGAAGACTTCTATTAACCGTCTAGTTAGAAGCATTCTGAAATATGCACAAATGTAGCTGAGAAGTGAAGTTTTTGGAAAATCATGTGCACTAAGACGTATTTGCCTCACAAATACGTTGTGTTCTTAACTGTATGCTTATTTCCTTGCTGCTGAATTAATGTTGAGACAATCTGCAAGAACTATATTCTTCCTAATAAATGCAGTATTAATGTTTGGTCTAAATTGTTTTACCCAAAAGACTCCTTTTAGAGGTAAGTTTTGCCGTTTGATCATATAGATTTCAAATACCTGTCAGCTTAGCTAAACATCTCATTTCAAACAGTCAGTGTCTAATAACAAGCCCTATCCAAAGCTTTCTGAGCCTTTGAAAAAACATCACTGTTGTTTTTTGGTTGTTTTTTTCTTTATTGCCTCTGGCTCAGGCCTTAAGGGAGGGAATTCAACACCTGGAGAATCATTCTAATTTATTTTATTTCAATATTGTACTCTGTTGATCTATATTTATTATTTGGGAAGTTACAACTTCCTTATTTGGGAAGTTACATATCTACATGTTAAGATATGTAAATAATCCCTCAACCTACGGTGTATTCTTTTAAGACAATCATACATGGGATATGTCACCAATGGCACATTGAACAGCATAGATGTAAGCAGTTAACTTATTGTAAGAGGGAAAGCTCTAGTTACCAATAATTTGGAGGGAAAAGTGCAGATAAACTAAGCTTTAAAATACACTGACTGCTTGACTTGCTGGAAAGATCAGGTCTTGATAAAATACTTCCTTCAGGCCTGATACCAAATATGATCTAAGTTTCTAATGCAGGCTAACCCAAAACATTGGCTCAAAGTGTGCCCTTGGACATGTCTCTTTCTCCCACTGACTCTGGCAAGTACATAGCCTGAGGAAAGTGAATTATTTTGCATAAGCCATAACAAATAGCTTTTATAATGAAGTGCCTAATATAGCGAAGCAAAATTCTGTATCAGGGAATTTAAATAACTCATTGATGGGTGCTCATGTGCTACAGTGGCAGCTTTAAGATGAAAAAGTAAATATTTGCCACCATTTTGGTCTCTTTTGGCACCCTATGGGCAGGTCCCTGCACCTAGAAAGACTTTGGCAGGGCTTTCTCCCTGCAGAAGGATTTGCATGCAGCTGCAGTCTCCCAAGGTACTCCGGCAGGAGACAGCACCAGAAGCAGATGGCTGCATGACTGCATTCTCTGTCAATATGTAAATATTGGTCTAAGGGTTCCTATTTTATTGTGAAGGTAAACTGTGTAAATGATGTAAGTGCATTATTATTTAGACTATTTTGTAGAAATTAGCAACGTATTTCACTGTGAGGTTTTTTACTTGTATTTTGGATGTATAATTTAAATTGGAAAAAAAAAAAGTAAAGATTCTTAAATAAACTCAGAGCTTAATTTTCAGTTTGTGGGGGGCAGTGGGAAAGGTGAAACAAATGCGCGAGATATATTGAACCTACAGTATGTTGACCTTCCACGGAGCAGTTTCACAAATGGTTCCTGCTGCACGGCGGCTTCCGGCCGTGGGCGAAGGGTCAGAGAGTTCTTCATAGCCAAATCAATGATTATGCACTCATGAAGAACTTAGAGACCTCTTGAGATGCTATGTTCTCCACATCTGCTTCTCCCCCCACGCCTTTGTTTCTCCCTGCTTTTGCTAAGTCCTTGACTGACTGGTGGTCAGAGGTGGTAGCTGCAACTGGTGTTGGGTGAAAGCTCTTTTTCCACAGTGACCAACTTGCAGGGTAAATGCTGGAGCTGGATGCAAGCCTGGCAGCTGCTGTGTTCTACCTTGATAACCAGATTTTCAAGTGTGCGTCATAAATGCTGAACTGCTGCCTGGTGTTCTCAGCTACTGAAGAGGACAATCAACCTGCCATGCAGTGAAAGGGAAAGGGACCTGTAAAGTGTGAGAGAGGTGCTAGGTCTGGGGCTGCAAGATGTCCCTTTGCATGGCCCCAGGCAGGCAGCCCAATGTGGGGCTGGCTTTGCTCCAAAGAGGCTGGTGTGGAGGAGAGCCCACAGCTGCTGCCCAGCACAGAGGTCAGCGGTTTCTCAGGTTCTTGCAGAGCTCGTACTGAAGAAACGATTGCCATGTCCATGTGGACAAAAAGAGTTGGGGCTATTTATTAGATTGTAAGATTTAGCTAGGGCTTGCTGAACTAACCTACCTGCAGCTAAGGCTGCCTTCTGGCTGTGGAGCAGCCTGGTCCTCATTTCCTGCCCCAGCTTGATGCATGGCCTTGGAGGCCTCTGTGACACTGTTTTGATGTGCACTTAAAGCTGGCGGGGATTTCTGATGCCTGGAGGATGGTGTGATACTAACCCGGGAGCTGAACTCTGGGTCCTGAAAGAGTTCCACTCTTAGTGCGAGAGAACCGTTCTGCCTAGTGAGCAACCTTGGCAATGTCATGCGGGTAATGTACTTGCTTACTTGTCTTAGGTCTTGAGCCAAAAGCAGATTACTGTTAAAGGAATCAATTACCACTAAAAGATTTCTGAGCCTGAAGAATAAGCATGCACACATGTGCGTGCGCACGCACACACACTTACAAGGCCTTCATAGATGAAGCATCGTGCATCTCCAGGCAGCTCAATGCTGGTGTCAAATGGTTCTTACCTAATTGGCTTTTTTGGTGAGGGTTTTTTTTTTTTGTGGGTTTTTTTTTTTTCCCCTCCCATACTTTCAAGTTAAAGAAGCTGGAACCTTTCATGCCATTGAACGCAAGTTGCACCCCGCTTTAAAGCAGACTGAGCATTTCAACATCTATCGTTTCACACCTGCTCTGCTACCATCTTCTTCCTGAACTGTGCTTTTTCTCTTACTGGGTTCATGTGGCCAAGCAGCCATCAAAGGCACCTCAGCCTGACAGATACCATCAGGGTTGTAGTTGCTGGAGGAGCTGGGCAGTCAGAACCAGATGACTCTACAAATACTGAAGCCAGCATGAAAACCGTGTGGACTTTGTGTGACTCATCCGGAGAGGCTTTTCTCACCCGTGGGCTTGCGACAGCAGCACTGTGCTGTGCTTCCGCCCCGGCTGCCCGCCGGTGCACCCTGGAGCTGGTGGCGGAGGCGAGGCGGGGGCACAAATGTACCTGGCATTTCCAAACGCTGAGGAAGGCTGGTGTGAGATGGCTCGCCTCGACTGGCTGACCGGTGAGTGGAGGTCTGCAGTTTCCCAGCACCACCTCCTCTGTGGCTCCTGTCACCGTGCTGCACGCCAGAAAAACACTGGGGCTAGAGATGTCTGCGAGGCGGGGAGACGTCCGAATGCTCAGGGACTAAGCCATCAGCAAATGCTCAGGACTCTTAGGAAACCTATATTGTTTACCATCTCAGCATATTAATGCTTTTTTCCTTTCTTTATTTTTCCTTTGGGTAATGAATAGTTGCCGGCTGCAAAAATCTCTGTAGACCCCTCAGACCTATTGTGCAGAAATGTTTTGCTCTGCTTGCAAAAGCCATGTGACTACTAAGTCCCACGCAGGAGTAAAACATGAGACTGGGTATTCCCACACTTGTCTGCAGCCTGACTCTTCTCTATAGATCTCAATTAGATTTGTGAGTTAAGTGAGATAATACACGTTGAGGTACTGCATCACTGATGTCAATAGTCCAAGCAGTAAATGTAATTGAAGTAAAAAGTAATTAAAATAAAAAGTAACTAAAAGAAAAAGTAAGGAAGACAATAAACAGAATCGTATATATTTTTTAAATCACACACTGACCCATTCCAGGGGCTTAGATCTGTGAAGAAAATAATTTTCTCTTCAGAGAGTCTGGCTTTAGCTGCTCCCAGATTTCCGTGCCTTTGGAAACTGAGATAAAGAAAACAAGGGATCCAGTCTGAGTGGTGCATGGTGCAGTGCCAGTATTTCTCATAGTGTCTAATAGCATCTTCCAGATGCCTTTATTTCTAAGAATGTAAAAAATTCTTTGAGAACATAAGAATAAACTCAAAGCCAGGTTCTCCACACTACCACTGTAATATCAAGGATCTGGACATTGTGGGCTTTAAAGCCCAAGGTTATATGACTGGCTAGAGGAGTTGCTTTTGTCAACAGAGAAACCACAGGGCTTCTCAGGGATCTCCTCCTGGAGTCACCAGTGCTTTTCCACTCACAAAATTTGCCCTTCTGTCTTTTGTATTCATCTGCATCCCTTGCTTTCCCCAGCTGACACTGCTAGTTTTAATCCTGGGAATGACAGCAAAGCATCCATACACAGACGGAGTCTCTGTTAGCTGACATGTTGGCTTATGTTTATCACGCTTATCATGTCTCAAGTGCGTCTACACTGCCGATAGGAGCAGGGTGGGTGCCGAAGCCCATTCCTAGTGATAGTTTCCCAGAAGTGGATGTTGGCTGGCTGCAGCCTTGAGTCAGTGTGGAGCAAAGAGCAGTGCATTGGGGCTTACATATATTGCGTATCCCCTGTATAATCACATAGCTCACTGCAATTCAAATTTCAAGCCAATCAAGGCTTCTTTTTCCCCTCTTTTTGTTAAAATAATCTTAATGCACTTTTGGTGCTGTGCTCCCAATGTGTCTCTAAGCCCTGTCTCCCAAGGCACCACTGGGGGTGGTGCTGCAGGTATGTGACCAGAGGAGCGAATATTCTCCTATAGATGGCTGTCTGTACTTGCTGGGCAAGCAGCTTGCAGCTTTTTTCTTGCCTTTCCCTCTCCTCTCTCAGTCTTGCTGCACTACAAAAGTAGGTTACTGTTTCTTGATGCTAGTAAACCAATTAACTGCCTCACTCTATCCATCAATGCCAATAATTCCTCCACGATATGCAATTACCATACTCACACTACATAGAGTTGGAAGGGGTCTCCTGTATCCAGTTCCTTAATTACAGACAATCCCTTCACCAAGACCTTTTAGGAAGGCACCAGGGTTTGTCTCAAAACCAGTTGGTGAGATTTTTGGGGAGGTTTTTGTATGTGCTTGTGTGACTGTGGCGAGTGGTGCTGCTCCTTTTGTTGGGAGACTGTTGCAGTCCCCTTGCTTCTCAGTGCTCAGGAGCCATCTTTTAACTGCCAGCTGAAATTTATCTATAATTGTCTTATGACTATCTGTTCTTGAGCCAAAATCTATTCCCAGGTTAAATAGTTCTTCTCCCTCGGTAGTGTTTAAGCTGATATGTATTATTAGGCAGTGATTTCTCTGCCTCTTTTTTGATAGGTTATAAAAACCCTCTCTTCTTCTCAGGTATCTTTCTCTCTCCTGCTGGCCCTCTGTGCCTGTATGGTTTGATGAAAGAGGCAGCATGAGTGTATGTGGTATAATGCACGGGCTTGCAGAAGAGTCTATGCAATGGCATGCTGCTTCCCTATCTGCACTGAAACAAGCCATTTTGATAACTTTGAAAACCACATTTTCATTATCTAGAGTTACATTAGTGATTGACTGGTCATGGTGATCCAAGTCCTGCTTTAGTGATTTTTTGCTGATGAACTCCCATCTTTTGGCAGGAAGTATTGTTACGAGTCTCTTCACTATGACTTTGCCCTTGTCCCAGTCAGCTTTATTCCAATTCCATTGCTCCCCAATAGTCTGGTTTGTCCTGTGAGATATCTCTATTTTGCTCTGCATTAATGACATCTCTCAACCTCACATCTCCAGCAGATTTTGTCAATGATCTCTTCATTTTTGGTCTAAAAGTCATAATGCAAGTGCTAAACCAAGACTGGTCCAAGTCCTCTGATAGCCTTTCTCTAACCTGGCCCTTCTCCAACAGCTATGCCCTTACCTAGTCTATAGACTTGCAAGTCACTTGCTAATCTCCATTGTGATTTTAGAGGATGGTCGCAGCCCTGTGTGGATGGGGACAGCAGCTGGTCTGCTGGCAGTCACCTGCGAGCTAGCAGGGAGAAATGGTGCTGGGGGAAGAGATGCATTTCTATAAGGTCCCCCCCATAAAGCTCTGCAGATTGTCCTTGGCCCTGTCAGTGGCATGGGAGGTTCAGAGGGTTGGAGAGGAGCTGCGACATCCTAGTGCTCCAACTGAGGCCTGATAATGATAAATGCACAGGCCATACCGGCTTCCATTTCCATCCCTATCCTTCATTATCCTTTCTTTCAAACTTTGTAGTGAAGCTGGTTTTGTTCTGGAAGATGAACCTCCCAAAGCCTGTCATGTGCGATCACATCTCTGTGAGTCTTGGCCTTGGTCAAGCAGCTTCTTTCCCCCGCCTCGTAAAACACACCTCCGACATCTGCTGTTTGCTAAATGTGCAACACCAGGCCTGACCTGAGGAATAAATGTTTGCTGCTGGGTCAGGATTTCAAGTCCCCAAATTCTGGAAGGGAAATGATGTGTTTATTCCCTGAGCTCAAGCACACTCACCTGCTCGAACCTTGTTTGCATTTTAGAGATGACCATTCCCAAGCCTTAGCTCCCATTAGCTTTTCTGCCTTTGCCTCCACATTATACCTCCTTCTCCTCCTCCACCTCCTTCTCCTCCTCTTTCTCCCTCCTCCCTCGTCCCTCCTCCTCCTCCTCCGTGAGAACAGAAGCAGGCTACTGAATGCTTGTGAAAAGAAACCCTGTATTAGCCTTAATTTCCGTCATGCTCTAATGGCACAGCAACCCCACTTCTCTGTCCTCTCGCCGTGCACGTGGGCTGAGGCCTTCCCTGGCCCTTACCCTTGGCGGAGGCTAAAGCAAGACAGAGTGTGTCAGGTTTGCAGCACTTGAGCTCTCTGAATATCGTTAAGTGAATTCTCCTTGGAGTGTCATTCAAGGCCCACGTTATGTAGGTCAGCATGGGGAGAGTTATGCGGGTTACACAGGCAGCATGGAAAAAAACCCCACTCGCTGGATGGGGAAAAGCCTGGAGAAGCCTAACAGGACACTCGGAAAGGAAACCAGAACATTTAGCGGCTGATGAGCAAGACCTGCCTGTCTGTTCATCCTTGTGATCTAGGATCCCTTACTATTTGTGCAGGGACTGGTGTGCAGGCTGGACAACCGGTGATCCATTAGGAAAGCCCCACGGCAGCTCTGCTGCGCTAGGCCCGCGGAGCTGGCCCACGAGCGGCACAGGCCCACCTCATGGCCGGCCTGCCTCTGAGGGGAGCGGGGAGAGCAGGCAGGTGAAGGTAGTTTGGGTGGGCACAGGTGGGGCTTTTGGAGCAGGCTGGGCCAGCTGATTGTGGGGAAGGCTGATTCGTTAGCAAGGAAGAGAGCAAACTGTGGATATATTTGGGATGCGCAGGGTGATGGTGAGTCTGTCCTTTCTCTCAGGAGCAGCCAGCCTAGAGCTTGTAGGTAGGTGCGGAGGGGTTCCTGGGCTGGGGTTGTGCTGTGGGACTGGTGGTGCTGGGAGGGATGAGCTGCTGTGGGCTGGCTGAGGGTTTTTTTACTATGTCCTCTGGGGTAAAGCTGCTGCTTGGCCATACTCCTGTGGTGGTATGGCCAGGAGAATCTGCAGCTTGGTCCCATGGGCTGCTCTGCAGCTTACCCTCCAGAGGGGCAGCTTGCCACAGCGTGGTCTTGGTGCTCACTAATGTACTTAACTAATGATTGCCTCTGCCAAGATATTCGTGGTCTGGAAAGGTAAAGCCTTCGTGAGCCTCGCTGCAGGCATCTCTTGCCTCTGGGGTGGAGAAAATGCTTATTCTACCTTTCCTGGTAAGAGGGAGGCAGTGGTGAGGCTGGCTGCTGCTTGACCTGCCAGTGCTGGGGAGGAAGGGGCAACCCCAGCGAAGGGGAACTGGCTGCTGGTTGGGACCTGGAGGTTCTGCCCACCTTAAAAAATACAAACTTGTCTCACTGTCAGAAAACTATGATGCCTCCTAGAAGAGGAGGTTTCTCTAAGAGAAGCTGAAATGGGCTGGTAGCTTGTCTTGGCTTCAGCTCAACTTCATGAATTTCATGTTATTTTAGATTCAAGGTGGTTGTCACTAGTTACCCTGCACAATAATTGGCACTGTTTTGCAAAAGGTTTTGGCTTGTTGGGTTGGGTTCTGGGCAGTGTACTGAAAGCGTGCAGCTTGATTCTTGATGTGTTTTACCATCCTTCACCTTAATGCACCAATAGTAATTGTGAAACTTTAATCATTCTGAGAACTTCCCACATGAAGACTTCTGTTTTAATACACTAGAAGTGGTGTCCCCTGTTCTCTGCCTGAATTTATGCCCAAAGGCGTATGGTCTGTGTGAAATGCAGTTGTAATACTTGTAACCTGGGATAGCTGTGTGTTCTGGTTGCTCCTCTCTTACTAATATATGGATGGCTCATATGAGTTTCCATCATCTGCTGCTTCTTTGCCCAGTTATACGTTGACTATGGTGGGTGGGAGGGAAAAGAAAGAAATTTCCACTCGCCCCAGCAGTAGGATTTTGCATTTCCTGTAGTTACTTCATGTCTCTACAAAATGAAGTACAGTCTTAGCATCGGGGCAAGTGGAAACTTCTGGCTTCTTCCTGTTCCTTTGGTTTGGACACATGCAAACTCTCAAAAAACCCAACCAAAAAAAACCACAAAATAGTCACGGGCTGGATGCACACTTTTCTTTTGCCATAGGCAGCCAGAGAATCTGTCACCTTTTGGTGGTGCTTCAGCTGCTGTGCAGCTGCTGCCAGGATGCTTGCAGGGCTGGAGCTTGGGGATCTGTGCAGAGGAAGGGGGAAATCCAGGCTTAGGGTGAGACGTGTAGGTGGAAGGGGAGCACTCAGTCAGGAAACTTGAGAAAATGAGTCCTGTAAGTTTTTGACATCTTTTATTTTCAGAAATTCTCTTGCATCTCTGAGTGGATAACTTGTAGTGAGTGTAGCGATCTCTTCAACAGTGCATAAAGAGCATTGACCCCGTGTCACTGGGGTTTTCATGGTGCAGATGTTAACATAAAACTAATGAGAATGAGTGTGACTACCCTAAGCTAGGGCTATTTTTTTAGCGCACTAAAAATACCCAGCAACTGGACACTAACTTGAATATAAGGCTAGTGATACCTTCCATTCCAGGATAAGTAAAAAGAGATAAACTTTGGCAGCTGGACATGCAGCAGACTCTCCTCTATGTATTTTTTTTACTTACAAGCAAGCACATTTTTCTATGTAGGTGAGGAATGGTGCTCATCTAGAAAGCACTCACTTCTGAAAGCCACACAGCTGTTGTTGGGGGATGCCAGGGAATTCTGCAAATATGCTGACAGCCAAAAAAATGGTAGCAATTAAATAGCCCTTGAAAAATTGCCTGTCAGAAGACTAAATTTGTGTTTTTAAACTGACCAGTGACAGCAAAAGAAACTAACTTTTAATTTTGACTTGCCTTTTTTTGCTAGTGAACAGATGACAGCATTCCCTCAGCCTGCTAATTCGTCAGTTTAATGAATGCCTTTCTTTTTTGTTGCATTTCTGCTGTTGGGTAATTAGTAAGGTAAATTTCATCTGCAGCTCACTGAGAGCTTCAGAAGTTGGTTTCAGTAGATAGCCAGGTTGTGGGGTGCACCTTTCTCTTATTCCTTGTATGAATTTGCACTAGTGAAGCTTGGCTGATGACATGCACAAAGTCTGTGCTCAGAAAGGCTGCCAGTGCAGTCTAATTTGCTTTGAACTACTTGATATCAAATGGTCATTACTCTTCCCTAGTTTTATTTCAACTCTGATTCATGTGGTTGTGGTGGTCCCAGTTAACATAAGGATTGAAATTTATCACTGAAATGTGCATTTTCCTATTAAGCCTTGAATTTCTTGAATTAGTGCAGAAAAAAGTTGCACACAACTAGTATTTCTTTTTTTTTTTTTTTTTTGAGAGAAATTCAGAGACTGTCAGACACTTCCTTCTCTGCTTTAGCTCTTGCTCTGTCCCTCTGGGATGAGTTATGGTGTGCTGCTGCTGCTGAAATGGTCTCCCTAAGTATACAGGTATGTGCTGTCAGGCTCACCCCATTCTCTCTGCCTGCAACAGCATCCATGCTGCTTTCTGGTGCATTGATGCAGGGAAGCGATCTGGGCTGAAATCGGGATTTGGAGAACAGACCTTGTGTAGGGACCTCCTTCTGCAAACTGCAACACACTGAAATGTTTGTGGAAACACTTTGCTCTTTTTTTTTTTTGCGGTGAATTTCTGTAGGGTTCAGGGTGCCACTGCTAGCACCTACCAAGCACTTAGAGTTGGAAAAAATTAAGGCAATTATTGTGGAAATGGTACTGTCAGCTGAAAAGCTGATCCTGAGATAGTAAAGCTGGAGGTTAGCTAGCCCTAAATGAGGATTTCCCAGCCTGAAATCCCATCTTCCGGCCTGGGAGCAGCAATTGTGTCAATGTCCATGTGTGACTCTGCAGTTGGGCTTCAGGCAGCTGCAGAATACCTTTGTGAGGGATGGAGACCTTCCTGATGTGTGTAGCCTGTGCCACTGTCTGGGCTGTGTCTAGCACTACCTCTCTCCATTTTGGAGGTGAGCGGGACTTATTCCATGCACTAGCACTACCTGGACATCAAGAAACATCTTCCAAGTGAAAAGTCACATGGCTGATATTTAAAGATCTTTTTTTCTTTTTCTTTTCTCCTGGTGCAGTGTGTGCTCATCCTGCTGTGGTAGAGTCTGCATGCATGTGCTAGCATGTGTGATGAGCTGAGGCTCAGCTGAAGGCTCCTGCTTTGGGAGCACAACCTGTCCCTGGCCCAGGAGGAGGAAAAGATCCTGGCTGTGTCCCAGGGCTGGGAAGAAAATCCCATGTGGCATGTACCAACATGTCCACAGGTACTGCTGGGGGCAAATCTCTGACTTGTCATACACACAAGTGTGGGTGCAATGGCAGGGCTGGGCAGGAGCAGTCGACTCGGAGGTATTCAAAAAGCGAGTAGATGGGGTACTCCAGGGCATGGTTTAGGGGGCATGGTTAATGGTTGGACTTGATGACCTCAGAGGTCTTTTCCAACCGAAATGATTCTATGACTCGCTCCTGCTGCTGGGGGATGCTGATGTATTGGGTTTGTGTGGCAAAGTTTTGGTAGCAGGGTGGGGGGAGGTTACAGGGGTGGCTTCTGAGAGAAGCTGCTAGAAGCTTCGTCTGTCCGACAGAGCCAATGCCAGCTGGCTCCAAGATGGACCAGCTGCTGGCCAAGGCCAAGCCCATCAGTGACAGTGGTAGCGCTTCTGGGAGAACAGATTTAAGAAAGGAAAAAAAGTTGTGGCAGGACAGAAACTGCAGCTGGAGAGAGGAGTGAGAACATGTGAGAGACAGAACCCTGCAGACTCCAAGGTCAGTGAAGGAGGGGGAGGAGGTGCTCCAGGTGCTGGAGCAGAGATTCTCTTGCTGCCTGTGGGGAAGGCCATGGTGAGGCAGGCTGTCCCCCTGCAGCCCATGGAGGTCCACGGTGGAGCAGATATGCACCTCCGGAGGGGACTCCATGCTGGAGCAGGGGGATGCCAGAAGGAGGCTGTGACCCCGTGGGAAGTCTGTGCTGGAGCAGGCTCCTGGCAGGACCTGCAGACCTGTGGAGAGGGGAGCCCACGCTGGAGCAGGTTTTCTGGCAGGACTTGTGACCCCAGGGGGAACCCATGCTGGAGCAGTCTGTGCCTGAAGGACTGCAGCCCGTGGGAAGGACCCATATTGGAGAATTTCAGGAAAGACTGTCTACCATGGGAGGGACCCCATGGTGGAGCAGGGGAAGAGTGAGGAGTCCTCCCCCTGAGGAGGAGGGAGCGGCAGAGACAAGGCGTGATGAACTGACCCCAACCCCCATTTCCTGTCCCCCTGCACTGCTGGGGGGCAGGAGGCAGAGAAAATTGGGAGTAAAGTTAAGCCTGGAAAGAAGGGAGGGGTGGGGGGAAGGTGCTTTTAAGATTTGGGTTTATTTCTCATTACCCGACTCTAGTTGATTGGCAATAAATTAAGTTAATTTTGCCTAAGTTGAGCCTGTTTGCCCATGATGGTAATTGGCTGAGTGATCTCTTCCTGTCCTTATCTCAACCCACGAGCCTTTTGTTATAACTTCTCTCCCCTGTCCAGCTGAGGGGGGGTAGTGACAGAGCAGCTTTGGTGGGCACCTGGTGTTGGGCCAGGGTCAGCCCACCACAGCTGTGTTGGTGTGGGACAACTCAAACCACCATTTGCTAATGGGCCTGCCAGCCTGTGGGAAGGCTGCGGTGGGGTTTCTGCTCATCTGTGTGATTAGGCCTCAGAAATGAGCACTGCAGCTGAACCCCTCCTTGGGCTGTCGTGCCTGAGCGAGTGGTCAGGGTGCAGCCCCTGGCACTGGCTGTCCTCGGGTCTGTGCTGCGGGTGTGGCACAGGTGCTCCCTGAGGCATGGGAACTTGAGTTTTGCTGGCTGCCAGGGGGTGTCAAGGTCCTCAAGTGACCACCAAAATGTCACCATTATTTCTAGAACAAGATCAAGCAGGCTGCTTGTGACAAAGTACCTTGGACAGCAAGCAATACTAATAAAAGTGTCCCTGGTCTCGCCTATGCAGCAGAGATGGTGTCTGTGCTCAGACCTCTGTTACAGAGCATTGGGGCTGCTCTAATAAGGAAATGCTTGAAAATAAATGCTCATTCTTTAGTATCTTTCACTTAATTTCAAACACTCTTGACTGATAATCAGCCCTGCTGCAGCATCAGGCCTCCTCTTTGGGCTACTTCTGCACATGAATATCACTAGCCGTAGCTGAAACACCTCCTTTTTGCTTGCCTTCAACATAATCAAAATCACTGTTGCTAGACCAAATACTCAAAAAAGCATCTAACAAATAATCTGGAGCAGATTTTGTATCTGCCTGCTCAGTTTTTGCCCAGTTTCAGAAGTTTGAAGCAAGCAAGCCCAAGGGGTACTTTATTACCCTCTAAAGTGCTGCTTTCCCCCCTTAGCCCCCTTTCCCCTTCCACCTCCCGTAGGATCCTTTCTAGGTTGCAGTGTAGGGGAGGGAGGAACACCTCTCTGAGCCCGGGGCTACACCAACCTGTTAGGGTACACCTGTAACACAGCCAAAGACTTCACTATTGCTGGTCTGCTATCTCCCTCTTGTGGTAATACTTCTCGTTCCTTCCTATGAGCGCGTGAGGTTCCAGGGTGTGTATGGCTTGGCACAGTTTGCAACTGATGAATTAATTGCTAGGCAAGCATGTTCTGTGTACTAATTATTAAAGTGCACTGGGTTTGTCTTTTCTGGGGTGTAACTCTGTTGTATGAACCACCCTCACATCGGTCCCGTGAATAAATGCTGTTGCAGAAGAAACCAATCGTTACATTTGCATTTGGCAAAGCAGAACTACAATTTTTAAAAGCTGCCTTTCACATTTTGGCTGTCACTTGCTACTTTTTTCTGTTGCTAATATGGTGCATTTCAGCAACTGAAATACTACTGATTCTTATAGTGCTGTGTAAGTTTTTGGATATTTTAACAAGGAGAACAAAACTAAACTTAGTTTTAAAAGTGCATATATGAAAGCTGCAAGAGCAGTAACTTCAGATTTGCCTGCACCGTGGTCACACTGTTTTCTGCCTTTGCTGCCTTATACATGATAAACTGCAATAGATCTGTCCCTTGGTTACTTGTTGTACAGTTGCTCTGCCTCTGAGGCAACATTTCCAGGATTGACTTGCTGGAAGTCTTGTCCTTTCTAACTTTGCTCTAATGGCATCTATGTTCATTTTTCTTGACCATATAAATCTCTTTTGGTGGGAGTTTTGAAAAGAAGAGCTGAGCCAAAGACTGATGATAGCATTTTGCTAGGTAGGATTTCATGAATGCAACGAAGCATGGCAACTCTTGCACCAGTTAACTGTTGAGATTTGGTCTCATCTTTCTGGATCTTAAAGTCTGTTAATAAACACAAACTTTCCTGCCTTAAGTTATTTACTTTAAATCAAGTGCACTTAAAATGTGTCCTTTCTTTTTGTATCTCTTGGTCTGCCTGGACTGCAAAAAGCCATGGGAGAGGAGACTGTGTGAAGCACACCTGTGGGCTGGGACTCTCTGGTCTGGCATTGACAGTGGCAAGGGTTTTCCCTCTAGGGCTCCTCACTGCTACACAAGAGGCTTTTCTAGTTTGGAAAGAAGCATCTTAGGGAAAAAAAAAAAAATTATACTGAAAAATAATAAAAAAGCCTGTAGGCATGGGGAGGGCAGTGTGATAGATGAGAAGGGAGTGGTGCTCAGTCAGCTCAGCTCTTTGCACTGCTCTGGCTGGTTCTTGTTGCCTTACAGGAGGTAGGAATCCTTCTCTCGCAAAAGGCAAATGCACCATCTCACCAAACGATGTTACACTGAGACATGAAGATAGGAGGCAGAGATGAGTCGTTGCAACTACAATTTCCATGTTGTAGTAAAATTTTCTAACTCGCTAGCTATCTGTGAGTGCATGAGGCTTCCTGCTAGCCCTGACAATGATATTTGTGAGCAACTCTGTAACAGGGGAATTGATGTTTGTTGCTAGCAAATACTTTGTCATACAGGGCTTGACCATTAAAGACCCTTATGAATGCATTTGTTACTCACTGCATATTTATGCAGTTTTAATCTCTATTTTGGTAGGAGGAAATACACCAGGAAACAAATAATTTTGTCAGTGCAAAAGCTATGTAAAAATATATTCTGAGGCTAAGCACTTTTTAAAAAAAGTATGGATAGCTAACCAGCTAAGTAAGACGAGACACACTAGTTGAAATACTTGTCTGAAAACTTACGTAGCTTTGTGTTGAATAAGTATGTGGTTATTTTAAAAGCTGCTTCTCTTGAAACTGGCTCAGATTTTTCCAAAGGAACATTTTGGCAAAGGGGCAAATCCTTTGGGAAGTCTGGAATCTGATTATGTAATCTAATACCAAACTTTGTATTTGCTTTCATTTACACTTCAGAGAAGAGATAGCTGCTTTTGCTGAAGAAACTGCCCTGGGTATAATTTTATGACCTAGGATAGAAGAGAGATTACATGAACTAAATGGTCCTAGCAGTATTTAGTGGTCAGGTAACAAATGCACACACAAAATCTGTATTGATATTGTTCTGTCATTTTGTGAAATTTCCTTTAAAACTAAAGCAGATGATCGTCATACCCAGCGTAGCTTTCTAATTCATACTTTTGCTGCAGTTTGTTTTTTCTGCTGTCACACTCGTAGCACTTCTCCAGCTTTCTGGGCTTTAGGCTGTTGCCAGCTCTCAAAGCTTCTTGGGGACAAATCCTTAATCCTTAGTGCTGTGTTTTAAACGGGAAGAGGTTGGAAGGTGGACTGGTGCTGTGTGAGACCTACTGTGGGCTCAGGCTTAGGACCAAGTTCTCAACAGCACGCTGTCACATTGGCCTCCTGGTAGGAGAAATGGGCATTGGGATAAACTGCTGACATCTGTCTAGGTGGTTGGATGGATGCCAGCAGCAGGTCACACTGGCACTGGCCTGCTTAGGGGTACTTGGTGTTCCTCGGGGCTGGGTGGATGGTCTGTAGTGCTGTGCCACTGGCCCAGCCTCACACCTGACCCACAGTGCCCATGGGCTGGGCTGTGTGAAGTGTCTCTTCCCTCCTAAGGTGGAACAGCCTGAAGTTTAACATAACCTCCTTGCCAAAGCAAATACATGATGCTGCTCCAGAGCACCCACAGCATGTGGTGCGGGTACCACTTAATTCTGATGCAACCTGGTCAGGTCGGCTGATCTCATGTTGAGTATGTTGTGTCAGTGGCATCCTGCCCAAGCAGCTGTTCTTTCCAGCCTCTGTGGGGAGAAAAGCAAAATCAAGTCTATTGTAGACAACTTTGTAACTGTGTGGTGTTCTTGCTCCACTCCACAAGCCATTAAAGATGTGTGCCTGTTTTATTTAATTCACAAAAGACTTGTCTTCCATGTGTAATAGTTACTATGGCTTTTTCTTATTCTGTTTTGCCCCCACGTCCTTTCAACACTTCCCCTCCGTACTGCTCCCTGGACAGGGAGCCCTTAGCCTCTATTCCAGGGGGAGGAGTTGTCCACAGAAATGGACAACTAAACCCCTTTTCCCTGGAAAACCAGGCTAGGATTTTGAAACAAAATAAATTTATTCAGCAGTCCTTTTGTCATAACTCCCAGGGCAGGCTTTGCCTTCAGGGCTGGGGGAAGAGCAAGACACGTCAGGGCAAAATGTCTCTGGAGTGAGATTTACTTACATGCTCACTTACTGTGGATGTATTGTTCTTGTCCTGTGTGTTTTCTATTTTTAAGTGCAGGAAAAGATTTTGTAACCTTCTGTGAAGAACAGCCTCTCCTTCTGCAGCTTTGACTCATGATGTTTGAGTTTCCTCCCCTGAGCTTCCTCTAGGAGCTGTTTCAGCCACAGATGCTTTGCATATGCAGGAAAAGCATGTGTTTGTTCAGGAATGAAGCACCTTGGCCTTCAAAACCTTTAATTGCCTTTCTATTGGCAGTGCTGCTTATGAATTTATTGTTCCTCATATGAGAGAGAAGGCATAAAACTTAGAAAAAAGGTGAATTTTCAAAACTAGTAAAAGGGTTATTGCAAGAAACATGTATGTTTAGCAGCAAGATCAAAAACCCAAAAAACAGCCTTCAAGAACATTCCTCTCTCCTTCTCCTTCCCCATCAAGCTTTGAGGTTCCAGCCATCCAGTGCAACCTTTCCCAAATGTTTGTTCCCGTTTGCTAAGGAAACCGCACTGGTGGGGCTTTACTGGCTGCCTGTTGAGCTGTTGATCAGTATTATCCTAAAAGCTTTTGAACCTATTGCTCAGTTTGTTGCATGTGAGCAGGAAGACGGAGACCTCCCAAAGGTGAGGAAGCAACTGAGACTCGAGGAATGTTCTCACTAGGGAGAAGACCTGGAGCAGGTCTTCTCACCAAGTGGCTGCTGCACATCTGCAACAGCCACCCCTCTGTTCAACACTGTTTGTGCCGACCAGGCACCTTAGGGTGTGCTGGAGCATGTAAGCAGGAGCATCTGGTGTGATGCAAGGGTGTGGGTGCATGGGCTTGGGAATCCATCTGAAACTGGGCTGTCTTAGTTCTGTTGTGCAGGGAACAAATTACCCATGCTGCGTGAAATGCCTCTTTCTACCCCAACATGTGCACTTCTGAAGTCAAGGAGATAAGTAGAATGTGTGGTTCTACCTGTTGACAAAAAGATATAGACTTCACTGAAGTTGAAGTAAATGGAAGGAAAATCAAAGGTCAGAGAGCTAAGACTTGGATTTTTTTTTTTCTTGCATGAGCGTTACTAAGGCAAGTACTACCTACTCCTTTCTTCTCCACAAAGATTTCACCTTGATACTTAATCTTTCACAATAAAGCCATAATTGTCTTATACAGCTTGAGGAGAATGCTGATCATCAGCTTGCCTGTGAGTTTCAGGGGCTACTGCAGCTCTTAAGATTACTTATCCCATCACTTCACGCTGAGACTGTTAAAATTCAGACTTGTTCCGTGTGAGGACAATGCAAGCTACTCTTTGTTAATATTACGGAAAGACTCAATAATTAACAGACACTAGGAAAGAGCCTGAGGGAGAGAAATTGCTTCTGGACAAATATCTTCAGCTTAAGCACTCAGGGAATATTCCTAGTGCTGCTCTGCATTCCTCTGGAGCTTCTGTCTGTGACCTTTCCTAGGCCCTTCAGTGCCTTGTTAATGGGGTTGAAAAGCCCTTGGATGGATGTATAATGCTTTTTCATTGTTTATATACTACTTTCTTCTTGGTGAGACAAGACCTCTTAATGAGCATTTGGAAGTTATACAGCAATTTAACTTGAAAGGTAGTGATGCTTTTAAACTCCAGCTAAATAGTTGTTCACGAGGGCCAGACTGAGAGGATGGAAACTGGAGCCAGTGATGGGGCTGGGCAGGAATTCACTGATAGAACAGCTTTTGTTTGCTTGAGTGGGGAATGGTGTTTTGTTGAACTGGAGGTGTGTGGATAAATGGCAGGTAGTGCCCTGGGAGGGGGGTTGTGCCTGTGTGTCCCTGGGGATAACTGCCTGGGAGGGTGCTCCTGTGCTGGGAGTGTCACTGCTCCTGACCCCAGCATGGCCAAGCCCCATTCCAAGGCTCCTGGTTTAGGTACAGCTGCTAAATTCTGAACATAAATGCTTAAAATAAAATATTTCACAGATAGTTTCTGCAGCAGTTTTGCTTGGTTTGGATTCTCCCTTCCATAGGGAACTTTTCCATTCTGAAACTGAACAAAAATGTAGGTTCACAAGCACAGTTCCCCAAATGAAAAAGCACAGATCCTGGCTGTTCAATGCAGTGGGGCCTATGTCTGAAAGAAGTGCTAGAAAATAATGTGTGATAATAGCAGAAGACATAAGACATCTCAGTTTTATTAATACAGTTATGATAGAAAAGTTGATGAAACAAATTTTTTTTTTTTTGCTTGAGCAACATGGCCTGTATATCACCAGAGGTAACGTGTCTGTAAACAGATACATTACTATGACAGCAGTAGCTATAGCTGTTGAGCTAGCTGGGTAAATATTGCATCCAGTAACCAGACTATGTCTCCATGCAGAAGCCATACACCTGAATTGCCAAGGATATGTGTTTAACAGTACAACAGCCTGCATAATTCAAATACTCTAAATGATTCTTCTGGAATCATCTATGAAGTCACTGAAGGAACTAAACAACACCCAACTACGATGCTGAGGTTCAACATAAAATACAAAGTGTTCAGTATGTCACAAGGTACCAGTGTCCTCTGCTTAACATGATGTCCCTGCTTTGCAGAAGCATTGATTTTTACTGTATGCAGCCTGGGTAACAGATCTGGAAATAAGAGTCTGTGGAATAGCAACTCCAGTTTAACTTTTTTTTTTGATTGAACCAGGTTCAAAGGACCTACATGTGGTAAGTAATGGGTCCCAAGATGTGCAAGGGTCATGTTCTGAGAGCTAGAATGTTATTCTCTTGTGAAAATAAAACCTGGTTTGTTGCTGTCCATCTGATCAGATGCAAACTAATACTTGTTTAAGCAAATCCTCTGGAAAGTTCAAAGCTGGAGCTCAGCCAGCCTGTGCTTGCAAGGAAGAGAAGTTCATAAGAAAATTCAGAGGAAGGAAATATGAACTCAGGTGTAGCAATAAAGTTGCTAGGTAAGTTTTAAACATATCTGAAAGTAAATGGTTATGCAATGCCCCATATTCAATCAGCGTTAAAAAAGAGCTTTTTGCAAAGCTATTGAGAGTTTTGAAAAAATCTGAGAGTAAATCCACATATAGCAGAAATGCAAGCTTCAAGATATGCTTGAGATGTATGGCTGTGATTTCAGCCAAGATCAACTGATTTATTCGGCTTCACCTATTGCAAGCTATTTGTCAGCTGATACAAATATTGTGATACTATGTTCGGAAATACCTTGGATTGTTCATCTGAACAAAATGTCTTTTTTCTGAGGGATGAAGAAAAAGCTAATATTTTAGTGGTAATAGCAATCTACTGGAAGCAAGCATTGCTTTAATCCACAGTGAGGCAGTCATGGTTTACCTAGTGCGTGACTTGTTTTAATCTCTTTAACATGTACACAGGGATGAAATGGAAGCTTTGCAACATGTATCATTATTCCAGGGAGAATCATGGTTTGGAACTTTTTTCACAAGTGTAAGTTAAATCTACTTAGTAGTATTGAATATAGCTTTCTGTCCATTTTATTAGGGAAGTCTGTTAACCACATGTTTTTCCTCTATTAATTGTGGGGAAATATTGATTATGTGTGCCTTGTTAGGGAATTACTACTTAGACGAGGGTTTCATTTGAAAGGATGGCTGAGCTGGAGCTTAAAGCAGTGCTTCACTTAACTGTTGGGAACGATGAGCTCTGCTTTCTGGGAGTGTATGCTACAGGACATGCTGCTTCAAAGTAGCTGTCTGAGGGTATGGCTCCAGAAGTGTGAACATAAGGGAGAAAGCTCTTGGAACAATTGCTGAAGAATAGCTGGTGTGGAAATACTGTGTGGCTTTCTGTGTCCCACAGCATAAGACAAGCTTTTTAGGAAAAAGTCAAAGGTCTTTAAATAAGAGACTTAGAGGGACAGGCACGAGGTTTCTGTAGGTAAACTTTGATCTTTTGGTAGTGAGTCAGTATTAGCACCCTACTTGAATAGAAATATTAATGGTAGAGGCTGCATGTGCTTCCCAGAAGAATGGGGATAGGAGAAACTGTTTTCTTTAGATAAAAGCTATGGCCAAGGAGCAGCGAGGCGCCCTGACTTGGTTACTTGCTGTAGTTTTAATTTTGGCAGAAAAGAGTGGACTGTCACTTTCTGCAAACTCACGAAGCATCCTTTAGTACTGCACCTTGTTCACATTAGGCTTTGCACTTGTTATTTACTCATGCCAGCACATATTGAAGCTTGCCTGGTTTTACTGCTGCAAAGAGACTCTTCTGTTATACAGCCCTGGTTTGAGTGGGTGTTTGTGCTTTGGGGTGCTGATATTTCTCTCACTTCACACTCAGTTGTAGAGCTTAGAGCTGTGGTTGGCCTTTCTCCAGGAATTTGGCTATCCATATTTTAAGGGTGGACTTTCAAATGCGTGCAAGCTGGAAATAATTGTTGAAATGATTATTCAATGATAACCTTATGCTGCATTCATTTTTTTATTTGCCTGCAAAAGATGCATTCAAGTGGACAGTTTCTAAAACTACCAACTTGTATACATATTAAATATGAGCATGCCAAATGGTTTTAACTTGCTTGAATATGAATTATGTCCAATTGTTGCCTTGTATTAAAAATATCCATGGCATGAGATATCCTTTCATGAGACCATATGTCTGACTGCTTGCCTCTTCCAAGTTGTAGTCTGTATATGCTCCAGCACCTCACTGAGAGGTGTGCAGCTGCCCTCTGTGCCCATGTTGAGTCTACTTCAAATAACAATGTTTCTGGGCAAGCAAAATTTCCCTGGCACCATGCACAATATGGAGTTGGGGTCTTCAATTGGTACCTCTTTGGAGGAGAGACTTGTTCTTCTATTTATGTCTAAGGTCTGTTGATGTAAAGTGTCTACTAAACTACTGTGTTTTACAAGAGGACCTGGCTACTCAAATCTAGACCTGGGACCTTGTGATGTTGTGCAAACAATACAACCTGGTTCCTGTCCCGAGTATTCATAATCAAATATTAAAAAGACAGAGTGAGTTAGGAGGATGGATATCTGCTCACCAGTGTGAGTATTTTATTACTGTAATACTAGAATAAATGCCCTCAAAACTTTGTGATTTAACAGTGTCTGACATAAAGAAGCATGTTAAAGAATCTGTTTTTCTGGCTATAAAAATCAGGTCTGTGATTCAAAGTACTACAGTGCTGTGTCTGGTGAAACGTATCTGTTCTATTAATACCTCATTTTAATAAAGTGGAAAGCAGTGAAAACTGTCAGAAGGTCAAATGGGCTGCATAGCTGTCATACTGTTTATTGGTATTTACTCACTTGACTCTGACATAGTATACTTCTAATTGGCAGGCAGGCAAATGAATTGGCTATAATTCTTCCTGCAATGTTCTCAGCACGATGCAAGGGAATGGGAGAGGAAAGGAGAAGCTTGAGTTGTATCATGCCTAGGGGGAAAATAACAGCACAGAAATCCCAGAAATGAGAGCTGAAAGAAGAAAGGAAACCTCAGAGGAGGGAAAACTACGTGTGCAGAAAGTTCCATTGCACTGATAGCAGCTTGAGAGAAGGAATTGGAAATAACCTTCCCTGCTCCCCAGGGGACTGATTTTTGTAATCTCTTCTGTGTGGGGATCTCTCACAGAAAGTGGTGAGGAGCTCTCTGCACAAAAAAACCAGCTCTGAACCTGGAGCTATGGTAGGTCCAAGTTGCAGAATGTTTGTTTGATTTTGTGTTTTATATTGTCCTCAGGGTTGTGGCAGACGCATGCCAGCCTTGACTTTTTTTTTCACTTGGATTAATGTGGAGCATGCAAAGTCCTCTAAGCTAACATACGGTAGAAGACACAGTCATGTCTTCTTTCATGTGCATAGATACATCTTAATGCCTCAACTAAGCTGCTTTTGAGTTTTGAGGTACATTCTTCAGTAATCACATTAAAATCAAAGGGGAGAATTTGATAGTACTGGGATGTAGTCTTAGACCTAGGATACAAATTGCTGCTTAAATTTGAAAACTACAAACCAGCAGCATTTGGCAGTTGGCTACTGTGTCTTACTGAGCCTTAGAGCATGGAGAGATTTAATGTGAATGTAGTGAGTGCCCAACAGGATACCTAGTCGCTCCAGCACTGGAGAGGTTTAATGGGACCCAGCCTTCCTTCCTGGAAGGAAAAGCAAAGAAACTAAAGACAAATTCTGCTGGTGATACTGACTCTTTTAAGACAGAAAAGAGCATAAAGAAAGAAACCAGATCCTGCTCTGTGGGTAAGGAGACTAAAAAAAAAAAAAAAGGGAAGCACAAGAGGGTTTTTAGGGACTTTCCAGAAATTTCCATCAACAACCAGAAATCCAGATGTGTATCAGCTCTGGATCCATGTGCTAAGAAAAATGTCTCTTAAAAAGCGAGAGGGAGAATGGTGCTTCAAATTGGACTCCTCAAATCATATTAAATGCTCAACTTCTGGTTCCAGCATTTGAAAATTACTGCCAAAACCTTGTAATGCCTGTCTGTTATGATGGTTACCACTGCTATTAACCATTCTCTTGTTCATTACCCTTTATCTCAGAGGAAAAAGAGCTGTTTCATTAGTGGAATTTGATGTTGTATTCTTTGGGGAAGCAGCAAGCAGAGGTTGGATGGGGTGGGGTGTGGGATGGGGGGCGACTGCTGTATTTACTGCCTCAGACACTGCTGCTTGCTTATTTCGTGATTAACAGACTTCCAGAAGGGAAGCAGGGCTTAAGGAAAGAAATAACTTTTCACAGACATAACAGGCCTCAGAAGATTAGCCTGTGTTACTTCACATTTCATTAAACTCATGCCAGGATATTGCTTTCAGATACTCTGTTCAAGGGGAAAGTGGTTTAAAAAGTGTAAGGAATTTGGGTCACAAATTAACAATTTTTCCATTGTTCTCCTTCCTCTCTGGTTAATAAACTGTAGCATGATTTGGAGAACTCATCATGTACAACAATTGCAGGAATAGCCCATATTACAATCTGGTGACTCTTCCATGCAAGGCGCACGCTGTTTGCAATATTCTTTCTGCTTTATCTCAGTCACCAGCTGTGTAACCTCTATGAGAAAGAGACTCTCACCAAACATAACTCTACAGGTGATGTGCTCATTTCCACTGCTGTTCTTCCCTGATTTTTCCCAGTATAAGCATCACTAAAATATATATCTACATAATGTCAGCTGCCATTTTAAGTCTAAATCCTCTTTGTTGAGAGAAGTCTATTTTAGTGCCATCTTCTAGTATC
This sequence comes from Harpia harpyja, assembly GCF_026419915.1. Classification (NCBI taxonomy): domain Eukaryota; kingdom Metazoa; phylum Chordata; class Aves; order Accipitriformes; family Accipitridae; genus Harpia; species Harpia harpyja. The sequence continues at coordinate 78,503,158 of NC_068943.1, read as the reverse complement.
TTTCTGTAAAAAGCTTGGAAATTGATTCTCAAAAATGCGCTAAGTTATAGTAGGAAAATGCTTATGATATGACATGGCTTCACACAGTATATCTTTTTCAGGTATTTTATTCTCCCAGTACTTGTCCAGAAAAACAGGACAAGAACATGCTAGGTGAGTCCAGCTGAGGTTAAGCTGGAGGCCTGTGGCAGAGCATAAACTAAGCTCAGGTCTTATAGCAGAAGCAAGTATCTTTCTTTTGTTCTAGATTTTAAACAAAGTTGCAGAATTGCTTCTTGTCTTTTAAAGGTGCATCTTAGATGGTTTCCATTAGGCAAAAGCATATGCTGGCATTAGCGTGGGATGGGTATAAGAAAAGGAAGAAACAAAAGCCATTTTTCACAATCCCGGGAAAGCTTTCAAAAAAGAAAGTATTAATGCACTAGGGGGAAAAGTATGAAGAAAGTGCACACAGCTGCTATCAAGTAAATTATGCAGGGCTGATCAGATGACAAAAATGTTGGCATATGCTTCAGGGACTGTAACTGCATTGCCAAAGGGAATCTGGTAAGCAGGAGTTTTTGTTGATGAAAAACTGTTCTGCTGGTGTACTTTTAGTTATAAAATGGCATTCAAGCTCTCCCTGCTGCTGGATCCTCACCTAAGGAAGTTCTTCCTGTAACTTAGAAGAGTTTCCAGCATTAAATAAAACTGAAAGTAACAAATGTTTTGCATATTCTGGCTTACAATTTTGGTACCCATTTATGTGCAGAATCTCCAGATCCTGGGAATGTGGGAAATTCAAGTCCTACCATACCGTCATGGGGTAAAGGGCTTTGTCCTGTTCAGAAGGAGGCACTTTTACACACCCACTAAGCTAAGGAAGGGCTGTGGAAAGCATGGCTTATCTGTTGTCACATGGACAACTGTCACTCAGAAATATGCAAAGCTTTTCAGAGGTGGGGCTGGAACTGGTTGTTGTGTGCAGGTCATGGCAGTTCTGCAGCAGTGCCCTGGGAGGGAAGTTGCATGTTTCTCAAGGGATAATGTGTTTTCTGTAGTGGTATTGTTCATAGCTTCCAATGCCCTTCTGATACTCACCTTTGCAGTGCAGAGGCCTGTACAAAGAATAGGCAGGATTTTTTGTTAGATGCAAGCTTTGACTTGTTGAATTTACTTATCTGAAAGAAAACCCAGAAGTCAGGAGGCAGTGGACATAAACTGAAATACAAAGTATCCCATTTAAACATAATAAAAATATTTTTTTTTTATGGTGAGGGTGGTCAAGCAGTGGAACAGGTTGCCCAGAGATGTTGTATAGTCTCCATCTTTAGAAATATTCAACACCAGTCCTGAGCAATCTGCTGTAGCTGACCCTGCTTTGAGCAGGGGGGTTGGACTAGATGATCTCCAGAAGTTACTTCCCATCTCGGCAATTCTGTGATTTTTGTGAAGTAGGATAAGGCCTAAGCACTTAGCATCTTGTTCATCTATTGAATAACCAGTCCTGGTGATATTTCAACATGTCAGTAAGTGGAAATAAGTAAGAATAGCTATTGGCCAATTTCCAAGTCACTATATGTTGAAGGTAACAGAAACATATCCTTGCCTTAAAGTCTCCCTCACCAGTGATAGATTCTACAAAGTGAGCTCACAGGAAAGGGAAAAGCCCCATTAGTTCAAGATTCTTGGAGGGAGATCCTGAATGCTTGTTTTGACACCAAAAGCAGGATTCCAGTCCTATTTAGTTGCCCAGATCAATGACAGCAAGCTAGACAGTCCACACTCAAGGGCTGCCTAGAGATGTGTAAAACTAATGAAGTTCCTTCCTGTTTGGCCCACAAGTTGCGTGCACAAAATTGGATGTACAAACACACACGTAAGTAGCCAAACATAGGGAACTGGGTCCAAGCTGCCAAGACACTATGCAACTCCTCCCTAGGAAGTGATAGCTTTTGGTTCAGCTATTTCTGCAGTCTATCTCCCACTTTCCAGCAACATCCCTAATTCACAAACTGGGAAACTGTCCAGGCTGGACATGGACTCTGGACTAGTTTTGCTGCAAGGAAGCAATGAGATCAAATGATGGCCAAGCAAAAGCAACATAACTCTGTAGTCTAGTGTCAGTGGTAATTTCCAGGGTTATTTCTGCAGCTTAAAAATGTGTTTTCGGCCCTGGAAACACCCGGTCAAATGCTTTAACTGTGAGGCTGTCATGTTAAAGTCAGGTTCAACTGCTCTGTTTCAAGACCAAGACTAGCTGAGATGAATGCAGAATCCCAGAAGAGTGCTTGCTGGTTTGGATGTCAGACAGCTGGAAGGGTCTACAAGAATCTACATACATACCATGGCATTCACTGTGGGGACGCCCAGTAACTCACTACTCTGCATATGCGCTTTCTGGGTCATTCTTCAGAGACTTACTTGTCTGTTGACTCTCTGAATTAAATTACCCAGCTGTGAGCAGACACAACTTCTAGGGGTGTACTAGAAAGACACATGCTGAGTCAGACCTAGATCTATTGTGTTTCTAACTGTAACCCACAGCTGATGCCTAGGAAATAAGGATAGGAGCAAAGTATAGTTATACTGCTTCAGAGTACCCTCACAGAACAATACCTGGATGTGCTTGAGTGCTCTTGTCTCTAGCGAGATACTGGATTAAAAAGTTTGCAGAGATGTTTTAGCTGGATCACTCTCAACAGCTGAGACCAGAAAAATCTTTGTTAGCCTAGGAATCCTTACAGGCAAACCCTACATTCTGTGCAACTCCCAGAACCTCAATCATATAACCCCTTGCTCATCTGTGCGAGAGGTGTTGCCTTCTGTGGTTGTACTCAAAGGAGCTACATTACTGATTTCAATGTGTTATATGCAGGGGTTTTGTGTCACTGAGGTACACTGGGAAGATTGTACATGTTTTGATAACAGTAGGAAAGTGTTTCAGGTTTTGGACAGGAAATCATAGGCTATGGTTTTGGTAACTCAAGGCAAATGCTTTTGATAGCAGAGAGAAAAAAGCTCCTCTTTCCTTTTCACTCTCTTGGCTGGGGGAAAATGCAACCAATGTGGCATCGAGCTTTGCAATTTCCACTCACTATCCCAGCCATTGTGGTTGTAAGCCATCTTGTTATGGCATTCATCTGTCAATCACTTGATTAGAACACACGCCTCAGACTGATGCTTCTGCTGTGCACACTGGAGATGAAATAATTAGGAGTGTGTCATAATAGCAATGACCAGCAATGCCATAGCCATGTTAAAGCGTGAGGAAGCAGGTGTTGCTATACTGAACTATTCCGCAGTCTGAGCGGACTGGCTGCAGTTTTGACCTGCCATTGACTTTCAGCTTGTTTTTGGTGGGTTATCTGTCACAGCAATAGGAGCTATATATTCTTTATATGGATTATTAACATCAGAGTATAGATTTTGTGGATTAAACTTCCTCAGTAAACTGTTCTCAGCCTTCCGCACTGTGTTTGAAGGACACCTAGCTGATGGGTGCCTGATCCATGACTGAGGTTTCCAGGCAGGATTGCAATCAGGTCAGCAGTTCTGTTTTCAGGCAGAATTTGATCATACTGTGTGATGCAGGAGGGGGTTATCCTTCACTGCTTTCCCACAGTGCAGTGATTAATGAGAAATCAGCTAATGACAGTACAACGATAATCCCTTCAGCAGGTAGGTAGGCTGAATTCAGTGTTTCTGTACCTCTTATGTCTCTTTTTAATTGCAAATTAAAAACCCAAACAAACACCCAAGAAACGTTCTTAGATGCTTTGGTAATTGCTGACATTCTTGAAGGAAGATTGATAACGTTATGTCTAGGCACAGCTTAAGGCTCCTCCATTTACATCTATGAAAACTGTCTAATTCAAGGTGGTCTGTAATACCCACCCTTGCTGCATTTCAGGGCTGACTTGTAAGTTCAGTACTGTAGCAATGTGTGTGTCTAGATATCAGATCTGGCTGGGATTTTAGGTAGGAGAATGAGAGCAGCTATCTCTTTGAAGACAAAGTGCCAGCTATTTAAAAGGAGACTAACTGTAAAGGAGACTGTATGAAATGGCATAAAACCAAACCTGCCTTGTGAGACATACAAAGTCAGATCTGTGGGTCATTCACTGATATCAGAAAAGCTGTGTGCTTACTTATGTGAGAACACAGCTTATAAGAACACAGTACAGTTTGGACTTTATTTTCCTGCATGGTTGCTCTCCACTTTTTTTTTTTTACAGTCAATGCTGGCTTGCATTGACTGTAAAATTAGGTCAATTGCTTTGCGGTATCCTGGTGGAATTCACTTTACCATGTGTGTTCATCTGATGACCATCATCTCTGTTACCCACGAGGATTGAATGACAGAACCACAGAGCTAAATGTATTAATTTTTGCATCTTGAAGTAAGATTTAACAGGCTTGCTTCCTGTGCCATAGGCTAATCTTTCATTCCTAACTTGACTTTAAAAGAAACTTGGAATATACATTTTTCTTTCTCCTACTGGGTTTTACAAAGCTGAGCATTTGAAAGCTACGTGAGTAATTTGGATGGGACATGAGCTAAATGCCAACTGGTGTCAAAAAGAAATAATCCAGTCAAGAAGTTACTTCATAACTGATTAATGAAGTTTTTCTTGCTTCCATTCAGAAGCTGATGGGTCTGATGTAGGGGAGCAATTCTTGTGTATTTAAGTTCTTTAATTGTAAATGTAACTCTTTACATTCCAAATGGATGTCACTGACTTTGTGTAATACTTATTTTGAAGAGAAAGCAGCCAGATTTCATTTTCTTCTTTTAGAATAGCCAAAGAAAAATGAGGCTTTACATCAAGAATATTAAATTATAATATTTTTGTTTGAAATTTTTTCCCTTGCACAAGCATAAAAGCTCCTCTAGATTTAATACTCCAAATTCAGACATTGCTTTTCACCCTGGTGCCTGAGTGCTTATAAGGACTTGAGCATCAGAGCTTGGCTTCAGCCCCTGTTTGCAAATACTAAAGTTTAGTGCAGAAACAGCAGGTGCTTTCCTGAGGCAGATTCATTGACAATATAATACAGAATGAAAACTGAGCTGGATAACACTGCAATTGTAACACAATAGAGCAGATCCTGCACTTCTGTGTGCCCTTTATGTAAAATATTGCAGGCAACTTGGAAGTTTCAAAGTCACCCAGAGATGGGGGAGCTAAAATGAAACTATTATGTCTTATGGAACCACTCCATATGCAATCTCTTTAATGAGGACTCTGTTAAAATTTTGTTGAAGTAAATGGTTCAGCATATCATCTATGAAACGTAAATAGAAAATGACAAAGGAGCACTATTTTACACTTAGTGGCAAGTTTAAAGCTGGATGATAAGCTAAGCATAGAATAATTTTGGTAGTCTTTTATCTAGCACTGTTCTGAGCATTGTTGAGCAAGGTCCTTTATAAAAATGACATCAGCTTTTACAAACATGGAAGCTGGGCATGGAAGTTACATGAAGATCATATGTGCCATCAGTGACAGAGCAAGGAGTGCCAAGGAGTGCAACTTGCATCAAAATTTCTAGACCAAAGCAGGAAAATTTGACGGTTACAGCTCTGAACCTTCATTTAACTTGGGGTGTGGGAAGGTGAAATTGTTGTAACAGATGGTGAACTCTGATTTCTTGTCTATATGATGAAACGGATAACAAACTATACAGGTTTGGCATCCAGTTATTCCTAATACTGATAATTTCAAAATAAGTGACTATCGGGGATGAGCAAGTACTCATTTGTTTAGGAGATCTGGCCCCATTCACATCTTTTCTTTATGGTGGAGGGAATTTTTCATGCTTTAGCAGATTGGGTCAATCAGAATTAGCCATGAAGTCACATTGAATGTGATGAATAGCTTCTATTCTCTCAAAAAAAGTAATAAATAATTCTGGAAAGGATTGAATTTTCTACTTTAAGTTTGGGATTTTTGTTTTGTTTCAGGAATATATTTAATCTAAAGCAATCAGGGGAAAGTAAACTTCTCAAAATTAGGAAAAGAAATGGTGCATTCATCCTCAAACTAGTATTTTAAATTCCAATTTAGCAATAAATCCCAGACCCACTTATTTGCCCCTACCTCTAAGTTAGAGATTTGATGGGCCAGTAATTTATCAAAAAGGCTAGGGGCCTGTAGTGAATGTTGTGACATTTACACCCTTGTGTGAATCAAAGCCAGACTTCTCGAAGCTTAATGCTCCAGCTGTGTTGAAGGCCTGGAAAAAGTTTTTTTTTTTTTTGGTATCTAGCACCAGTGAAGCCCCTTACAGTAGAATTTCCCCAATTAATGGCCATCCTGATGGAGCTGGACTGCCTCCACCTGAAGCAAGGCAAAACATGGGACACATTCAAACTGTGAGCAATTTTCTGTCTTTGTTCTGACACACACACACACATGCTCCCCCACACCCACCCCCCACCCCCCAGCAACAGGGTCATGTCAGGAAGGAATGCAACATCTCTGGTTGAATTCAGTGGGTAATCTTACTGGGTTTGTAGAGTTACTTGGAGAACTGAGAGCTTCAGTCTTTAAGATGGACTAGTGCCCAGTATGGCTAGTAAAAGTAAGAACACTGTTAAAGTCATTACCAGAGGAAAAAAACCACACCAGCTAACTTGAAATAGGCTCTTGGTTTCTTGAGACAGGGCCAAGCGTCTTTTGATACTGAGAATCTTGCCAGTTACCCACCCTTTAAATATGTATATATAAAATGTTCCTTTTTAGCCTGAACTACTAAGAAAACAAGACATATGTGAGCTCACTGTCTGTTTATCCATCCCCATTCCCTTCCCTCCCATAGCTTTTAGCCCCACTGCTCAATTTCCACCAACTTTGAAAGAAGGCTTTCATGATCATTAAAACTCCCGCTGGTTTGGGGGACACCAGGAACTGAGTTGAGGAAGGAGCTGCTGCTACCATCCCTCTGGCAGAAGAGCAGGGACAGCCTAGGACCCTGTGTGGCGGCAGGCTGGTCAGCTTGCTGGTCACCTAGAAGGTGACTGGACACGGTGTGGGCTGCCTCTCACCCCACAGGGTGCTGGATGGATGCTGGGGGAACAGGAGCTGTTTGCCAGGAAAGGTGGTTGATAAGTAATGCTCGCAGGGTGCCAGCAGGAAACCAGGCTTCACTAGCAGTGCTGCTTGCAGAACAACTTCTTAGCCAGACTAGGTATGGGGATGCATTGCTCCTCTGACTTCTTCAGTTGCTCAGTCATTTGCTGTGCCTGCCTTGCCGCTTCTGGCTGTGCACAGAGCTGCACTCATCTCACTGTTCAAACAGCTCTTATGCCTTCAGATAACACCAAAAAAAAAAAAAGTCTCGGCCACGCTGAAGCCAACAGCAAGACTCTGATGGCCTTCCCATTGTGTTTGGTTTCACCTGTAGGCTTCTTATTCCTTTAGGACCACAAGCCTTTGAAATCATTGCAGATAATATCAACCTTCCTGTGACAGGGATGACTGGATTTGTGTTTAAGGGGCTCCTTTTTCTGATGAAGAGGTCTGAGAAGGGAAGGTTTCAGGTGATGACAAATTGGCTGAGGGAAGCTCTTTTGGGTAGAAATCACAGGATCTTGTTTGGTTGTTGTTCCCTCCTATTCCCTGTATGTATGATGATCTGCTTGAGTGTGTAACTTCTGTTCTGTAAATATTATAGGCCACAGGGTTTCTCTTCAAAGGTGTGCAACCTCAATATGTCTCCAAATTTTTGATTGAGGCTTATTTCTAGTGGATCTTGCCACCAGAAATTCTCTGAAGAGAGACCATTTTCTGTGAAAGGTCCTGGTCTGTGAAATGGGTTTCTACTGCTGGTCTAGCAATGGGTGTATACTATTCAGGGCAAATGGCAAGATGACAAGATGATGGATCTTGCCTGATGTTACTTATCTGACTCCTTATCTATCGAGGAGAACCTATTGAGATGATACTGTTTTCCTTCGGTTTCTGGACATATATTTGTATGGCTCTATATTTTCTATAAATCTTCTTTTTTTTAATATACACAAACATTCTTCCTTCATGCTTTTGGAGCAGAAGTACAAGTCAACCAGCGATTTTCTTTTTGTTGTAGAGATGTTTACATGACTTGCAGTCTTACCGTAAGTGGGGTGGAAAGACACGTGTTAAAGTGATTATGTATAAAGAATCTGTTCCAGCATGCAATCCCTACACTCCTTTTATAAACAAACACTAATTCATGCGTTCTGTCTTATGGAAAGCATTGGTTTGGATTTAACAGGATTTTGGGGCAAAAAGTGGGTGGAAATCTAAGAAGGCAACAGTAAAGAAACTAGATCCTGATGAATTAACATGAGAGAAAACAGATGGATCATGAAATGTTTACTTGAAGAACTATCTTCCTAACTAAAATGACTTAATACTTCACCCTGGCAGTCTCCACATGGGCCTGAAATGAACCACTTTGAATTAAGGATGCACATGTATGCTTTGAAATGAAGAAATGTTATTTGTCACTACCAAGCCTGCAGCTGTAGTATCACAGAAATAGTCTGCTGTAACTGGTAGAAATGGCTGTAAATCAGTAATGCCATTCAGAGGGAAACTTGTTTTTTCATCTGTCTGTGCCTTGGCTCAGGCTGACTGCACACTGCACCTCTGTGCACCAAGGCATCATACCATACCACCAGTCCTTTTCTGGCAACTACATGGACACAACACCCAAAGTGTACTTGGGATGCATTATCCCTTTCAACAGAAAATTAAAAACATTAAAACAAACAATATGAAATATTTTATTTCTAAAATAAAACTTTTCCTAACAGTAAGAGGCTATTCCTAAGACTACTAGTGTCTTGTAATGTATTTCAAGACATACTGGGATGTTCTGTGAAGGTTAATTTTTTTTTTTTAAAGTCTTCAAAGGGTCGTTCTAAGGGTATGGAGGGACGATGCAAGTACTGTCACTGTGTCAAAGGTGAGCTGTGGGGGGAAAAAAAAAAATTCAAGAAGTAACATCCTGGCATTTAAATTTCCAGGCAGCTGTGTAAGCTCCTGTTTCTTCCTAAATCAGCAGTATCTCATGGGAAATGACTGGGACAAGCTGCTGGGTGTTTTTACGTCACTGTAGTGAATCTGCTCTTCCTGAAAAGCTGGAACCTATTTATTTTTAACAGCCCAACTTATTTCCCAAGGGTCGGCATGTTTTCACATACTGTGTTTTAAAAATTTCTGAAGCAGAAATGACAATTAGACCTGTCAGTCCTTTCACAATGGAAGATTGTGCCAGCACCCTCGTCTCCTTTCAGGGTGGGAAGCCATAAGGTTTTGAGACTAGAATACAGTAAGTGACATACTTCCACTTTTTGACACTCCCTCTGCTTTGCTGTAATCATAACCCTGTTCTAATACCCTGTTGTTCGAGCTAATCTGGCAATAAGTTAGACCCTGTCATATACAGGGTGAGTATGTAGATAAAGAGGTAGTGCAGGCAGTCTACCTGAGTACTGATTGAAGGCTTCTAGGCTTGTAATTAATCCCTTACTGTTAATTAATTCCTATTGCAATCGGTAGCTCCCCTTTTTCTTCCAGCCGCCCCTCCCCTCCCCAGCACAGGGCTCACTGGTTCCCCTATTGTGGGCCCAGGCTGCCATGGTACGTGAGGAAATGTGAGGAAGGACATAGCTGGAGCATGGGCTGTAGAAAAGAGGGTTAAAGGCACCCAAACTGCTGTTCCATGAAACACAGCAACAGATCAAGGGTATTAAAATGATATGGAACAGAATGTGCTAGTTTGCTCTCTTAGCTGACTGCTTTCACAACTGATTTGTGAGAAAATCTGAAATTGCAGTTGTTTGGCATAATATGGGACAAAAACATGTATGAGGACTTTCCATAAGACTGGAATTCTGGTTCCTAATCAGCTCTAATAGCAACTCTTCTGTTCGTTCTTTGCTGCATATTCTTGACATGCAAAGTGTGGGCTCTCACTACAGAGATGTTTATCAGTGACTGTGTTGGTCTTCCAGTATGCATGGATATTTCTGTGAAAGCATGTGACAGTCACTATTTTTCCTCTGTCTACATCCTATGGGAATTAGAGCTTCAGCAAAGTACAGTGTTTCCTAACACCCTAATGAGGTATCCATCTAAGCCTGCTGTGGAAGGAAATAGTCTTCATTTAAACAAACAGGTAGCAGATAACTTTCCTGACTCGGTCATCATTATCTTTCTTCTGAAAAATCTTAATTTTAGTTAGTTGTAAATACTTTTAAGGTGGTTTTCAAGTCTTGAGTACAACACTTACTCCTGCCCACAGAAACAGGTTTTTATAAATCTTACTGGAACAGTTCCAAGTATTTTCCCACCTTAATTGTTCTTAGAACTACATTCAGGACATGTTTCCCTTATTGTAGATATATTAGGACATCAGATGACTATTCCAGAAGTGCAAATAAAAGTGATTCTAAAGATCTATTGGCTATTGAAAGTCATTTGTGGTTGAAGTGAATTAGGAGATTAGTAGTATTAGTAAAAGTGGGAAATGTTTATATATTTAAGAGTTCCTCTACTGTAAATGTCATGCTTTTGAAGCAAGAATGAGTTGCATTGCAACCCAGATAATGGGTTGCTTTTAATTTATTACTTCAGGTAAAGAGCTAACTGAAGTACTTCACTGTAGCAAGTAAGTTGAAGGGGTTGGTTGGTTTTTTTTATTCAATACATACATCCTGGCCGGATATCTACAGGGAATTGACAAAAGACCCAGAATGTCCTGTTCCAGAAGCAGTCAAGTATGGAGTAAAACCTGGAATGGATCATTTAGGCTTGGTCTTTGCTTTGGTTGTTCCAAAAGCCTTTCTGGAACACAGGTTTTTTTGGTTTGGGGTTTTTTTTTGGGGGGGGGGGGGAGGGTGTTAAATGAACAGTGGCAAAAAACAGGGACAAATGCTCCTATTTTTGTGTTCCTAGCTTCAGCAGAACACCAAGACAAGCTATTTCAAAGACACTAGCACACTCCATCACTGATAAGAACATAGAGGAGTTATGTTGCTGATGTGAAGTCCCAGCCTGGTGGCTCTTTTCCATGATAGTCAAGAACCCAGGGTAAATATCTCCTTGGAAGATACTGTTGATTACAGACTTCCCAAAATTGGAGATAGCTCAGAACTGGTTTATAAAGCAATTTCTTAATTGAGATGACTGAGTAACTCCCATAATATCCCAGATTGGGAAGAACATGAGCCTAATACATACAGTTGGGACAAATTATGAGGTAGATTTGTAACTCCATCTTTGGGGCTTACTGGCATGAAAACAATAAAGCTGTTCTTTGGAAACTTATGATACTTGAAGGAATTTTGTGCATGAGGCTGAATGCTGTTTTCATACACAGCATGAAAAAACTTCCTTAATTTCATTTTTCAAGAATCTTTTATGTGGAATCCTTCACTGGTAATGGCATTTTCAAGGCAATAAGCAAAGTATCCTGCAGGCACAAGCACTGAGTCAAAGTCGAGGCACTGGAAGAACATTATTCCAATATCTTCCTGTTGCTACCGTGGGCATTGTCCCGGTTGCAGTACTGTGTTACACTAGACTAAGCTTAAGTACCCTTAATTGTCACAGTGCAGTGCAGCAGGTACAAGAAAAAGCTACTGTGAATTCAGTCAGGTGGTGAAGATTCATTCATAGCACAATAGGCTTTGATGGACTTGCATGTGGCAAGGTAGTGTACCAACTTTGAGACTCTAGGATAACTTGACTGCCTAGATCTGAAATTCCTACAAAATTGCATTTTTCTCCTCTATGGAGAACGGAAGGAAGGCTTGTGCTCTTAAGTCAGAAATGTCTTGTCTTAGCACACCTTGCCCCAGACAGCAGAAATAATCTATGTAGTGTTTTTAGTCTCCTCTCTTGTTAATGAATGAATGGGCAAGACTGTTCCAGGTGTGACTCAACTTCAATTAATTTCAGTGATCAGGGATTATGCTGGTCCATTGAGTTTCTCTGAGGTTTGGTGGGCTGCCAGAATGAATCATGGCAATATGAGGACTTCTTACAAGTAAGGCTTGAACTCAAATTCATTCATTCATTTATCTTTCTTTCACTGGCAAACTACATAGTGGCTTACACTGGCACCTGTAAACAGAATGGTGAGAATCCTCCACAAAGTGTTTCTCCACAGCTTTCTTGAAAACCTATCCCTCAATTTCTTGTTGCCCTAGTCATTGGGAGAAATGTTCAGCTTAAATTTTCCAGGTGAAGTTTAGTCCTTATCTTCACATTTCCCTTCCAGAATAATGACCTTGTTTCATTATTTCTTTTGATAAACTTAGCTCTGGTTAAAAGTGTTAAGCCTCATTTATATTACAATGAATACACTCTCTCTTGGATGCTAAGCAGTTTCAGACCACTCCAAGACTTGGTTGGGGAGACATTTGAAAATCCCAGGGACTGAAGGCACAAGCCAGAAAGTCCTGCCAAGCACTGGTTTAGAAGGTCCGAATGAGCTGGTAGATCTCATTTGGCTCTCTTCTTACTCTTGGGCTAACAAAAGGAGAAGGGGAGAACTGCAACTAAATTAACATCCCTGGAGGCTGAAGTCTCCCTTTGACAGAAAAAGCAGTGCATGCTGCAGTGCAAGCTTCCTTGCTTGCTATGTTGCCACAAGGGCACCCTCAAACTCATTCTCAAGGGAGCTCTTTAGAGGAGAAAAGTACTTGTTCCTACACCTGTGACCTTGCTGCTTATGTTGTCGAAGATGACTGCAAACTCAACCAGTTTTGAGCTAGAGTTGCCTGCCTTAGTCTGAACTGTGAACCTGATGTTGTTCCTGACATAGGTACTGGCCTTGGAACACAAGCTACCTCCTCATCTACCAAAAAATAACACTGCAGATTTCCTTCTGCTAGTGATATCTCTTCCCCAGGAAAATCGAAAAGTCTCTTCTGTGAAGCGGCTGTTGTTTGGGGTGCATTAATGTTTGGTATGCATTAGTGTTTGAGCTTGGGCCAGTATTCTTATTATCCTTCCTTTGTCCTGATGTCCTAAATCTCCTACTTCATTCTAGACGCACGTCATTATCTGAATACAGGCCTCACCTCCCCAGTCACAGGGATTATTTTGTTGTGATTAGATAGTTGTAGCTAGTATAATCTCTGTACTTTCTTACGCAAAACCTGTTCAGAGCTTCCCAGTTCTTGTCTCTCTCAGAGAAGCATATATGCAGAGATGTGTGGCCTTTGTTTATCGGGTGATGATAGGGAACAGCTGGGCTCCAACTGCAATTTTGGATAGTTCCCCATCTGTATGGTCAGAATTTGTGAGTGTGGGAAGTCTGGTTACTGCTGGAGCTAGCACGTGCCTGTGTTTATGTGCACTGAGAGCAGGCACAGGCTGAAGTTGGAAGGAGATGTGCTGAGAAGCTGAAGGAACAAGGCTGTAGCCTTACTGCGATATCCTGCTGCTGATTGCTGCAGACCCAGAGCCTGCAACAACTGGCTGCGGGAGCTGGGGGCCATATGAAATGGAGGGCATACCTGATGTTTCAAAGCCCTCAAGTATGTATGCAGCAAGTCCTCAGTCCCTCAGCTGATGGTGTGTTTAAACCTATGCTTGCACATGTGGATGCAGTCATTCAGCAGGCTCTGGTTCATGGACAGAGCCCCAAAGGTACCTCCGCAGAGCAGGGCACCATGCAGCTTGCTCAGCCTCTCCTTATGGGCCTGCAAGCGTGTCGTGCTGTGTGCAGTCCCACTTTGCCGAGGAGCCTATGGGTTTGCTGGGCCTCTGGAGATGTAGAGGCAGGTTGGAACTGGCTCTGCTTACAATGCAAGGGAGAGTATACTGCAGTAACGGCACACTGCCCCTTTTTTAGGCTTTCTAATCAGGGACGGGTGTAGCCTGAACAATGGCAATCAGGTTTATTCACACTATCTCTATCAGCGCACTTCAGTCCTCTTCAGTTCTGGATCTAGAAGGTATTTTCAGCATTGTTTCTCATGGTAATTTGCACATTCAAAACTGCTTTTTAAGACCACGTAACCAAACCTGCCAAAATATAAAGCTCTCCTAAGTAATCAAACTTAAGGAATTAAAGGAAATAAGCTTTTGTTCAGGAAGGCTCCAGAGAGAACGAGATTAAATGTAAACAGTACATATAATCTCCTCTCCATCCCAGTTTTATGTTCCCTCTTGGCAGGGAAGGGCTTGTTCGCTTTCTCCTAAAGTCGGTATCTATAGACTCTCTTCAGAGTGAGGATTTCCTGATTCATAGATGCTGTTGGTAGACAGAAGGCAGCTAGATGTCTCCACTCCACTGCAGTTCTCACCAGATTTTGTATGAGTATTTGTTCAGCTTAATTCCATTTTTTTCCTAATCCAATAGATGTGAGGGAGGACTGCACCAAATCAAGGTTAACCCCCCCTGGAATTTACGTTGCTTCCTCTCTTTTCTTGTGTAAATTTGATCTTTTGTCCTGTAACCTACAGCCTCCTTGTGATGCAAAGACACTGCATAATTTGTTAGAGTTTTTTTAAGATCTGCATGTAAATCATATAGATGCAAATCTACACAAAAGAAGAAACTGCACTTTGCTCAAGGGAAACCTTACCTAAGAGGTATAAGAGTAGGCTAATCTATGTTCACTGTTCACCAATTATCAAAGTGTCATGTGTTCACAGTTAGAAGGACCATTAGGGTAACTGTCTGACTTCCCAAATAGTGGGGCCTAGAGAATCTCAACAAGAAACTTCTGCAGCAAGATTATAAACTCTAGAAAGATATCCAACCAGTCTTGAGTTCAAGACTCCAGACAGAGTGAATTGTGTCTTGGGGAAGCGGTTGCAATAGTTAATTCGTTACTCTCAAACACAGAAGACTTTGTTTAGCTTTGTTTTTCAGACACTGGATCCCAGTCTGACTCTTTAATATGTGTTATACTGCTTATTGTTTACAGTGAATTTTTTAAATCAGTGTCACATGGAACTGAATCTGAAAGACTTACAGAAGTCTGTTACCTCAAGATGGTTCTCTTTCAACATATGCATTTATAAACTGAAAGAAAACAAACAGAAAAATCAAGTATTGTTTATGAGGCCTGTTAGGCTGTTTCTAAAAAAAACTATGGTAACTGGCATTGATCATGTTACTCTCCTTTATTTTACATAGTTACCGCATCCTAAAACATTACAGTTGTGCCAGTTGAGCTATAGTAACCATGTGTACATGCTCTTAATCAATGGCAAATGAGAAGGGATACTGGCTAAGTTGGCCAGCAATGAGAAAGAGGTAAGATAAATCCATTTATTTTCCATTTGTTGTAGTCTCTACCCATTCACATGACAACTACGACAACTTTGGTGGCACATAATTGATGATGCTGCATCTGCTCCTTTGCTCTTCCACAGTTTTGCCTAGGATCAGTGCCAAGCTGAATGACCAATGGCTACACCCTGTTTATTTTTTTTATTATTTTTAAAAAAATATTGGCTGTACAGTAGCTTTTTTCCAGTAATCTGGAACTTCCAATTGACTTTCCATTGACTTCAGTGCATTTTGGATCAGATCTTAAAATGAACATCTGGTTGCAAATTCATTAGCCAAGGCCTAACAAGACAGCCTCCATGAAACAAATACCTCCAGATTTTTTTGCTTTGATACTCTGAATGTCTTACTGCAAAAATTTGGTGGTCTTGGGAACTGTAACGCAGTGGCTCCAACAGCAACGTCAGTGTGGCGTTGACAATGTGCTCACCTGCTGTTCTCTGATCCTGTTATTTCCTTTTCAGAAGTACAGCTCAACATATTTCTGGTTATGCCGCCCAATACACAGGATTTACAGCTCAGCTGAGCTAATGTTGGTATTGGAAGGTTACGTTCTTAATTTCTCCCATTCCATTTAGTCAAGAAATTGTGCTGCATTTTTCTATGATGATTCCAGGCTCTCAGTAGGTGTTAGGAAGAGAGTTCCCCTGCTCTCCCCCAGCCAACAGGTTAGCAGCTGGCACTACCACCATCATTTTTATGTAACTGTCGAGTCCTCTTTTAGAACTTGGAAGGGATCTAAGTGGTATTTTAGGCTTTGAGGGCTCATTTCATCTGTAGAGGAGATATTTAGCTTTCTAAAATTCTAAATAAATGGGAGTCAACCTCAGCTATATATGTTTGTATTTATTATTATAAATACAGAGGTGTATAAAACCAGGGAAAGTAAAACATAACTCACTTAATCTAGCCTGTTTTAATTTGCTTCCAGTAGCTTACACAAGCAGGGAAATACATGAGGACACAGGGGGAAACAGGGTTCTAAAGAGGCTGCATTAATCTGAGGGGGTGGGGGGTGGGGAATCCCAATGCACACTAAGAAAGGCAAATTTGATAGTTCATTTAGCAGAGACATCAGTGCCTGTAGACACAGTATTTTTACAGCTCTGCTGGATTCCACCCTTTAAAAGTTTTTTGTTGTTGTTGAAACCATGAATTTATAAATGTTATTCTTGTCCTTTTTTTGGACTTTCTCTATTTAATCAGTTTAAAGTATAGGCAGATTATCAAGGTCCCTCCTGGTGCGGATTTTTCTGACTAGCAGTGCATTTATAGTTAAACAAGTGAGGCATTTGGACTGTAGTCATTTTGATTTATAGCAGCAGGAACAAAGTGAGAGAGTACAGACGTCAGTGCTGCTGCTGCTGATCTGGCAACAGAGACTTCCTAATGTACAAATTACGTCTTTCACCACACAATTCCCTCTCTACCCTAACTAGAGACAGGGAAGCATGCTTATTTAATGCAATGCCTGCAATCTATACAAAGGTGCATGTACGGTACTGAGTGGGTAGTATATTGCTCATTTTAGGCATACAGTTTATATTTCACTGTGCTTTTTGCATTTTAAAATGTATTTTCCACAATGGAAAATATGCAGTAATTCAGTTTTCTTGCCTCTTCTAGACAGAACAGTCAAGTGTGAGTTAAAGCCTGTTGTGGAGGTGGCTGTGGTGCTTTACCCATACAGCCACCTGTCCACGAGAAACTGCAGTGAAACTATTAATTCATTGTCTATAGACCACCAAAACACCATGGTGTTTTGCCCACATCTGGTTCTGGAGGCCTTTGAATAACTACTGCATGGGTGAAAGGCTCCAGATGTTCATGTTCAGCTCCCTGCACCACTGAGTGGAAGGAGGACTGTTTTGATAATTAATGTTGAATATGAGTGGTCGAACAAAGCAAGACTCCAGAGATCTTGTCACAGTGGTGGCTCTTCAAATTCCAGGGCTGAGGGTAACTGTCTATACCTACTTTTGTTCTGTATGTAAAGATCCTGCCAGTTTTCCTTTTCAAATGGCATGAAGTATTCCACTAACCAAAACCCAGACTCAGCTGGATAAAACAAAATCTTCTGGCAGTCATCACACCCAGGGACCAGGCTCTGGTTAATAGGTGGCTGCATTTCATTAGTGGCTGGAGCGATTCCTGTGCATATAGCACCATAGCCTGTAGATCTGCTAAGCCTTTAAAGCATTTTGGGATGAAAATAGCTCAATGCAAAATAATGGTCTCAATTTAGCACTGCAATCTGCAGCCAAAGACTTGGAGCAACTCCCAAGGCAGAGCAAAGATTGACTTGTTTCAAACCTGCTTCTCCAAAGGCGGATCCAGTCAGTGCAGTGCCGTGTTCCGTGCAAAGGCAGGGAGCTACCCCGGCCCGCCCAGCGACTGTTTCTGCGTAGACAGCAGGCCGCTTCCCGCTCCACGGGCATCATTCTGCCTTCAGTATCATATGGCATACACTGGCAACAACTACCCTTGCTCTCACAAGGTCAGCTTTTAATGTGGGGAAATAAACAGTAAAGTCACTCTTATTCATATGTACTAGTGTGTGCTATTTGTCCCATCTCCCATTTAACATGCTGGATACTGAGAGCTGCATCATTCATAACATGAAAAACATGCACAAATGAATCCCAAGGTTGGTTTTGCCGCACTGAAGTAAAATAGTAAAAATATTTATAAGAAAGCGCAGTCACAGTGGTAGAATGTAAATGATTGCGGGTGAAGGCAGGCTGTTTGCCATCCCTAGGACTCTGCAGGAGCCTTTCCGAACGCCTGCCTTTCCTCACATGTCCTGTGACTAGGGCAGATTGCTGAGCCGCTCGCGTGCTTGAATCATATCTGGTATGGCAAGCCTGGGCTTGGTCGATTCCCTGAAAACCTGTGTCCGGCATGGCTTTGTGGCCTATCTGCCAAATGGATATTTACTGAGGAGAACCCCCACTGATACAATTAAGTAAAATATAGCTGAATAAAGAGGTAATGTAGATGTGGTTTTATGCATAAGCTGGGTATTAAAATGAGTAAGCGCATTCCTGTTGTCGTAAGGATCTCTATTGCCATCCAGCATTGTTTTTATGATACCGGGTTTATGTTTCCCTTTTTTTATGTAAAAAAAAAAAAAGTAAATAAGTTTCAAATGCACAGTGAAGCCCTTGCTGTGCACAAGTTATTCAGTTAGATTCCTTTTTCTCTTCAGAAATCTGGTTTGTGGCCTAATTGCTTGCCCTTTTAAAATTTTTTTTTTCCTTGTATTTTGAAGCAAAATAGTGATTCAAAGTAGTTGGTGCTACAGAACCAAACTGTTTCTGAAACTGTTGTTATTTCCATAGACAGAAAAAGACTTGCTACCATAGGATTGTTAATACACCCAGTCCTGAGCTGGGGGGAAGCAGGGGTAGGTGCAGCTGAGAGGATGTAAAAATGGCTGTGCCTTGTACCACTGGGACTTGGACAGCAGCAGGCTCGTTTGCAGTCTAAATTAATATAGTCTTTAGGCTGCTCTAATTTATCCAGCCAATCCCCGACCTCGAAGGACCTTTATCTGCTGGGGAGGTGCCAGGAGGTGGAAGCTAGTTTCGGGTTCCTTGCATGGCGGCGGCAGCAGGGAGGTGCAGGATCTGTTCCAGCTGCTCAACGTCACCAAGGATTCCTGTATGGGAGGGCAGTGCTGTGCCAGCAGCACAAGCCAGCTTCGCAGCAGATTGGCACTGCTGCATTGTTAAGCTGTATTGAAACGGGGCTGGGTTTGGCCAGAGCGTGGCTGCTTGCTCTGCCAGCCAAATCCAGTGACGCTTGAATTCACTGATTCCCATTGACTTTAATAGGACCGGGATATTGTCCTCTGTGCCGAGCTAAGCGCAGATATGTTCTGAAATAGGGCAAGGTCTGACCCCACAAAAATCCGGGGAGCTTTACCATCATGTTCTCTGGAGGAAAAGAAAAGGGGTGGATGAGACAGTTGGGCAGAAAATGTAAATAAATATGTTTTCTGTTTAACTGTGCCCTCAAGACTTCCCTCTGACCTTGATGAGGAGAGGAACACAGACGGGAGGCTGGGGTTATGCATGCCACTGGGGACATGCACAGAGCAACCATTTTATAAACCATTATTCTTTAGAATCCAGGAATTGATGATTTATTGGGGTGGGGGAATGGATGGATGGGGACAGTGGGAAGCTAAGAGGAGAAATAATGTGGGTGTGCAGATAATGCAAAAATGCTGAATGAGTAGGCTAATTAAAAAAAAAAAAAAAAGACTGCTTTTCTAGGGGGGAAATCCACTATAATATAGTAAACTGAGAGTAGGCTGGGTACAGCCTCCCTCAGCGCTGCAGTGACAGGGAGACGGGGAGTTGGTGGGGGGGCTGGTCGGTACCTGAGAAGACCCACGTCCGTGTGTGACATGCGCCCTGTGTGAAATAAATAAATAAAATAGTAATTATTCATCAAAATTATTTAAAAAAAAAAGGGGGGGGGAGGGAGGCTGGGACACACACACACACAAAGGAACCGTTAACTAAACGCGCCAACGGCACCCGCCAGCCGGCCTGATTTATTCATTAAAAAAAAAAATCCCATTAAGGCGTCTCATTGAGGGGAAAAAAAACCACCCCCCCCCTCCCCCCCAAAAAAAAACCAAAAAAAAAAAACCGGGAGAAAGGAGGAGGCGGTTGGGGGCGGGGGAGCGCAGAGCCCCGGTGCGTGTCACTGAAGCAGCATTGACGCAGGCAGCTCTGACGGCAGCAACCGCCGCGGCGGGGACGGCGCGAGGCTGAATGGGAGCGGCGGGCGCGCGCGCGGAGAAGGGGGGGGGGGGGGCGCCTGGCGGCGCTCCCCCCCCCCCCCCATCCCGCGGCGCACGCGCGGGGGCGGTTCTCGCAGCCGTTGCTGCGGCGCTCATCGGTGTGCCGGGCACGGAGCGGCGGGCGGGAGATGGGGTGTGGAGAGGGGAAAGAGCGCGGAGGGTGAGGGTCTGTCTCCCTGCCCTGCCCAGCGCCTCGCTGGGGTGGGTTACCTCAGAGCTCGGTGAGGGGCGGGGGGTTTTTTGCCCCCCCCCTCCCGCCCCCGTCAAGGGCCAGGGGCTGTGTAGTTCCCGCCCAGCCCCGGGGGGTGTGTGTGTGTCCCTGTGGGCTCAGGGTTTACCTCAGTATATGCCTTCGTGGAGCTGAACGGTGAAGGCTGGCCCCTGTGGGTAGGAAGTGCTGATTTTCTGGTAGTTCCCACTGAAAACTGCCCTGCTTGTCCCTTCGGTTTGTTTCTCGCGGCTCGTAGGAAGTTTGGGGACTGTGGCCTTTGGGGAGGAGAAATTAATCTTTCCTGCGAATTTCTCAAGGCTTTTCCCATACAGTCTAAGATGCAAAAGAAAACGATGATTGTATTGCTGATAATACAAACACTTAGGGTTTGCTTGTCTTTGCAGCTGACTTCTTTCTCTGTTAAGAAGGGACAACTTGAATCCCATTCCCAGGCTTTTCTCTGCAACTACAATGTAATCATTTGTCTTCAGGACCAGAAGACTTTTCATAAAACCGTAAAAGGTGGCAACAGTACATTTTTTGCTGTGCTTCCCTGCCTTTGGTGTTCCAACTGCTGTTAAGCAATGCTGAAAATATCTCCTTGTCTGTGTGACTGATGTGCTGTTCCCGAACACTACTTAGAAAGGAACTCACATTTTGGGGTCATCAGTCTGGTAACTTTCAGCTCTGTATTCACTATAACCTTCGTATCAAAAGGACAGTACAGGAAAGAGTTTTTCGCCTTGTGTCAAGCAGGATGATTTCTGAAGGGAAGCAAAAATGTAATGCACAGGTCCTGACTGAAAAATCAGAGGCTGATACAGTGGTGGAATCTGTGGAAGGAAACTGAAAAGAAGGCTGCTGGTGGCTGTGTCCTAGCCAGTGTTAAGCCATGCAGTACGTTACGTTTTCTTCAAGCAGGCAGGAGATACATAGGAGCAACCATGAGTCCATGCCATATGATTGTACTCTCACATCCATCAGAGCAATTCGGGGACTTTTTGGTCAAATATGTAGATTTACACTGGTGGAAGAGGAGAATCCTTTCTTTGCTCCTCTGTGCTCTCCCCAGAGAGGTCTCTGTCCTGTGTTCTAGGTCCTCGTTCTACCAAACTTCAGAAGCAAAGCTTCTGCAAGACAAATTCTGTCCTTGAAGAAATGAGGTTTGCTGAAGGTTTTTATGGTGCTTTCAAATCAGCAGTGCTATCTGGAACATCGCTGAGGCTTGTGACTATGTGTGCTGGTGTTTGTTGCTGTTCCTGCCTTACATTTTCACTTTTACACAGATGCAAGTAGTGAAGCAGTGCAAATTGCACTAGTGTAGCACTTTTCAGCCAGATATAGTTTACTTGGATGGTCATACAAAAAGAAGTGAAGGCAGAACATTTTGATTTGGAAAA
This sequence comes from Harpia harpyja, assembly GCF_026419915.1. Taxonomy (NCBI): domain Eukaryota; kingdom Metazoa; phylum Chordata; class Aves; order Accipitriformes; family Accipitridae; genus Harpia; species Harpia harpyja. Next base: position 78,481,443 of record NC_068943.1, on the reverse strand, counting down.
AAAACCCCAAACACAAAAACCACCCCAAAACCCCAAAACCCCAGTATGTTTAGAAAAGCCTGAATCTGTTCCCATTAAATTCACTGGTGAAGATGCATGTGAAAAGAACTTAGAGAGCAGAATTACAGGTTCAGGTGGGCAGGGATCTCAGAAGGTGTCCAGTCCACATTCCTGCTCAAAGCAGAGTCAACTGAGAGATCAGACCAGGTTGCTGAGCTCAACCTGCCCTCTTCTCTTATGCATAGTGGTTTTAGGGCACGTCTAGCAGAGCTGCTGCTGGTGATAGGTTTGAGAGGCAGAAGCCAGATTCTTCCTTCTCTCACTTGCACTAGTTTTGCACTTTCTGGGAGTGGCTGCAGTTACTCCTGCGCTATACTGGTATAAGGGAGAGGAGAAACCAGTGCTGTTGAACCAAAAGGAAAGAAACCTCTTTGTGCATGGTCACTGAATTGCATTTTAAAGTCTATAAATATTTTGTTGTACCTACTCCTTTAAAGTTACGGTGTATTTTGACAGTATCCTGCATTTAGTGATGTTTGGGGTTTTTTTCATTTTTTCTTTCTGTTACCAAATATATTCAGATGGAAATACCAACAATTATTCTCTGAGAGCCAAAATCAGAAGGGTGGATGATTTGCTGTAGAGTAGAATTCATAATAGGAGTTGCACATGTTTCTGATAGAACTTGACTTCATCCTGAGTTCCTTAAATAAAGGGTTAAAAGTTATTGGAAACACAAGATGGAGCATATCTTGCAGAAACATGCAGTTAGAATTGATTTTTTTTTCTTCTACAGAAAATTTTGAAGAAGCAAAAAACCTGTAGGTTGGACACTAGTGCGGGGTTTTAAAAGCATAACTCCTGTGAGCCACTGGGATGGCTAAGGAGACATAGCTTGAAAGCAGAATGAACAGTAAGTGGAAATTGTGTGATTTTCCAATACTGGAATTACTTATTTAGACTAAAATATTGCCCCCCCCCCCCAATCTCAAATGAAGGTTTTTTACTGAAAACCAAGGAGAACCTGGTTTTCAATTGCTTATGCTTATTCCTATAAAAATTATACATAATCAAACATGGTTTTTACCCAGATGAATTTGAGAGGGTTTTACCCCTAGCTGCTCAAAACATTTGAGTACAAGGGACACCAAGACAGGCTCTGTGCTGCAAAATGTGCAGGCCAGAGGAGGTGGGAAGGCAGAGCAGGTAAACCACCTTGATACTCCCCAGCTGCAATAGCTTCTCAGGCAGAGTGGTCCCAGTACAGCCCTGCAGGCCCGGGCTGGCCAGCCCTGCCACGGGAGGCTTCCCTGGCCCACCTCCCAGCCTGATGCTGTGCTGCCGGGAGCGGGCAACAGAGCCCTGTGCCGGCAGCACTCCCAGCAGGGCAGCTGCCTTCCCACCACAGACTCTGCTGGCATCCCGCAGGGGCCTAGCGTGGGCTTCCGTGTCTTGCCGTAAAGTAGAGACTTTGGTCTGTAAAGGAGGCTCTAAGGAAGAGGGCTATCGAAGTAAATAAATCAAATAAAGACAGGTCTTGGATCTTTGGAAGAAAGCATCATAGAAAATGGCAGGGAGAAAGCCCGGAGTGGCAGTGTTTCAGGACAAGACACCTTTGCAGGCTGTTTTCTCCTATTCCAGCCCCTTTGGTTACCTAAGATAGCACAAATTATTTTTCAAGCATACAGTGTTTCACATACCCCATCATAGAAACTCTCAGTACCGGCCTTCTAATGCTGGGCTAGAGCCTAAGAAACTGAGAAACTTGTGAGCAGAATGACCCACTGTGCCTTTGACAAAGCATAACATAGAGTTTCATCACACTGATGCCAGAGACACTGACAAGGCAGGTGCACACTTGCTCAGCTGGGTAGGGGACAGTGGATTTTAACTCCCAGGAGCAAGAGAGTTGTAAAATTCCTGCCATAGGAATAGAGGAGGAGAGGCAAGAGCTGGAGCAGAGGCAGGGTAGGGGAGGAAAAGTGCTGAATAATCAGAGTTGCTGCTACTAGGTGATGGGGGAAGTTTCTGTACACTCCCCTCTCTGTCTTAAGCAGTAGCTGCTGCCCTGAAAACTTCCATCCTTCTCAACAGAGAGGTGTGTGAAAATCCAATCAACAAATTCACAGTTCTAAAAATTGGTAAAGGCTTAAATAAGCTACCATATTTTTACAGTTAAAAATGCTACTACACGATAATAGCTAAGGTTTATGAGGAGACACAGATCAGGACTTGGTGGCCATACGTGTTGAACAAATATGAGGTGTTTGCAGAGGTAAGAAGAAGTGGACAAAATAACTTTATTCTGGAAGGTGAGAACACCCAGTTCCCTCTAACTTAACAGAGCAAATTCAGCAAGGCCTCTCTAGATTAACCTACCCGTCTTGATCTGTTCTGTGAAAATACAAAGATGATTGTTGTGAAATTAGAGTACGCATTTCATGCTGAAAGAACAATATTTAAAAAAAAATAGAGACATGGCTTTGTATCTTGAAACTGACTTAGTACCACCTTCCTCATAGTGCTGAATTTCATATGAAACTTTTAAATGCGCCTTTCACCCCCCCTCCCTTGAATGGTTAAATTATGAGATCAAAAAGGTGGTCATTTTCGTAGCATAAGAAATTGGGAACTGCGTCAGTCCTCCGAGTTTTCTTTGTGTTATGTGCCAACTTGTATTGTATGTAATGTCAGTGCAGTGGGGCTACTTGATCATTATTACTACTGCAAATTAGCCTGGGGGTGGAAAAATGACAGATATGGTGGCAAGTTCTGGGTTTTGTTGTTAAATTGGGAAAGTGGGTGAAGCAAAAGAGTGTGTTTGAGAGATACTTCAGTTCTAAACCTGCACTAAACTCTCTCCAGGGCCTTGCTCAAATCACTTAGTGGGAGACACTGTGATTTTCAGTTCTATCAAATAGCATCTTTTCGTGCAAGAATTCCCACTGAAAGTGCTGGAACTAGCCAGGGATTAAGGCAGTAATCAATGTGAATAAAGGTGATAGAACAGAGTCTTCACCTCTCTGCTGCCATTTCCCAATTTATAAAATGAGGATAATAAAATTTACCAACTGTTCTGGGTGTTGTAAGAATACATTAGCTCATGCCACTTCAAATCACTTTGAAGACAAAACTAAATGCTATACAAACGCTATGGATTCTGTCAAGATGTGCAGGAGTGTATTCACAGTTCAGGGACACATACTAAAATAATGGCTTTGAGTGGGGAGAGGGCTTCTGCAAGAATTAGGCTTTAATGATACAGATGTCTACAATATCTAGAACACTGTGTTATAAGTCACCTCATAAAGATGTACAAAGAAAAAATTACAAACTGCTTGGGAAAAGCGATAATATGGCACTGCATGAAAGAGAATTGATTCTCTCTTTGTGCTGTTCATTAAGTGTTGGTTATGTATTGCTGGGTCAAATAGTTCTGAACTGAGTCAGCCATGTCAGGAAAAACTAAGAGAAAGCAAACTTGCAACACAAGACCTCTCTCGGTCTTAGGACTATTGCGTTTGGTTATTTGCTGTGTCTGTGCAGTGTGTATTGTACAGAGGCAGGTTTGTCTTAACCAATGCTATTTCTGTCTTCTCTGAACTTTTAATTTATATCCCTTTAAAATATGCTGCATTCAGGCTGACTAGTCCCTGAAAACCGCTCTGAATGGTCCTTTGTGAACATGATTGACAGGCTAGGCTGGTAATGCTTTAAAAAATAAAGCAAAAAGTAAAGTGTTTGCAAACTGAGCTGTATTTATTGAAGGTCTTTTGCCTGATGATTTCAGTTATTGACTCATGTGAGGCAAATACCCAGTCTAAATCCATAAGCCTGAAAACACTTCAAGTCTATCTCTGAGTACAGCTGTGTTTCGTAGGGCCTTAACTCCAGGTCCCAAGGCCTACTTCTGGAATCCCAAAGTGAGGGATGGCTGAACGCGATGTAAGGATTCCTCTTGACCTTCACAAGTTTTAGATCAGGACCTTCTTCTCTTCTGATGAAAAGACTTTGGACTTGATAGACTGAACGCCACTTGCTTAAGTTTGGTGACGTAAGTCCACCAAAAGAAAACAGTTTGTGTAATCCTATCCAAAAGAAATTACCGAAGTCACTGAAAGCAGGTAGCATTTAAACAATAGCATAGAAATTAGTTATTTTTCAGAGCATTAAAAATGAATTAATAGCAGAGCTCTTGTGTACCATATTTGACTTTTTTCCTTGAGGCCTACCTGAGGGATATCTAATCAAGTGCCAGGCAAGGATGGAAGGCAGCATTCATCTGGAGGTGGGAGTGGGAACTGCTAGAATTCTTACCTAAAAAAAAAGGATCAGTAAATAGTGGTGATACACAAAGAAACCCCAAACACTGGTAAGTTATTTCAGACTGGTACTATCCCCACCCCAAAAGCTTTCTCTTTGCCTTTCTCCTCTGGGCTGTATCCAGTCAACCAGCAACACGCTGTCTTCTCCCCTTCTCCTGTCTTCCTCTGAGACTGTCCCAGAATGACTTGAGGTGCAGAATCACTTCGAGGCTGTGAGTAAAGAAAGCCAGTGTTGGTACAGAACACGGAAACTGGTACTGCCTTCTCTTTGTTTCTTCCTCCTCTGCTATTGTACGTGTCAAAGAGTTCAACTATGGAGAAGGTAGCTCCTCAAGATGATCCAAATCTTGTATGTAATGGGAAGAAGTTTAAAAAAAGAGTGCTTAGGAGTTACCGGATGGAAAGCTTTCCTTTGGCAACATCTAATAGAGAGGATGGAGTAAAATCCCGAAGGCAGTTAGACTTAAATTTTGGCTTGGTACACCCTCAGAGATTACTGTTTATGGAATTAGCCTGTTCACCCCATATCCTCCCCCCCCCCCCCCCCCCCCCCGAGAAGATCTATTCCATATTTCCATCCCTGATTTCCATGATACCGTAGTAAAAACATGATCTGTCAGCATGGTAATAATTTAGTAGAAACTCGTGTAAAGGCAGATCTTGATGGGAACTTCTTACAACACAGATGTGGGATAATGCAGTGTCTTGCATTGGGATAGATACATTGTGACTTCTGTGTGCTGAACGGCGTGGGGGGGGTGGGGGGGTGGGAAACATTTAGAAATTCAGTACTTAAGATAAAATGAAATACAACATTGCATAGGATTGCCCCTAAAGCTTGACAAATATATCCAATTCTGGTCTCTGTGCATTTTTTAGGGTATCTCTGAAGGAAAGGGATCTGCTACTAGGTCCTGGGACACTCCACAAATCATTCACAAAAATAAATGCCTTGCTGAATCAGACTGTGTAAGAAAGCAAGCATCTCCTGCTGATGATGTGAAAATCTCCTCCTTTATTATGCAGCTGAATCTTACCACAGCCTCGTGTGGGAGATTATCGTAACAGATCTATCAAAGGCCATCATGAATGCCAAATTTAACATCCATGCTAGCAAGGGAGTCTTTATGCCTCCTCTCCCCGCTTGGCACTCCTGTTCGCTGTCTTTCCCTTCTCACCAGGATAAACTTCGGAAAGAGAAAGAACCCGGCACCTTGTGAGTGCTTCCAGCAGACAGCGAACCTGATTCGGGCTTGCAGTGATACCACTTACATCACCAGTATCCAAAAATTGTTCCAGCAAAGAACTGGCTTAATGGTTTGGGCAAGTAGCCACTTACTGCATGTAATCATCTGGAGGCCGAACAAGCCGTGCCCTAGACCTGGCAGGGCGCAGGAGGAAAAATCTGGGCGCTGAGCGTGGGGCTGGGGGTGACCGGAGAGGGCAGAAGGTAGCGTTCTCGGGGTGCCTCCAAAACCGAACCCGGCCGCAGGAGCCGGCGGGGATGGCCAGGGCACCCGGAGTTAGCAGGTCAAGGTCCCAGCCGCCCGGCACCGCAGACCCCCCCCGGCAGAAGGCAGGCGCCCGGGGGGGGCTGGGATCCCCCAGGACCTTCCCTGCCGCCGCCCGCCCCACCCCCGGTCCCGGCCGCGGCCCCCTCTCCGGCGGAGGCGAGGCGCGGAGAAGGGGCGGCCCAGCCCGGCGGAGGCACCGCGGACACGCGTGGGCCGGAGCAACCGGAGCGGCGCTGCCCTCCCCCGCGGCGGGGTTCGGGCGCGCTGCTCGCAACGGGAGCCGCGTGCTGCTGGCAGGCGGCGGCGGCGGCGGGGGGGTTATTTAACAGCCGGGCTGTCATTTCTAGGACAGCGGCTCACGGGAGGGCCGGGCAACGGCCCCCTCCCTCCCCACCCCGCGGCGGCTGCAGCGCCCGCGGGGATTGGCGGCCCCGCCGTGCGGCCGCCCCCCGCCGCCCCCGCGCCCAGCAGCCCCCCCCCCCGGCCGCCGCCGCCGCCCCCGCCGCGGCTTGGCGGGGCTGGGGAGCGCGGCAGCGGTCCCCATATGCGGTCAAAACCGTGGCAGTGGGAGTATGATCCCACACGGAAAGGAGCCGGCTGCTTCGCATCGGCTTTTTTTTTTTCCCTTTTTTCTTTGTGAGCACCTTCCAGTGCTAAAAAAAAAAAAAAATCGTTGCAGCCTATACAGCAAGAAATTGCTACTTGAGAAGATCTAGCCATACAGCAGAAACACTTCAGCGTGTACCCGCGCCTAAATATATTTGGAAAGGTGGGGGGAGGGCACTTTTACCCGGCTTTCATCAATGCCTGCTTGAAGAGAGACAGAAATAATTAAGGAAAAAAAAAAATCCCTCCCCTCCCCCCGCCCGAGCAATCATAATACATTGAAATTTCCCAAAGTCTAGTCAGCTGCAAAAAATAAATGTTTCTGGTGCTAGAGGATCATGTTGCAGAAGTGTGTGACTGCAAGACCTAGATTCCTTTCCCTGCTCCCCGGTCTCTTTCCTTAGGTGTTTTTTAGCATTATTATTTGTTTTGGGAGGGGAAAAATCATCTTCGCTTCAGTCTCTTGCTAGAGGTCCAGACTGCTTACGTCTGAGCGCCCCTTATCATTTCAGTGAATGGCAATTGCAGCCTTGGTGCTGTTATAGCAATGAAGCTACAGACGTCATTGCCTCCTGTTGGACGTGAGATGTGTCCAAGCATCAGCCCCTTTTGCTTAAGAAAAACTCTTTAACTTCCACGCAGCCGACAGGCAGGCTTTTCTAAGATCCCGTGGACCCAACATTGTATTGGTAGAGTTGTATCTTTTTATTTATCTATACATATACACATACACAGGTGTGCATGTGTATGTGTGTTTGTATGTATGTACGTAGAGAGACAGAAATAGATAAATTAAAGCTGCAGCTATATTGCAAGCTCCTCTAAAATTTCCTTCTCGTCAGAGTAGCTCTCTGCATCGTTTTGTTAAATACAGCCCGGCGGGAAAGCCATCATCAATCAATTTCGGGTAACAAAGAAGACTTGTTGAACACCTTGTTCTCCAGATCCCGGGAAGATGCTGGGCTGCTGGAGCGTGGAAGAGCCAGGATTGTGCCCCGAACTTCACCCACTTGGCAGCCGCTGTTCCTAAACCATTTCCCCTCTCCTCCCCTGCCTCTTTGCCTCCCGGACTGAGAATCTGCTCTTTAAAGTTGATCTGAAGGGGAAAGCAGAGACGAGCTTGTGCATAGTTTGGAGGGTAAGTTGCGTCCTCACCCCCCCCCCCACCCCCCCCCGCGGATAACTACCCGCTAGCGAGCCCTGAAATCCGCCAGGAAAAGGGGCAGGTGGGGGGGGACACACGGACGGAGGACGAGACGGGGCTCCCCGGGGGAGCGGTACACCTTGCACCCAGGACTGAAAGGGTTACAGAGGAAGCGAGAACGACCGACCGACCGACCGACTGACTGCGGGGCTACTGACTTGACGGCGGAGTTTGCAAGGTGCGAGTGATTCGTGAACATTCCCAGCCGGCTGCGGAGCCCCGCAGCACCGCTCCGAACCGCCGCTCCCGCAGGTGCCAGGCGGGGTGCCCGCAGCCCCCGCCGAGCCGCCCCCGCGGGCCGCGCCGCACTGCGCCCCCGCCCGGCCCCGGCCCCGGCAGCCTCCGGGGAGCCGAGGATCCCCGGCTCCCAGAGCACATGACCCCTGCAGGGAATTTAGCCTCCCTGCACCTGCAGGCGCTTGTCATCCCTCCTCCTCCTCTGCCCCCGGTTTTCTTTTTAATCCCCTCGTCCCCCCACTCGCCCCCCCCATCCATTCAGCTCTTACCCCCCCTTCTTTTTTTGACCAGAAGGAATCCCAACAGGGAAAAATAATATCAATCGGCTCCCTCCTTCCTTCCTCCCCCCCAATAAAAAAAAGCGCCACCAGCTAACATTTGGAAAAACAACAGAGGACTATTGCCTCTCTCGTTAATTTTCACTCACATGCTCAGATGAATGAGCAAGGAAGGGGGAGACCTCAACAGCCCCTTTAGACGTGGGGCTGAATTGATGGGATTGTGATTTGTAGGATTTCTCCACTTAGTCCCTGCCTCCTACTTGCTCTCCAGCCACTCCAAAGTCTCTTCCCCTCTCTTTAAGCAGCGATTTCTTTCAATCTCTCTCTCTCCCTCCCTGTGTCTCTCTCCCTCACACTCTCCCTCTCTCTCCACATCCACTCATCTCCCCGGAGAGAGAGAGGAGAAACTCAACTCCCAAACACCGACCAGATGTCGAAGAAACGCAAAGCCCTGGAGGGTGGCGGAGCCCGGCTCCCCCCCGAGGACCCCAGAGCCTGCTTTGGGGCCGGCGAGGAGCAAGGTAGGGCGGTGGAGGCCCGCAGGTGGCCGGGTGGTTGGCAGCCGGGAGCCCACCGCAGGGGTGCGTCGGCCTGGCTGGCCTCCCGCAGCCCACCGACACCGGGGTGACTTTGGCGTTTAGGCCGGGCTGCTCCCATTGCTGGGCTCAAAACCGCTCCCGCCGCACCGACCCTGAACTTCTGAGAGGGGAAGGGTTAAGGGGGGGCAAGGGGAAGGGGAGAGGGAAGGGGGTGCGGGAGGGTGGCTGAGGGGGGTGGCGGGTCAGCGGAGCGGTCCAGGCTCCCTTCCCCACTGCAGTTTGTCACTGGCATGGGCATAGCCACGCTGCCTCATTGATTTGTAGCTTGTGTAAAAATTTCTGTTTGCAGGGCACTCCTAGCTTGGGCAGCGAATGAGCTATAGGCACCTAATATATACGCTGTGGTTTTGCGTGGGTCCCGTTTCCTTCAGCAAGCCCCCGTCCCTGGTACGATTTCGGTTGCGTCATGTTGAGGCTTCAAATGCTGCACTTGCAGCGCACTTTGCATCCAGCTAAAGTTGGTTTTTCCCCAGCCTTGGTGCTTTGCTGTAATTTTCAAGCTCCAAGTATTTGTGGTGAAAGCTGCTCTGTACTTTCTGACAAGATAATATCAATGTAGCAGCCGAGTGGTGTAAAATCAGCTATGCACACAAGTGTGAGGGAGTTCTGCAGCCGAATGTCTTGTTCAGCCAGCCCAGTGGGTTCCCTTCCTTTGTGTTTATTTTAACTAAGTGGGCCCAGATGAACCAGGCTGAGCTACAGGGCTCTGGGCTTGGGGCTGTAGTGCAGAAGGGAGAGGAAAATACCGGTTGGATTCAGAGCAGTGTTTCAGGCTGTTGCAAATGGCTCTGGAGGCTACAGTGGGAGATGGTGGGTGTGTGTTGGGTTCAGATGACGATGTGAATATGTCCCTGTGCGTGCTCAAATTCAGAAATGAGGTGCTTTTGCCTGGGCAGGTGTGCACAGAGCAGAGAGGGATGGAATGAGTGTGTTCTCCAACATGGAGTCCGTGGCCCTTTTTGTAAAGGATGTAAAGGATCATAACGTCATAAGTCACCCAGATCAAGAAATTCACTTGCCACCATGGATATTTTTGCTTTTTGCAAGGAAATGTCTCCAGCACGGTGGCTGGTGTGCTCTTCTGGTTTCATTAGAAAGGAGCACTGGTAGTGATTCACCATCTCTCTCAAAAGATATGGCTTAGGGTTTATGTGGCTGTTGGTTTTAAAGTGCTTGGCTCTCCCACAAGAAAATAAGATCCATGTTCATATTTTCTTATAATTTCTTTGCTTAAGACTAATCTTGACATGGGAGGGACATTTTCAGACCCTGTGAATGACTTTATTTGCATGACAGCATTCAATGTTTTTGCAATGTGGAATTTTGCTGTTACTAACCTGGAAAATCTTACCTCTTTGTCAGCAATGGAGGAGGTTAAACACAGAAAGGGCATTCAGCATAGACCTGAAAGTTGGCTATAGATTACATGTAATTTTAATTTAAATCTATGCCAATAGTGGGTGTAGGAGCACCTTACACATTATTGTGATGCAGTGATATGTGCCTGGTTTTCTTTTTTTTTTTTTAATTTTTTTTTTTTTAACTCCATAATAGTATTTCCTATAACACTTCTGGTTATGTAACAAGGAACAGAAAACAAAATATAACTTCAAAACAGGATTTTTTTTTCTTTATTTCAGTGTGTACAAAACAAATGAAATGGAAAGTGAAATAAAGCATTAATGTGTATTTGAAGAGAGTAAATAATGTATCATTTTCCTCATAAGGGGACACAAGGTATTTTGTAAATCAAACTGATTGAAAAACCTGTGCTTGCACCTAGGTAGTCCAGGCTTGTATCATCTTTGACACGGTAAATGATGAAATTAAATTGAAAATGTACTTTTATTTCTGAGCTCAAATTTATTTTTGTGAACTTTTATCCTGTTTATTTTCTCCCTCCTATTTTACAGGAAGGAATGTTGCTTGTTAATTACATTGTCTGTGACTACGTAACTGTAGAAACCATTAAGAGTGTGCAATGTATCACAATGTTGTAGGGAGTGTATTTTTGTGTGAGATGGTGGATGCAAAGCTTTCTTAAGGCATGAGATGTGCAGGTAATTTTGGGGGGTTAATCTGAAGTATTTCCCTATGAAGCACTGTGCTCCTACAGCAGGTTTACTACCTCTGTGGAGAAGGCATACTTGCTAGTTTGGAGGGAAAGTGTGTAATATTTGCCCAGAAGTATGGAAAAGCCATGTAACTCCTGGGTTTTAGCATTAAAATGTGTGTGCATTGGGAGCAGGGAGGCGGGGAAGGGGAAATGGGCATTAGTAAACGAAGGGAAGAAAAATAGAGAGCTCAGATTTCTGGAGGCTGCCAAATCCTGTGTTCCTGCAGAAGTCGAATGCAGAAGCCCTGCTGTCCTCGGCTAACGAGGTGACTTCTTTCGGTGACAGAAGCACGAGTGTGTGAGAGCCTGGATCCAGGTCTGCCATCTTACTTCCCCGTGTCACCTGGCCAGCTGAGGGCATGCGTTGCTAACAGATGAATCTCAGACCCTTTTGAGGGTCTGCACTTCTGTTTTTGAATCTTAAGAGAGTGCAGACTAATTCTTAGCTGCTCTAGACTGTGTTGGATATTTGGCCAACTGAAGTGTGCGCTTGCGGAGTTTCATTCAGCTCTTGTTTATCCTCACTTGGCAAAGCTGTGGGTGGACAGACACTATGTAGGCCACGATACAGATTTTTTCAAACTTCCCTGGTGTGGTTTTGTTTTTACTCTTCTTCAAAGTATTTTATGAAGGACTCTGTAATCCAAACTGCAACCTTGCCTTTTATGGTGGGGTCTGATGCTATACATTTCAAGCCTCACTGGTGTGGAGAGGAGATAAGGGATGAGAGTACTCAGCATCTCCCACCTTCTCAACAGTGAGAGCCTGAACCTGTCTGTCTAACTCAAGGCATTTCACTGCTTCACCTTATTAAGAGGTGATCTCCTTTGGCTCATTCCCATAATCTGTGGAGACACAGTGGCATTTCTGGGGAGAATTCAGATTTTCATGTGAGCTGAATTGCCTCTCAGAGATGCCCCTTTCTTTCCATCGACAGTGCACAGAGCCTGGGGTAACTACACTGGTTTACTTCTACCAGTCTAAGTGGCAGAAACTCCAGTGAAGCTGGTAGGGTCTGAGCGGAGAAACCAGACGTGGTTGTTCAGTGTGATACCCAGTGTGGAGAAGGTGGGATTTGTCTGTTGAAATGCAGCTCTCTGGACTCCCTTTATAGTCGGAAGCAGAACATTTCCAGGGAGCAATTCATCTCTTCCTGAAGTGGAAGTCTACATTTAGTCAGCAGAACCAGATCTGAGAAGTGCTGTTTCTGCCAGTTGAATATAAAGGTAGTCCAAACATCTAGCATGCATGTAGACAACTGTATTTCAGCAGATGACTCCTGTCTTTTGACCAGATCTTTCAGGCTTCAGTGTAAGTCAAATGGCAAAGATATTTTTCAGCTGCATTTGAAGCAGAGGTCTTCCCTTCTGGCGATAACCCTTTTGCTCAAAATTGTAGCAGAAAAAAACTGAAGAAGGATCCTGTTTTCTGTGAATCGCTGTTTTCTATGAATGTGTTGAAAGCTAGTGTGGAAGATGTAAAACTGGAGGGTGTTGGTTTAAAAACAAACAAATACAACGTGGACACTTCTCAGGCACAATGTCATGTTGCATTTGGTCCTGAATTATTCAGTAATGCTCTTCACAATTATCCAGCAGTTCCTGGATATAGCATAATACAGTATTTTGGAAATTTTTATGCAGACATTTTTGAGCCTGATGGATTCAGGGAAGGAAGAATCTCTAAATTCTCATTGGGCTGCTCTTTCTCTATTTGGATTGCATATGAAGATAAATAAATGCATTTCTTTTTCCACCTCCCCTGTGGTCCAGTTGTTCAGAGTGCTGAATGGTCTCCATTGTCACAAATATGAGTGATAGTTCAGAGTTTTCTGTGCTTTACAAAATTGGTAGCTAAAGAGAGAACTGTTGCAAAACTCTCCCAGAGGCAAAGTTGAACTCCTATCTGCCCAAGAGTAACTTTTAAGACGTGATTACTTTCTTTGAATTCAAAGAAATGGGACTGGCCTGGCCACATGCATAGAAGTTAATCATGTGCATAAGGAAATGTTTGCAGGATTTTGAGGGTCTTAGTTATTATTAACCAAAGCCCTCTTGAGAGTCACTTCTACGCAAAGGATACTTCCCTGGTACTTACTAGGGGGAGCAGTTTATACTAAACTGTTCTCTCTGACTAATACTAGATGATTTGTGTGAGTGCTTAGCATTCACGATTGTCTTGAACTTTGGTATTAAGTTATTGGTTATTTTTAAATCTTAATTTGGGATCATCAGACACAGGAAACCAAGTTCTGTCCTGTTATTCAAGGCTTACATTGATGAAATGGAAATCAGAATTGAACCCAACTTCTGAATTACAGTTTTCCCCCCATACTCAGTCTTCATCAGTGCAATTAAAGTTATACTCTTTACTCCATTTGTTGTTTTACCATGCAAGTGACTATTGGGATTCCTTTGAGCTTTGCACATGGTTGTTGATCTTTGTGTTTCTCTGATACAGGTGGAAAAGCAAAGCAGTTCTTCCCTTGTGTGTGCGATTTGAGGCTTCAGTTTCTCCTGTACTTGCTTTTCTCCATCCTCTGTGTCCTGGCCAATCTTTTTTCCACGTAGCTTCTGATCCCTGAAACAAACAAGCCCTCTCTGTCTCAGGATCCCACTCTGGAAGATCTGGCTACTTGGAGTTAAGGTGTTTAGCGACAGCCTTATGCATTTGTGAGGGCATGGGAAAGAGAAGGGAATTATTGTACAGCTTGGGTTTTCTGCCAGTACTTTAATAGCACAGAAAAAAGTGATCCTTTTGACTCCGTTCAGAGGAAAAAGTTTGTGTCACCAAAAAAAAGACAAATCCAGCAACAGCTTTTTGAGGGCTTTGTTGATGGAAAAGAAACCATGTTTTCCAAAGCTGATTCTCTCAATGGTTGCTGATAGTTTCCTGCATTAGATTTTGATTTTTGATCTTTCTCCCCTGAGACAGTCAAGGATCTGTCTTCCAGATGCTGTGAACGATAGATGAGGTCTAACTTTTGGTTTCAGAGGATCAAATTCAACATGCTGAAGACAGTTTTACCAACCCACTTCAGTGTACGTGAAGCTGCAAACTGAGAATGCTGGAAAGATGTAAAGCTAAGGAGAATTCAAAATGTTTGGGAAGAGAGAGCGGGGACAAGGTATATATGCTGTGAAATAGCATTGTAAGTGCTCACTGGAAAAACAGTCTTCCTCAGCTGTTGTTGCTGACTTGCCTTCCCATCCACTGTCTCATAAAGACTGTTGAGGAGCTTTTCTGTTCCCATTTGTTTCAGAAAGGTATGTTAGTGTGTGCCTAGGTATAAGTTTATGAGCCTTGTTTGAAATAAAATAAAAAGGCTAACGCTTGAGCGTTTTGCTGAGTTGGTGTTTCCATGTAGGAGAGGACTTTTCTGTCCAGTGGTGCAGTACTGCCTAGTACAGCTGGGTCTTGAGCTGCTGCTAGCAAGATGTGAGGTCACTGTCTGCATTCTAGGGGAAAAAAGCTATCGCCACTGACGTCATGAGGCAGAGCCATAGGGAAAGGGGTGGTATTTTAAGTACTTGATGTAGTTGCTTTGTTTGGAAAGTGTGACTTTGGGTGAATTACTGACTTGCCCTATAAATAAATTTATCCAAACATTTTAAAAATGGAGATGACTTTTTAATTATTTGTGGGCACTTAGATATTTCAGCTATGCTGGTCATGTAGCGTGTATGGTAATGCTATAAAAACGCCTAGTGAGTCAGGAATTGAAATTTCAGTGAAAAGCAGCGGAGAAGCTTCCTGAGTGACTTTTAAAAATGGGACTTTGGTTAAATAACCAGCCTTTCCAGGAAAAGCATCTCTTGAAGCTTTGCGATAGCTGCTTGAGACTCTGCTTTGGGCTCCATGAAGTTGTAGGATAGTTACCGCGTTGATGGTAGCGTAGGCCCGTTTCCATCTGACTGTAAGTGCAGGATGTTAGTCCGTCCTCCTGGCTGGCCCCAGCCTGCAGACGGTGATACTCCAGTGTACCAGTAAGTGTTAACTGAAGGCAGCAACTGCTGTACAGTGGAGTCAAATTGTGCAGCTGGTGGAGTCCACACCTGGTGATTACTGTCTCCCTACCTAAAAAGTCAATGGGGAGAGAGCGGCTCTGGAGAAGATCTTCAATGGAGATGGCCTCCTGACTGCACAGTGAGTCTGAGTGGCCTCCCGGAGGGGACTAGGACTAGTCGTTGGAGACCCCGGCCCTCACCTGGCCTCAGGTGTTCCCGTGACTTGTAGAGGCGCTGCCTGGGTAATGGAGACCCTGGCTGACAGAGAAGAAAGGCTCTTGATTTAGGACACCTTCTAAAACCTGTAGAAAAAGCTAAATAGGGAGGAGAGTCATAAAGGTGAGAGGACTGTAAAGGAAGTGAAACTGAAAATGTAAAAACTTGGCAGGTTTCCTTTAATTTCTGGTAGAATGAAACTCTGTGTGCATCTCCTGGATTTAGTCACAATGTGTTGTGTTGCTTCTGTTTGTTTTCCTTAGCCACTGTCCTCTTTCTGTAAATAAATAAATAAATGAATGAATGAATGAATGAAGCTGCTTCCCTATTCCTGATCAGCCAAGGAATGCATACCTACCCTGACTATGAAATGCACGAGGGAGAGCCCTGGTCTCGCTGTTATGGTGTCCGCATTTACCTGATCACACAGTGTTGGCAGGAGGCTGTGTTTTATTGATGATACCACCTTGCTTGCTATGGTTTCTGAACATACCTGAGTCCAGTGCGTCTATATGGGAAAGGAGGAGAGTTGCACAAGCCAAGTGACATGAAAATGCAGGTGTATTTATTTTTTAAAGGCATTGTGTTGTTAATATGCAAAACCAGAGACTCTAATAATCTCTAACAAAGCACTTCTTTATTAATAAAGTCCCTTTGCTTTTTCACCCTGTGGCCTTAAAGTTTTTGTACTATTTGGGTGTAATCCTGTTTTTAAGTTACTAGTGATAATGCAGAAGCTTGGCAACTCAGTGAGCAACAGTTGTGGCTTTATGCTGGAGGAGGAGAAGAGGGCTGCTGTCTGGGTTTGATGGGCTAGAATACAGTCGGTTTGTGTGTTTATCACTTCAGTCACAATGTGATGGCTAATAATGTTGACATTTAAGGTGTGCCCACACATTGGGCAATTGAGCTTGTGTTCCTAAGCTCATTCCTAGTATGTCTGCTAACATGTGGAATGAGCAGCTGTATTTCGGGTGGCAAGCTGTATTAAAGCCATCCACACTGTGTTTTAGTTGACTACCGTATCTCAGCTGAGGGGCAGTTGGTAATAGATTGATGCTTACATCGTTTTTCAGTTAGTGTTGGGCCCAGACATAATACAGGAAAATTAAAAATTAAAACAAGTGCAATACGGATCAGAGGTGGAGTTGTCATACATGACAGCAGCGTGAAATGATAATTCTAAGAAATGAGAGAGGAAACAAAGCTAATCCTCAGATTGTACTTGGAAAGCACTAATAGATGTCCAGCCTTCAAGGGAAGGCTTAAGTTTAGAGATGAAGGTAGAAAAATGACAGAGCGAAGATGTCAAGGCACCCAGAAAAGGCAACCTCTGCATGAGCATAGGCTAAAAGTCAGAAGAACACCATCTTCAAGAATAGCCCTTTTTCATAATAATTTTTATGCAATTGTCTTAATCTTTATGTAGCTGTTAGGTTAGCGTAACAAATTAATATCTGTGCAAGATAAGCAAATTGACTGTTCTGTTCTGTTTCTGATCAGGTTAGCTTTCTAGACCTTGCCCACGGAAAGTCTGATTTATTTTTCACTTTTAGTCTTTATTCACCTGCATTATTTTTCTGTCATATTTCCTTTAGCATGGATGCAGCCGAGATGGGCTTATGCTGTCTATAATTATTATTCAGGCTTTGCAGATCTGCTCTGTATATTGTTAATCACTTTCTAATGTTATGTTTTGTAACTAAGGATTGCAAATGAGTAAGATCAGATGGTAGGTCTCTGTTTTAACTGCCCGCGCATGTTCTCCAGCTGTCCTTGGGAAAAAAATTGTGTAAGTTACGCAAAGTGGCTTCAACTTTGTGTGACCTTGCCAGAAATGGGACTAGGAGCGCTCACACCTAGGGTGTGTCAAGAAACAATTAAGTGGCCTTCCTCCTGCTTTTCAGTTGGTTTTTGCCATCTATATAAGACTGCATGAGTGCTTCTAGTCTCTTTGAAGGCCAAACCAAAACCAGGCTCACAGAGTCATATCACAGCTTGTCTGGGCAGCGGTAACTAACAGTTGAATGTGCCTGCAGGGCATGAATAATGTCCTCAGTTATGTGGAGGGAGCTGTGGACAGTTCTCTCTGCTCTGCCGCTCTTCCTCAGTGTAAGGAAGGCTTGGCTTCTTATGAAGCTCAGTACCTTCTTGGAAACGCAAGAAATGTTGCATAGGTCAATTTTTGCATTGGTTAACTGCAGGCCCTTGCCTTCAGTGTTTTGGGGATGTTGGTGGATTTTTTTTATTTTGTTCTCTTTACAGAATGTGAAGAACTGCAGCATTTTCTTGCAATGGACCTTCTGATTCCAGGAGACGGTGCTGTGGCCCATGTGGGGTTTTGAGGCAAATCACATGGATTGCATTGGGTTCTGATCATGGTACCTGAAACAGGCGAATTCTTAAGATCCAGATACTTTTCTGCAGAAGGTCCTATTTGAACGTTGGTCATTATTAAACCACTTGTCCTTCGACTTGCATAGCCTGTTAGTTGCAAACCATATATGCTTACCTTAGCATGAGGAAGTTTGCAAATATTTGGGATTTCAGTGCCGTATGCAAGAACCACGTGCTGAGATTTAAGCAGGGGGTTGAAGGTGCGCATGAGACACAAGCATTTGACTAGATGAAAGGCCTACAGTTGGCACATCAACAATGGCAGCATACAGCTCCACAGATTTAAAACTACACAGGAAGATAATTGTGACCTGGCTGCGTACCTTCCTCTGCCATGTCTGGGGGAAGGAGAGACCCACTGCGGTTAGCCTGCATCGGTAGGGGAAAGCTACAGGTAGTCATCTTTCCCTGTCTGTTCTGTGAAATACAAAGCCAAAGTCCTAACCGGTGGTAGCTAATACTTGCAAAGAAACGTAAGTGTACACCTCTGCTAATGCTGTACATGCAGCTTTGGAAAAGATTTTCATGAAGATGTGAAGCTGCTAAACCAAGGAAGGGGTGGATTAACACTGGGAAGAGACCGATGTAGTTGTAACTATATATGCTGTATACAACATTTTTATTGGGTTTTGAAGGGCCAAAGCATCGAGATAATCCTTTATCTAGGCCTTTGCAGCTAATGATGCAAGTGGCTTCTGGTATGCAGCTTCTTACAGGATGCTCTTGACAGATGCCATTAATTCTGCGACTGCAACCCAGGCCTTGGGTGCTCCTGAAATTTTCCTTGGTCGGGGTATATCTTCTCACCTTCTCCTTGTATCACTCCCAGGTAAATGGAGAGTAATTAGAAATAGGCTGTGCCTCACTGGTTTTTAAAGGCAGAATATGTGTGACACTTAACCTTTTTTTTTAATGATTAAAGAATTATAGCAGTCATTTTTGGCTGGGAAACTGCAGAATAAGCACCACTAATCCTAAAGCATTGTATATTTTTAATTTGGGATTATAACAGGCTATGAAGGAAGCAGGAGGAAAAAAATGTAAAGCTTAACATGAAGAAATATTTAATTTTATTCAGAAAACATTTTGGCAAAAATCCTCTGGATCTGCACAGAACCTACAGATTTAAGATGTCTTTGCACAGCCAGAGGCTGAGATCATGGCTGTCTAACTACAGTTGGATATTTTCATATCTGCCAAGTTTAGCCTTAAGTAAATAAATGGAAAAAGGTCATGCTTCATGCTTTGTTCAAACTCTTGAAATGGTTCTCACTTAATATTCTAGGGGATAGTGACCTCCCTTTGAAGATACTGTCCTCCTGCTCAAAATCCTGCATGGAACCAAGAAAGTAGCTGTTTAAATGAAGCCATGAAATGTCTGAAGGTACTTTCTGGAATCCCTTAAAATGACCCTGGTTCAAGAAATATGCCCTACTTACTGCCAGGAGTGCAGTAAAGTCAATCACTGGAAATCTATTAGTTGTGGGCAATTGCAAGCACGTTACCCAACATTAACCCACAAAAAGGAAAATTAACACAGTTAAGAGTAGTTCTTGCCAGAGAAAGATGAACAAATAGGAGCAGAAGCTGAGTGGGAAGCTTCTAGCAGCAGGAGGGGGGGACTGTAAAGATCATCTGTTCAGACGTGCTTTTTTACTTCTCCCCCCGCAACTCCCCAGGTATCTCCCTCTCTCTCTCTCTCATTTTTTTTAAAGACACAGATGCAAATATACCTAATAGCTACTGTGAAATCTGTAATAAGGATCAACTAGCCAGGAGGCAGTTTTCAAGGACCACTGTGATTGAGGGTAATGTTTTTACAATGAGGTCATGTCCAAAGGCAGCCTCAGCTGATGGCAAGCTTGTACTTGAGCACTGAATAAGCACCTTGTCTTGCGTGGTCCCTGCTCCAAAGAGCCTGCAATCTAATAAATCTGGCACACACATACAGGGCTGAATTTTTAAAATTGCCCATTTTATAGGTTTTTGGGTTTGGTTTGTGTAAAGTCATTGAACTCTTCCTTCTTTATCTCCCTCTATTTACTCATCTCTTCTCTGCCTTAGTACTCCAGCAAGCCAGTGTTGTGCAAAGTGTTTCTCATTACCTCAAGTCCTGTGAAGATAGCCACGAGGTTGACAGAAGGGAAGCAGCAGACAGGGCAGAGGGTGTTTTCTGGTAGGCCTGCAAAGAGAGCAGGAAAGATGGGCAAGGCATTTCTGTCTGCTTGCTCCTACCTTCTCCTTTATTTACAGTTTTCTGATGCTATTTCTCTTTTCCTCAGAAATGCCCATCTCTGTAATAGTCAGCTGCATCTGTGCTCTGCGATAACATTGCTGTTCAAACGGTGGGGTGGAATGGAGCATGTAGGTGAGAGAAAAATATCCAAAGTCAAACAAACTCAAGCAGGATTTGGCCAGAATGTTTTGCTTCAAGACTTCCAAGCCAAAAAAGCTCAGAAAAAATGTCTCGCCTTGTTGTGCTATGTTCATAGTCATGGCAAACCACGTAGTGTCTTACGTGGCATTTCGTGACCTTCGAAGCAATGACCTCTGTTTCCGAATACATGTAGACTGTTCAAGTCTTTGCAGGCTTGTCATGACAGCTTGAATGACACCAGTTAGTTTATACAAATTAAACTGTGAAATAGCTCATGGTTCATTCTGGTATGGTAAGGTGGTCCTTTGCACTGTGTCACCATTTGAGGGTGACTCTTCTTCACTGAGTTTAATAGCCCATCTCCTTTTGCTAAACCCCAAAGTCAGTATTTTTGAAAGTAATGATATTAAAAGTAAAGTATTTATTTTAAGTTTTTATTTCTATAAAGTATAGAAATTCTTGTTTGAGCATCCTTTCTTTTATCTGTTTGAAAATACTTTTCCTTAAAAGAAACTAAATGTTCTTAGTATTTTATTCTGCTGTGAAAAGTCTCTTTCTTAACAAAAAAAAAGAGGAGGAAAGAAAGAGTCATTCACTCACTAAAACAACTTGCCAGGGGTATTTAGAGATACCCTTTGTTTACCATGAGGGAGTATTGTTTTGGATGGTTGGTGTTTTTCCTTCATTTTCTGCTGCCCATTAAATCTAGTGGAAAAGAAACAAAACCCAGCTGGTGATCAGGGAAAGTGGTTTACTGGTGTTTTTTTGGTTTGTTTTTTTTTTGTTTTGTTTTTGTTGGAGGTTTTTGGGTGTCATGCAGGGGAATTTACCAAAGATAATAGGCTTGGGTAAGTGTTACCAAGGAGGACACTGTGAAGGCTATAGTAGTACAAGTTTATTAGAGAGTTTTGTTTGACCAGTGGAGCTTTGTGCTACCGGTTGTGGTGCTAGGTAAAATGGGGAGGGGTTTCAGTATGGGTCTTGGAACACAAGTTGAATTTGCTTCCGTACAATAAAGACTTCTACACAGATTTATTGAGAATAGAAATCCAGGAAAAGATTCCAAACAGGGAATGCCGTGACTTTGTTTTACAGCTTCCTTCACCATCTTTCTGGTGTTTCATGTTGGATTCTTTTTTGTTTTTCCCTTCTAAAATGATCCTCCAAATTCTGTTGCAGGACACTGTCTGCGCTTTCCTCCTCTTCAATTGTTTATGCTTAATTTAGAAAACCTAAATAAGTGATATGATAATGTATAAGCTAATGATTTTCCTTAACCATTTTCTTCCATCCTCCAGATGTCTCTGGAGTACCACATGGTACAGAAAGTTCATTTGAAATGAGTGCTGTGCTGGACTATGTAAACTCCATAACTACTTGGATGTCAGTTGGAGGAAAAATCATGTCAGGTCATCACTGGAAACTGCTGGCACAGCTCTGCTTTTCAGTAACTTTTAGTTCTCTAACCTAGTTTCTCTAGTTTCTCATTTTATTAGAAAACAGTAAGAGACATTAAGTAACTCCTCATCTACCTTATATCCTTGCATAAAAGGACATGCACCATGCTGGTGCTGTTAGAAGTGCTGTTGAACTGTACAGCTGTGGTACTGAGGGTTATTCGAGATGGAATGTGTCTGGAGCATGGCATTTGTAAAACTCCAAAAGTTATTACTAAAGTCCTGCATATGTTTTTGATATTTGTAATGATATGCCTACACAGTATTAATACCAGGTTAGGCTTGTGGGGGTTTTTGTGGATTTTGTTGTTTGGGTTTTTTTGTTTTGTTTTTTTTTTGTAAGTAGGTTTTGTTCTTTAACTGTCAAGTTTTGTCTCACAAAGCTCCACTTATTTAAATGATGGCCAGACATGATGGGTCTTATGCTATCATCATGACCAGCCGTTCAGCTGAGGTCAGAAGCTATGAACTTCTTCAGCTCTTTCATCAGCTCAGTGAGACTGGTAAAAGCAGATATTCTCTCTCACAATTTGCTAATCACTGAAGAGCACAAAGACAACAAGGCAATGCTGAACAAACCCAAATATCTCTTTGTGCTGCCTACATGTTGTTGTAGTTGTACCCATCTTTGTTCATTTTGCTTGCTTCTGCTTTTTTGTCCTAGTAAAAACTCTTCTCCTTCCCTGTCCTCTTTCTAAATCTACCCTGCTCTGCTCAGAACTTGCTTTCTAGAGCATGAATGATCACCGTCGTGTCAGATCTGGGACTTGGTAAGGAGTGGGGTTAGGGACTGAAGAAGGAAAAAGAGGTGAGTTTTGGTGTCATCTCTGTCTCATTCTGCAGACTGAATTCTGCTACTTCTTATACTGGTTTGTTGCATTTGGGCATTTGTATTTTAAAATAACTTAAACTTAGGAGTTTGTTTGTCAGGTAGCAGAAGATGAAAAGCACCTGCTCCAAAAAAGCTAGCTGAATTATCCAGGTGGAGCAGATGATACTTAGTAAGAGTTCAAGGATGTACTGAAAGAATGGGGGAAATGGTTACAAGAGTGGAATGATATATATATGTAGTAATAATAAAAATAATTTGTTATACTTGCTAAGTCTGAAGCCTGTCTGTGGAAGGTTGCCCTTTTTTCTTGTACCCAGAATTCTTCAGCTTGACTATTGGTATCGGTTAACTGCAGGCCAGAACTTCTCTACCTGCCAGAAGAAATACTTTTAGTTGCAGGAATCTGTAGAATTTTCTTCTTTTTTTTTTCTTTTTTAAGAAGATGACTTCTGCCAGCCTACCAGAACTGACTTAAAATTGGTAATTTTAGATAATACATTAATATTTAGCTTTGTTTTCCAAATCTAAATTATTGAGTGCAATACTTTGAATGTGAGCATAGGTAGGAATAGAATTTTATTTCTGGAATCAATGTTGTCCTTGCTGACATGGCACAGAATATGGTACATGACATTAAGCCACATCCTTATATAGGGAAAATTGTTGAAGTTAGAGGTAGTGCATTGGCCATAGTACAATTGGGCTCTGCTTAACTACTCTAGAGCAACAAGTTGATGCTGCTGGGGAAAGGGAGATTGGGGTGAACATTCATCCACTGTTCTCACCCTTGCTTGAGCTGGTGAGAGGCCTACTATGAATATCCTGATTTGGTATTTAAGGTAATTGAATTGAATCTGGCATGAGACTCTAAGCAACAGTTATTGGAAGCAATATTCACTTTTGAATACAATGTGTAATAAATTTTTTAAATGTTTGCTGAACATGTTTTTTCTGTAATAAACTGCTATGGCATTTGAATGTCTTCTGTTGTCTTTTCATGGTAGTTTCACATTTCAAACACCTTATGCATGTTGTGAGAGTCCTTTCACAGCAGGAGGTGAGATTATCTTTATTGTGAGTGGGCTTCTTTCTTTAGTAGGAGTTGCAAGCATCCATGCTGTCTACTTTGACAGTTCTACCTTCACATTAGTCTGAGGGTCAATTACTGTTTGAAAGTCTGGCTTTTGAGTTTTCCCAAACTTTCTTTTTCTTGTCTGAGGAGACTTTGCCTCCAATAGTGGATCATTTATCTTTTGGTAGCTTGAACAGATGTTTTATATCAAGGTTACTGACTTCTCCTGCTTCTTGTCTAAGCGACAGGCAGTTAGTATAAACAACCCCTTCCCCTTGGAAAATCCTTTGGATCACCTTGGGGTGAAAGGGAAGGAAGGGATTTTGGGGGGCAGAATTATTTGGTTTTAAATAAAATGGACATTTGAGACATGTCTTCTGTTGTGTTTACTGGAACTATCTCCCAGCACTAGGATCTGCTGGAGGAGGACTATCACCAATTAAAGCACTGAGCAGTGGTTGCTTTAAGAGGACAGACAGCCTGTATTGATTTTGTTCCCTTCGTGTTTTCATATGTATGTAGGGATCAAAGAGGTAGGTTCTGTCAGCAGTTCATGGCAGGACAGCACTGGAAAAGAGAAGACCACATGCTTCTCAGCTTATGTTATTTAGGTCTGTCTTAGATCCTAAGAAGAGACTAAAGGCAGCCTGAGAAATGTTACCTGGTGTTTCCTGGCACGCTCACTGAACACTCGAGTGCTAGGTAGGAGGGCCAGCTTCCATGGTGTTCCAACAAACAGAAAGCTGAGAAGCAAAGTTTTCAGTAAATTCATAAAAGGCAAAGGTTCTCCCTGCTTTTTGCTAACAGTATGACCCACTCTCCTGTAATTTTGAGGTTGAAGCCAAAGAGCACACTCTCTCAGCAGCCTTCACAAAGGATCTCTCCACCTGTGGCAATCTGCTCCATTGAAAGAGTTCCATTCTGGCCTTTTGTGTTGGAAATGTACACAATTTGTCAATGGAAGCTTTTGGGACATTGCTAGTAATGAAGTGGTAGGACAGGATTTGGGGGTTAGCCACTGTCCAACCATCTTTCATTTGCTGATAGCTTTCTATGGTGAAGCTCCCCTTGAAGATCTCTTTCCTTTGAGGCTTACACACAATTCAAAATGAATGTTTATTACAATAGCTTAATAAAAAAGTCCCAACTGGAGTGGCCCCAAGTAGAATATCATGGAATGATATTTCTTTCATTTGCTGCTAACAGTCCTCATGCGATTTTTTTTCACTAATAGTTTTAATAGTCCTTGTTACTTGCACAGGTTTTCTGTCTCAATTTAGTTTCTACTAGGGCACAGAGACCAGCTACAGTTAGGTGAGAGGTGCTGTGTGGTGTGAAATAGGAAAGAAGCTTGATATCAAGGAAGAAATGGGATCTCCAATTTTGCTGAGGTCAGTTTGGTCACAGAGCAGACAGATTTCTCTAGCCTGGAGTCTGCTCATGCCACTGCATATAGTACTCACTGTATGTACTGAAGACAGGCAGTCAGTGCTAGGGGCTTTGCTTTCAGCAAAGTCTGATACGCAGAGCTCTCTTACACTTCCTGAGGTTTTTGCTTGCCTAAAAACTCCCTGTTTTGCAGTAATGTCTAAAGGCTGCTTGCCAGTCCTGCTGGAAATGTACGGTTCCCAGACTTTTGAATGACAGTTTCCCAGTGGGCTATTTTTCTTTCACTCGTTAACAAAATGACTTAGTTGTCTGCAGAAATCCCCAGCTGTGGCCCTATTTCCCAAAAGAGGAAGATGGACACCTTTCCCAAATCTTCTTGGGACCCCTTAGTCTTTGCTGTAAGTCGCAGCCCTGGTAGGGTCATTATCCCAAGTGCTGTACAAACAGAAGTCACATAACGGTTCCTTCTTCAAAGAGTTTGCAGATCAAAACAAAAAACCTGATAATAAAGTGAATATTTAGGTAAAGCTACATTCTGGATATATCTAAGCTTTTCCTAAAGTGCACACCAACTTAATCATCTTGAGAAGAAAGCAACAAAATAGCCACTATGAGTTGGTTCCTTTTTAGGAGTGGATGTGGGTTTGGTCCATTCCATGCTAAGCAGAAACTCTGTGGTTTAATCCTGAATTTGGAGAGTTTTTAGTATTTGAGATGCTGACATTTATGTTCTGGTTCTGTCTCCAGGTAGGAATTTGCATCAATTCTTCAGGACCAGCATAAGCTCCCCTGTGGCCATATCACCACCAGTGGTACTGAGGGATCTCTCTGGTTCAAAGGGTAGATGTGGACTTCTGTTCTGCATCTGCGGAGAGAAAGAGAAGTGGTTTAAAGTCCCATTTAACCAGGAGACGTCTTTCATAGAGTTTAAACACCTTTGTGAGTAATAGCAACCTTCTGCGCTGGTTGGAGGGGGTACTGTAACATTCTCTGACATGCCAAAAGTACTTAAGCCTTGCTTTTGATCCTGCTCCTTCCAAGTCCAGCACGCTGCCTTCAGCAGCACTGTTGAGATCACTAACAACAAAGCGGTCTTTCTTTTTTCTTCTGTGTTTTGGCCGGCCTATCTGTTACACACTGGAATCAAAGCTTTCGGGTCTCTTTTAGACCCCTCTGTCCCGAGGCTGTGTTTTGAGGGGCTTGCCCCAAACATTAAAATTGTCCCTTCATTCTTTTTTACCTATGAAACAAAAGTAGAGTCAGTCAAGATTTTGAAGTGTAAGTCTCTTTCTTTTCTTCCTATGATGACTAGATTTTTTTTTAAAAGAGTCTTGCTTTGTGCCCATTTGCCCAAACGCTCATCAGTCAAAGAACAGTGAAGTTATTAACAAAGAGGGAAACCCGTGGTGCCCGCTGATCTCGGCAGCTAGTTTGTGGTATGCTGCGCTTTGCAAAACACCTCTTGGCCCTGGCTATGCTGCGTACAACATCGGACTGCTTGAGGCCCGACGGCTGGGAAGAGCGGCAATATAGATCCTCCTTCTACGGGGCACATGGCAGTGAAAGGAGAAGAGATGGGGTGGAAAACAAATTAATGTTAGGTAGGGAGTAGCAAAACCAATGGTCTATTTGTGAGGCGTGTATTGCTAGAAAGGCTGAGTGGGGCATCCGGGGCTGAGATGGAGCATATTTGGCTAACTTGGGTTGGGAGATTAAATAGTACAGATGGTTCGCATGGTTTTCTAATGCAGGAGAAGGTATGAAGCACGTCTGTGTTTGTGTGAGAGAGCGCCAGAGCTTGGAGGATTGATTACGTGCGAGAAGCTTAACATCCGAGCACAGTGTTTGTGTGTGAGCATGCGAAGGCAGGAGTGTTTGTGTCAAAGGATGCGTGCGAGAGAACTTGTCTAGCTGGTGTATGTGCGTACACAAGGGAAGTTCTCATGTTGATGTTGTAGTGAGAGAGGACCTGAACATATTTGTGTAGGCTGGTAAGTTTTGTGTTGGTGTGGGTTTTTTTGGTTTCTTTTTTAAAGCTGATGTAACTTCCCTCACTGTAAAACTATAAATGCTGCAAAGATGTATTTCCCTGCTGAAATGTTCTTTCCTGCAAATATTATAAGTTCTTGAAACCTCATTATTTTTAATAAAGCATTCTGTCATAGGACATAAAAATTTCTCTTCTGATATTTTAAAGTATGATGAAGCCAAGTTTTGCAGTACATACCTAAGTCATAACATACAGAAGGCACTTAATTTGTGGACCATTACAACATACTTCGGTCATGTTATGGCCAAAGGCTGTGACTTAATTTACGCAAAAAGTATTGTAATCGCATTGAAATGCACTTCCTGAACTCTCTTACTGTTTTTTATGGCCTGATTTTTTTTTTAATTTTTTTTTTTACAGTAAGAAAACAGTCAAGTCCATGCATTTATTGGGCACAATGGACAAGAATCTGATATTGCTGACAATCTGTCAGGAAATTTTCGTTCTATCCAGAATTTTCCAGTCATATTATAAAGTATAGATGTGTATAATAGTATTTCATTTAGCTAGATTATTTAACGAATACATAAAAATCAAGATTTGGTCAATACCGCTATGGCTTAAAAATCATTGTGGAGAATGATCAGGATTGTACCAAAGCTTTAGGACTGCCTCACAGCTGTGCCGTTCAGTAGAATACTTTAGGAGAGCAAAAGCAAATATATAAAATTTGGACAAACTAAGAGTATGTCTTAGCAAAATCAGTTTGATGTTATTCTATTTTGCTATAGTCTTTCTTGTGTGTTTTATCATCCTTTCCAGACCTGCTGTGTTCTTTCTCCTCATTCATGGTCAGCGCATGGAACTCATCCTGGGAAATCTTCTGTGCAGTCCCTAAATTCTTTCAGGTATAACACAACCTGTCCTTCAGCAATTGTTCTGTTTTCTTCTGTGGTTTGGGTTGGTTGTTGGTTTTTTTTATTATTATAGGGCAGCCTTTGATGAATTTGCTCCTCTACAATCAGAGCTCACTGCAACAAACAAGAAATCTATGAAAAATTAAAACTCCATCCTACTAGTAAGAGTCTAGCTGCAGACATTAGTCTAGGAGCAGTTGGTTGGGAGTAGGAAACTGAACATTTTTTAAGGATGGCCTCACTTTGGCTCTCAGCTTACTGAACACATTGTAAACTTTTTTATTCTAATATATATAAAAATAGCATGCCAAGAACAGCTAGAGAGAGAGGTGTTGAGCATGAAGTTAGGCTATTCTTTTTTTAACTTATTAGATGGTCTGACACGTTAGGGTAACGTGTTCTGCCACAGTCATGCTGCTCCCCCATCAGTTTTATCCTGCAGGGAAAACCGTTCAGTGGTAAACTGCCAGGTCGGAGTTGGGTGCTATGGAGAAGTCACCCGGGGGGGTCTGTAACTTCCACTTTGTGCCACCAGAGTGCCCTTGCACGCTGCCGAGAGCAGCCAGCTACTGAAAAAATTGTATTGTAGTTGAGAGGTAGGAGGAAAGGTCTTGACTATTTAGGGACAGAAGAGTTGATGCTGGACAGCCGGTGTAACACTGCTGTCTCAAATGGTCTCAGATGCTCCCAAACACCAGGCAAGCAGTTCTTATGTGGGCAAATACAATTAGAGGGGCAGCTCCTGACACCTGTCAGCAGGGAATTGGTTTGTACTCTGGAGCAGAATGGTTGCTCCTCTCTGGTTTGAGCAAATGTTCTCATTGTTCACATGTAGTAATTTTGATTGATACTAAACTCTTGATGACCTCGGTGCAATGGCATCGGGAATAAGCTTGTCGAGTTGGTTTGCATTGGTCAGGGAGGGAAGAGAATTGGGAAAAAGAAAAGGTTCATTAAAGAAACAATAGCTGTGTTTGGTGCTATTGTATGGCAATGATTCCTCGAGATGTTTCTGCCTTAAAAAGTACATCTTTACTAAAACGTTTCTGCCTTTTATTCTGTCCTATCACATCACTTGCATTAGGAGCAAAATAGCGTAGGCACAAGTGCTTGGTATTGCCTGTTTGTTGAGGCATTCAGCATTTGTTGTACTATGTTTTTACAGGTCTACCACAAGGCCCCATTGAAGCTTCTGTCTCCGGAGTCCTATTTTAAAAGGGGGTGGGAGGCACCCTTCCCCTTCCCCTTCCCTTTCTCACTGTCCCTCTGGTAACCTTTGTATCTTCATGCTGAGAGAGGCATAGCATCCAGCTTCTTGACAGAAGGTGTGGGTGATCAGACTTGGCCATTACAGAGCAGGTGGGGGTGTTTTGGGTGTGGTCCCAAACCCAACCTGATTTTAGAAGTGCTATCTGGTATTGTAAGTCACCACAGAAAGTAACCCTACATGCACAAAAAGTATTCATGTATTAGTTGGGAGCATGTGAATTCAACAGCACTTAGAATGGCACAATGTCTGTTTCAGTTGATGAAGACTGAAAGGACTGCTGAGATTATAAAGGGTTTCAAAATGATTCTGTCTTCCATTTTTAACTAGAAAGTTAGGAAGAGTTTTCTTGTTTGTTGCTCTCAAAACTGACTTGCTATTAGCAATCTCTCTGATAGCAACTGGTTTCTTACTGCCTCCCCAGACTCAAAAGGTGTAATCTCCAAAGCACGATGGAAGTATTTTTTTTTCTTTTACTTTGGTGGGTGCCGTAACTCATCTGTGTAGATGGTTTGGGTTTTTAAAAATGAATTTAATGGATAACTCTTACTGACTTCTCCAGTGGGCTTTGAATCAGACCCTACTTGCTTGTTTTAAAATATTTGGGAAGGAATAGGTGTATTATAGAAATTGTTATTTAGACGTTGAAGGGTGGGAGCAGCTGAAACATGCACCGCAACTTTTGCCAATTGTCTTGAAAAAGTCCTGGAATATCTAATGAAATATTAAGCTGTTCCACTGTATGTATCCTGTTCCTTTTACAGCTTGCTTATAAACAATTCAGGCCTATTTCATAGAGTTTATGGAATTTACATGATTATACATTTACTGTTGCTACAACCATTCTTTAGGGTTTTGGATTGCACTAGCGTCTGTAACTATGAAAAGCTGCTTTGTCAGGCGGTGACTGGGAAAACTGGGGCTACTCATTGCCCGAGCCGCTTGCTTGTTTTGTTACACATTCTAACCTAGGCTTCAGCTGCCTGAAAGCTCGGCTGAAACCCACAGGCTGAGCTGAGCAACTTCAGGCTTGCTCGCGTTTAAAATCTTACATTGATGCTAAACAAAATTTTTACTTAGGGTTTTTGACATGATTCAGTCCCCAAGCTTTAAAGCAACTGAGAACCCCTGTGAACCTGGCACAGTGATGTTTCTGTATATCTGTGTGACTTTGTAGTGTGTACTTGTCATATACTGCAAGCCTTCTTAGGACATGAGAGGTGTCAAAGAGCTGTTCTCTTTTTACTTTTTTGGTGTAAAGTTACTTTGACCCTTAACTGCTAAATTATTCTGTGAGCATCCATGCTGTCGGAAAGTCAAACATAAGTGATAAACTGGTTTTCTGTCTTCTTTCTCCTTTTTTTCAGTTCATTGTGTCATCACTAGTATGGAAAATTTTAGGTTGTTTTGTACCTTTTCATTGTTTCTTTCCTCTGGCTTACAATCTCTCTGACTGTGTTTAGTTACTATGCTGTGATTAGTGGCATATGGCCTGGGTGAGTTAAGTGATACTTTGTTTGAGTAATGTTTATAGTGTTTTCTGTTAGAAGATTGATGCCTTGTAAGGGTCTGACTTGTCTCCCTTCTCCCACTAGAGAGTATGTAAGTTTCTATTCTCTAAGTTTTTAACAGTAAATTTTTAAAACTGGACATCTAAAGGTTTTCTCTCAGTTACTCTGGGATTCTCTGTTGTAGTGCTGCCACAGACTGAATGGCTCTGTGTCTCCATTTTACTCTCTTGAGTCTGTGCCTTCCAGGTGCTTTCAGTGTGTTATTATCTATATGTCAGCAGTGCTTACAAGCTGTGGTCATGAATGTCATTACACTGTTGGACTTTATGCGGGTTGGTTTTGACCCTGGTTTTGAAAACCTGGTGGCTCTTTTTCTCGTTTTACCTATAAATCCTTATTTAAAAATATTTAAGAAGAAAACTGAAGTCCTCTTAACTCGAAGTATTTTTTTACATTCTGAAATGCCTTCCTAGATTGAAGCTGGTCTTTCTGTCTGTGTGTTTTTGATAAATGGCAGTTGTATTTACTTAGCTATTGCTCAATAGTGTTACCTATTTTTCATACGTCTGATAAATGAGGTTCTCCATCACTTTTATGTTCCAAAGCTTAATAAAACAAATGTTTTCACTTTCAAATTGAGCCAATTCTTTTTGTCACAGTCAGGACTAGTAAAATTTGCTGAAGTAAAACAATCATGGCTTTGATTTCAAGTTATATCACAAACTTGTCCCCACTGGAGAGCAGTTACTGGGATCTTGCTAATGTTTAGCCATTAGAAGTTATAAGGAAGTCCTAAACTGGATTTTCTATTGATCTCTGAGTTTATGATGGAAAAAATTTTGAATAGCCAAGCCAGACAAAAGGCAATTTCATATACACCTCCTCTCTTCCTCCTCTTTTTTTCCCCAATTATGGCTGATTTTTTTTTTTTTTTTTCTCTCTTGGGGGCAACAGGGACTTCTCATAGAATAACATAATACATGATGATTTTACTGTAGTTACAATGAATCAGTTAGAGCTTTCAAAACTTCAGTCATGCAAAATAGGATGGCATTTCAGGGTAAGACACAAAATATAATAAAGCATGAGAGCTGTCAGCACAAAATACTAGAAACAATACAGGAAAAAAAAAAATATTCCCCAGAATGTGGATTAAAGCTGACTCCCAGAACATGCTTGAGGATATTCGTAAGACTACAACTCATTCAAAATTCTAAAAGCCTGCCCCTGCAGTTTTTGATCTGGCCTTGCTATAGGAAAAGCATGGGCAAACTTCTTTTAAAACCAGACGTCTTACACACATTCTTACATAGGAAACAATATTTCATAGTTCCCAGTTCAAAAGAAAAATAA
This sequence comes from Harpia harpyja, assembly GCF_026419915.1. Classification (NCBI taxonomy): domain Eukaryota; kingdom Metazoa; phylum Chordata; class Aves; order Accipitriformes; family Accipitridae; genus Harpia; species Harpia harpyja. Next base: position 78,449,776 of record NC_068943.1, on the reverse strand, counting down.
GATCTGATGGTATTGGGTATTTGTCAATATAGAAATCTTAATGCTCTAAAATAAAACCCAGACTCTGAAATCTTTTTGTTCATACTGTGCCATTTCCTATTTTACAATTAACCAGCAGAACACCTCTAGAGTAAAGACTAGTCCTTACTGAGAATAAGCACATGTGCGTTGGTCTCTGTTAATTGTAAAAGAATAAAGTTTTCATATTTGCATAGCTGAAATGTTCAAAGTGCCAATAGTGGCTCTGAAACAGCAATCAAATGTAAAATCTTGGGTTTGGAGGTTTTGTCGTAGACATCTAGAGGGTTGGCTTTTCTCCTTAATCAGCGTAGACTGTTTTTGAATGTAATAAAAGTTAACAGTTTTGTTAAGTTTTGATTCAGATGGTCATCGTCCCAGAAACTTACAACTAAAAGATACTTAGGACATGCTCCTCCTTAGTGATGGCCAAGTCACAACAGGGCATGAGCACTTGTCTTTGGGTACGTTCCACTGCTGTGGCAGGGAAGTAGTTACAGAGTGAGGCTGGTTTCTGAGCTACCAAATAGGTTGCCTTGAGAGGTAGTGCTTGGCTTGGGACTGTTTCTCGTGGGGAAACATGTTTGTCAGTTGTCCCTGTGTCCTTCCACTCCCCTTTTCTCTTGCCTAGGGATGTGTAGAGCGACTTCCCAGCAGGCAGGGCTGGTAGGAGGACCTGTGAAATAGTTTCATAGACTTTGGCAGCTGCGTGGTGAAACCAGGATCATCTTTTCAGAATGTACTTACTCCCATCCTGGCATACCCAACAAAGCCCATCCTTGTTTCTGCTGCCAAACAAAGCATATATAGCAGAAGTTACTTGCTGCTTCTGTTCTTCCCATCCCCTCCAGCCATAGTTTTCTGTGGTTGTGCTCTAATTTTGGGTCGTTCTTTGCGGCCAGCAACTTTCTCCTGTGTGCGATGTACCAAACGGCTGGATGCTGGATATCTAGTTAACAAAAGGGAAGCTGGCTTTGGGAGAATCTCTGGGACACAGAGAAGGGAACTTTTTAGTATATTTAGGAAAAATGCCATTTCCCTTAGGAAAAAGTTACGCTGACTTTATTAGACGTGTAACCAATACAGTTCTATAGACATTATTTGACAACATTAATTGTTTAGTAGAAAATATTATTCTTTTTATAGCTTTTATTTTAAATTAATCTAACAGGTTTCACAGTAAGGATAATATTCTGTAGAAGCTTTTAGCACATGGGCCTTTCCCCGTAAGCATTGTCACAGTTGCTTCAAAATATCCTTCAACCTTTCCATGATAAATACCTTCTCTTTCCCTCTGGGTTTGTTCTGGCAAAACTGAGGTCCGTTTAACTTTTTACTTTATTAATAAGGTTAATAGCTAATTCAGAAATGCTGGCAGGCTGTTGGATGAGGAACAAATGATGTTCTTTTGTGTCCTGCAGTAAGCTCTTTGGAAAAGAAGAGTGCTGGACAAAGCTGAACGCATGTCTTGCAGAACCTCACTGCAGTTATCTGTCTGAATATAACACTGACTTGTGAACAGGTTTCAAGTTTGGCTCCTGTTAACTCTGTAACCTTTATTGTTAATTTCAACCTGAATTTTCATCCTATGTGGCAAAATACACATGTGCGCATACACATGCTGTTGGCTAGGATTTTGCTGTTTCCCCGTAAGCGTTTACAGGAGTGCATTTTGTTAAATAAGCATCTTGTTTTGCTGTAGTAGATCTGAAAAGAAGGGTGCACTGAGGTAATTTATCCTGCAAAGGAATAATTCATGTTTTTATTATGCTATGTAGACTGGGGTTTTTATGTTTGGGGTAAAAATGAAAAAATCAATGGCAAGTTGGAGCATGTAGGCTCATCCATTGATAGGGAAGCCATGTATGAATTGAAACCTTTGGGATGCTAACATGAAAGACATGATTGATAATGTAACACTTCTAACGAATACTTGACCCTGCATGTAGGTGTCCCTCTGTGTTTATTTGTTGGCTTCTATAGGATGTAGACTTGCTTTTGTAAATTCAAGAATGTCTTTTTCTTGATAATTTTGATGCAAAGTAAATATGCACTTGAAAGGTTGGTATCTCTGAGTTTTTTATGAAAGTCATAGTTAAGTATAGAAGTATAGCATATGTTAAACCTCCTTTTCCTTAATGGAAGGCTTTACTATGGCTTCTGGGTTCTCAAATACCTGGTAGTTAAAATCTTGTTATAGAATATAAATGTGTACTGTGGCTGCAGATATGCTGCATGTATCCAAAGTACATTATTGGCTTTTGAGAATGAATTCTGTACTATGTACATTAACGTTTCTTATGCCTAGCTTGCATTTCTCTATGCTACCAAGTGTTTATCAGTTGTCTTTGGAAAGCTAGAGCCTGATATGCTCATCCTGGTTTCTATCACCTTCTCCGAAGGAAGGGCAGGGCAAACAGGGAGGCTGTGCCCACCCGCTTGCTGCCCCGGGTGCTAATGGAGTCTGCTGGTGAAGGTGTGAGCTAGCCTAGTCTCTCAGCTGACTCCAAAGTATCCAGAAAATGGATCCCTGTATATAAATGTGTGTGTGGTGGGCTGACCCTGGCTGGACTCCAGGTGCCCGCCAAAGCCATTCTATCACTCCCCCCCTCAGCTGATCAGGGGCGAGAAAATATAGCAAAGGGCTTGTGTGCCAAGATAAGGACAGGGAGAGATCACTCACCAATTACTGTCATGGGCAAAACAGACTAAACTTGGGGAAAATTGACTTAATTTATTGCCAATCAACCAGAGTAGGGTAATGAGAAATAAAACCAAATCTTAAAAGCACCTTCCCTCCACCCCTCCCTTCTTCCCAGGCACAGCTTCACTCCCAGATTCTCTACCAACCCCCACAGTGGTGCAGGGGGATGGGGAATGGGGTTTACGGTCAGTTCATCACACCTTGTCTCTGCCACTTCACCCTCCTCAGGGGCAGGACTCATCACACTCTTCCCCTGCTCCAGCGTGGGGTCCCTCCCATGGGAGACAGTCCTCCACCAACTTCTCCAACATGGGTCCTTCCCACGGGCTGCAGTTCTTCACAGACTGCTCCAGCATGGGTCCCCCGCGGGGTCACAAGTCCTGCCAGCAAACCTGCTCCAGCGTGGGCTCCTCTCTCCACGGGGCCACAGGTCCTGCCAGGAGCCTGCTCCAGTGCGGGCTTCCCGTGGGGTCACAGCCTCCTTTGGGCACCCACCTGCTCTGGCGTGGGGTCCTCCCTGGGCTGCAGGTGGAGATCTGCTCCACCGTGGACCTCCCTGGGCTGCAGGGGGACAGCCTGCCTCACCACGGTCTTCCCCACGGGCTGCAGGGGAACCTCTGCTCTGGTGCCTGGAGCATCTCCTCCCCCTCCTTCTGCACTGACCTTGAGGTCTGCAGGGTTGTTTCTCTTGCATGTTCTCACTCCTCTCTCTGGCTGCCGTTTCGGTGCCTGCTGCAACTTTTTTTCCCTTCTTAAATCTGTTCTCCCAGAGGCACTACCACTGTCGCTGACGGGCTCAGCCTTGGCCAGCGGCGGGTCCATCTTGGAGCCGGCTGGCATTGGCTCTGTCGGACACAGGGGAAACTTCCAGCAGCTTCTCACCGAAGCCACCCCTGTAACCCCCCCCGCTGCCAAAACCTTGCCACACAAACCCAATACAGCTTGACAGTGCTGTAAAGGCGACTGTAGACTGAAGGTGTCCAAGTAAGTTTTCAGGTGACAGATATAGGTTGCTATGGCCTCTAAACCATGAAAGGAGGCAGGCTGGGTTTCTGCGTTTCACTATTGGGAGTTGAATGCCTAAGTTACTTTCTTAATATATAAGTGCTTTTAAAAAGTTTCAGCGTTCTTTGGAAGCTTTGTAATTTCAAACTGCTGTAGATAAACCAAGAGGCATTTATCAAGTGTATCTATTAAAAGTAAAAACCCTATTGAAGGAAAACCAAAGAAATAACAAGCCAAAGCTAATAAATAATATGAATGTCGACCATAATAAGTGTGTATATCCCACTATACACTCTCTGACCTTTCCCCTTCCTTTGTAACAAAACACTTAATAAATAAATAGTGCCTGTTTTATGTTTTGTGATTAAATTCACATGGGTGGGTTCCAGGGCTCTAATGCAATCCTGTTGCAGAGCATGAGAGAAAAGAGCTGGTAGAAAGAGAAGGGGAAAAGTACCAGCAAACTTAAGCTGACTTTTAAATTAGTTTAATTCTTTTAATTAAGCTTCAGTTTTTCAGATAAAAGAAAATAGAATTGTTCTGCTAATGTGGATGGCTGAAAAAAGACTTTATTTTTCTTTTTTATCTACCTCCCTTTTTCTTTCCTTCCAGATTAAAAGGAGGAGAGAAATGCTTTCTAGGTAAAGACTCTTTCTAAGGACCGAAAAAATGCCCAGAACTTCAACTGTTTCTACTCATTCACGTCAAATATGTGGGTTTTCTGTCAGTGAAAATTTCAGACAGCTCTAAACCATGTTCTTAAAGCATGTAGAGTCCGTAAAATAATTAAAAAAAAAATAAAATGTTTCTAGATGACCTGAACATTTAAACTCATTTCTCCTTGATCCACTATGGCCTTGATATATAAGGCTGTCAAAATAGAAATATCCTCATGCTAGGGAAAAATGTCCTATCAGCTTCTAATTAGCCAGCTGTCTTCAAAGACAAAGCTACTAGACATTATAATCTGTATACCCGATCATAAAACTGTAGCCGTTGCGTTATGAAGGGAAGTGTTCATACAGCAACAAAGTATTTAAGTTTACTGTGTAGATCAAATTCTAAGTTATTCTCATTTTTAATTTTTTAGGTGTTATATGAGGGTCTTGTCCACCTTCTCCCACAATTAAGAGATTGACTGTTAAGAAAGTGGTTCACGCCCTAAAAGGGTAATATATAAACAAGGCAAGAACTTTACCATTTTGGGGCACAAGTCACTAATAGTGATTCTCATCTATTCCAATTTACAGACGTCTTGTTCCAAGACATGTAATTGTAGCTGGTCAGCTTAGGTTGCTTTTGTATTCAGTGGAGAATTTGTTCAGTGAGACACAGGCACTACCAGATGGTGATTCATCTAATCTATTTTAGATACCTATTTTAAGACAAGATGAATCACCCAGTGAAGGGGCCTTTCTCATAGAATCATAGAAAAATTTAGACTAGCAGGGCCTTCTCGAAGTCGCTGGTCCAACCCCTTGCTCAAATCTGGGCTAATTTCCAAGTTAGATCAGATTGCTCAGGGCCCATCCAGTTGAGTTTTGAAAATGTCCAAGGAGGGAGAGTTCACAGCCTCTCTGGGCACCTTTTTCAGTGCTGAACCACTTGTACTTTGATTAATTTTTTCCTTACGTCTGATCAGAATTTCCTGCATCATAGTTTGTGACGGTTGTCTCTTGTCCTTTTGCTGTGCACCTTTGAGAAGATACTCATGCCACCTTCTCTACAACACACCTTTAGCTAGTTGAATTCAGCAATTGGCTCTTAGCCTTCTCTTTTTCAAGCTAACCTAACCCAGTTCCTTTAGCCTCTCCTTGTGTATCTCCTAGTACCTCCAGCTGCTTAAGTGACAGTCTTAGTCATTTAATGCTCCACTGCTGTACCCCCTCCAGTTTGTCAACACCCTGTTGTATTGAAGTCCTTTTTTTGCAGATCTGCTAAGCAGTCAGTCCCCAGCTTGTACTGATTTTTTTCTCTCTGCTGACTATAAAGGAAGCCTATGGTGCCTAGACTTAAGGCTAAACCCTTAAATACCACCCTAAAAGCTGATTTCTATGACTAGATTAAATGTTAAATGTGGATATGCTGCTCTACTTGTAATCTTAAGCCTTGGAATCCTGCCTGCTTATTAAATGCTCAGAGTTCGGATGTACCAGATAGATTATTGAGAACATATCCATCTGCTTGAACTGACTACCACAGGGGTCTGTCCTGAGACCTGTCAATGAATGTCTTTGACAGTGACCTGGAGGAGGTGATGGAGGGCTTGCTCTTAGTTTGCAGATGACACTGAACTGGGAGGACCAGTGAATACACTTAAGGGCAGAGCTACCATCAAGGGACCTAGACAGGCTGGAGGGAGCAGCAGGAGCTTTATGAAATTCAGCAAGGACAAATGCCAAGTCCTGCACCTGGGAAGAAACCCTGCCTTGGAACAGTACAGGCTGGGGAGCAGCTCTGCAGAAAAGAACCTGATGGTCCTGGTAGACAACAAACTGAATATGAGTCAGCAGTGTGCCCTGGCAGCGAAGGTGGTGGCCAACAGCATCCTGGGCTGTATTAACAGAAGTATGGCATGTGGGTAGAGGGATTGATTATCCCCCTCTGCTCGGCAATTGTTAGGCTGCCTCTGGAGTACTGTGTCCAGTTTTGGATCCCCAAATACAAGAAAGACATTGCTAAATTGTAATGAGTTTAGAGGAGGGCTACCAGGATGGCTGGGGCTAGAGCACTTGGCTGGCGAGCAGAGGCTGAGGGACTTGGGCTTGTTCAGCCTCTAGAATAGGTGACTTACGCGGACCTAATGGCAGCCCCCTAATTTCTAGAGGAGATTATTGAGAAGGTGGAGCCAGGCTTTTCACAGTAGTGCATGGTAGAAGGACAAGAGACAATGGGCATAAGTTGAAGTGAGAGGTTTAGATTGGCTATAAGGAAAAAATTTTTCACTCTGAGGACAGTTAAGCAGGTTGCCCAGAGAGGTTGTTCAACTTCCATCCTTGGAGGTTTTCAAGACTCGATTGACAAAGCCTTGAGCAACCTGGTCTGATCTTAGCTGACCCTGCTTTGAGCAAAAGGTTGGACTAGGGACCTCCAGAAATCCCTCCAACCTGAATTACTCTATGATCCTATGAATTGCATTTAGCACCTTCATCTCATCTTTAAAAATTATTTTTGTTTGCTCTCTTTGGGGAGAGGAGGCAGGTGCAGGAATTGTATTTTCTTGTTTAAAATACTGTGCAAGAAATGGGAAATAATTCTGTGATTTGGTGAAAAAGTGACATTTAAGCATGTTACGTTTCATATATTTCCATATATTTCAATTGCTATGTTTCTTTTTTCTATACAGCAATAAGGCCTTTAAACAAAGTCTCTTTAGAAAGCAGTAGTTACTAAAGGAACCTCCAGACGAACCGGTTAAGATGCTATCCATACATTTACTAGATATAGATAGAAATACTGCTTTTCAGCCTAATGAGTTTGTCCTTCATGCAGTCCAAAAACCACTTACGAGTACAGTGTTTCTCCATTCTGTGCTTTTCCTTTAAACAAAAATACCACTGGGCTAAATTCAGCTCTGCTGTTACTCTGATCTCAGACATCTCTGCAATCTTGTTGATTCAGCTTTAGTGTGGTATAAAAAGAAAAGCAGTTGAATAGGTTCTTTAGACATTAATGGATAAAGCTAGCAGGTTTTTTTTCCAGAACTAAGCTTTAATTACTTGAATGTGGAATTGGACAAGTATTATGCTTTAAAATCAATGTCCAGATGAACATATTTCCATGTTCAGTCTTGTTCCAAAAAGGGCACCTCGATGTCTATGGATCTTCATTGTAACACCATCCAGCATCTCATACTCAAAGTTGGGATAGAATGAGTGGCAGGGGGGAGTAAAAGGGCTGTTTCTACTCTTTTAAGCAACCTGGATCTTTTACCTTGCTCAGTGAATCTGTCTTAAAGAGCTAAAATCAGCCCCAGGAGAATGTTTTGCACTAGCCACTGCCTGGGGCTTTTGGCAGACCTTGCTAAGCCGTAACAGTGTTAAAAGGATGCTCATGACCCAGGCAGCGAACTTCAGAAGGGGGAGATGGTTTCTTTACTTAGGTTCTCTTTGGTCTCAGCTGTTTAGTACTGGATGTGATTGACTCCTTTCAAACTGGCTGGAAATTGGGTGATCTCTCACCTTCCCCAAAGCTGTGCAGTGCATACGATGCGACAGCTTCCTGAAGCTGTAAGGCAAGCTGGCTGAAAATCCCCGTTCTGCAAAATTGTACCTCTGCGCCTGCTCGTTTGCTAGCGTGTGTGAAGACTACCTGCCCTAGTGGTATTTGTGTTGTTTATGCCCTGCAAAGCTGTATTTTCATCATCTGACTGACAAAACAGTGTCAACATAGTCCCACCTAGGCTATGGGTTGGTATGTTATGAGCCTTCTGATTGCCCAGACTGAGGATGTATCCTGCTGTGGTTCCTTACTTGCCTGCATTCCTGAGTTCATTTCCTTGGAGAATCACGGTGGGGGGGATGCATGCCCAGGTCTCACCCTGCGATAGGGTTCAGGACTCACCCAGGCTGTATGCTTGCCTCCAAGAGGTGGGAAATTACACTGTAGGTGAGGTTTAGCTGAAGTTAACACTTTGAGGGCAATTATGTTAGCATGTTGCTGCCCATTGGGAAAATAAATGGCTTCACTAGAATGTATGGAAAATTTACGTTAATTATAGCAGGAAATACCTTTACTTGAAGAGCAGATGGTTCACTGGGGTTTTGGGCAGGGAAAAATGATTGCTGCTGGACCCGAGGACAGTATACAGGTATCTCATGGGGATTGCTCTCTTCTGGCAGTGTAGGAGAATGATTTTACCACATTCCAAAAAAAAAATTCCCATTCACATAACACAAAACAGCTTTTCTAGCTGGTGGCTTTGACTTTTTTCTACCTTTATAAAGTAAAAGTACTAGAACTGCCCTGCAAGGCCTTATGTGACTCTCTGCCTTCCTGGTACAGAACCTCCTGTGCCGTATGAGCGTGTTGGCTGCAGACTCTTTCTGTGTATTTGTCAGGCTTCCATATAGGCATACTTGAGCTTTGTCCTGTGCCATCTTGCATGACTAACTTATATGCTTTGAAATTCCTCATACGTGGTTTGCACATGCTGTTTGCAGCATGCTGTACCTTAATTCCATACCTGGTGCATGTAGCCTAGCTATTGTGGCTCATGCTAATTGGTGCCATCTGACAAGGTCCTGTGTATCACAGAGGACATATTGTATTTGCTGGGGTTTTTTTTGCCTTAATAGCTTGCCAGAAGCTCTTTGTGGTAGGAGCTTCATCTGTTGCTTGGTGTTCGCGTAGCATCTAACAAAAAAAGATTCAAACCCACGAGCAAAAGGCGCAGATGCTTTTGTGGTACAGGTGTGAAATGCTAAAATGTTTGCTTTGCCTAATTTGAAGGGATTTCCTTGAGTCAAGCTTACAGAAGCCCAAGCATACAGAAACCCTCTGTATGTTGACAGATATGAATTGATTGAAGTTGGATGCTGATCGTATGCTATTTCTAGATATATCCTTTCTAGATATATCTAGTTACTTTGCTTTCCTGATGAGGTAAGCCTACAATAGTGAAAGTTGCATAATGTCATTAAAATTGGGTGTTTCCCTCCTTCAAGAGATAAATTATTGATTATACTTAACTAGCATTCTGATAGCTAAATCACGTTAAGTTCTGTTTCATGGAAAGATTTTAATACCTCTTGTTGCAATGGTGCCATAAAGAGATATATATATATGTGTGTGTAGATATATATATATAAAAATAAAAAGTACAACAGTAAAAAAGTAAAAAAACCCCAACCAACTATTTGTCCCTTAAAATAGATAGATTTGGTCAACATCTAACTTATGAAAAAACAATATCAGTATGTAGTCTTGTTTTTTTCTGAGAACATACAAAGTAAATCCTTCGGTGAGTTTGAATTTATTTAAAAGTAATATTCTTTTAAAGAATTATAAAAAATAATTTGATTTTTTTTTCTAACCTGAATTATTTTTTAACAGTAAGATAATTCTTCTGTCTGTCAGTCTTGATAAATTTCCCTGGTGCTTTGTACACAGACCATACCTAAGGCTTTAAACCAGTTGGCATATGTAGGTAGTCATATCTGTGCTGCTCTAAAACTATGATGAAGTTCTTCAAGTATCTGTTTCAATTAAAAAACAAAATACCTTTGAGGTGTCTTCATGATGAAGAAAGCATTAAAAAATGCGAGGTGAATGTAGCCAGAGCAGCGAGGGGTCACCATACAACCTGCAACAGTCACTCCACGAGGTGTGAATTAAAGCGAGTTGTGGATCTTCTACGATGCCTCATTTGCATAGGCAAATCCGAACCATATGAAGTGTAAGGCTGTCCTAGAAGTGTTTCAGCTCTGCTGAGCTTTCACTGAAACCCACGTTTCTTGCTGTCTTGCTGTCTGTGCTGCAGAGTCGAGGGCCTCCGCACTCTGCAGACTGCGTAGCTGCTCCACGGAGGCTTCTCCAGGCTGGGGGACTCCCTCGTGCTTCCAGCTGTGGCAGCTGCTAGGAAACCAGTATCACGACCATGAGATCAACATCTTGAGATCAGGAGTTTGGGCCTTCTTGGCAGCTGTGAACTCTGGCAGCAGCCAGTGCACTCGGGCTTTGGGAGGCTTGTTCCTCCCTCCAAGGGGGGAGTGTATTGCAGAGATTTTGTAGAAAATTGAGTCCTGACCAGCTGTCCTAGCAACTACCACGTTCAGCCAAGTGAGTTGGATACCCTGGAAAAAACTGTTCAGATGTTGCCATGAAAGAGTCATTGCCACATTAAAAAAATTAACACCCCCCCCCCCCCCCAAAAAAAAAAGGAAAAATCAGAGAATGTGCCATTATTTGTGAGCAGCTTCTTATTTCATGCCTGCTAGTGGGGTATATTTCACAGCTGATTTTCCCCATTCCTGCTGTTGGGATGTAGAAATCCTGGGAACATGACCTGAGCTTGTACCAAGCTCTGCAGTGGAAAGTTTTGGGGAGCCGCAATAACCCAAGGTGACAGCATTTGACACAAGTCACAACCAGATGTAAACAGCCACTCGGTCATGGTGGCTTTTGTGAAGAATGCTTACCTTGTGCCCATCACATTTTCTACCATGTCTGTTTTTTCCAGCAGCGCTTCGCCTACCCTTGAAGAAATGGGTGGCTGGGCACTGCTCATAGTCCTACCTTGCTATTCGGGTCCGTGAGGAGCTGGCGGGGGTGGTTCAGGGCTTCAGCCCCGACCACCTCGTACCTGCAAGGCAGGGGGCTGTGCTGCAGACCCCTGAAGAAGTTTTGGGTTATTTCTAAGCGTAGTTGAAACAAATAAGCACGGATCCTCTCTGAGAACTGTAAAAGAAACAGTTGGAGTGCAGCAGCAGCAGCTTTCCATGTAAACCTGATATCTTATTTAATGGCTGTGAGCATTCGTTGCGGGAGATGGGTGTGTGGCAGGAAGAAACTGCTTTAACCGTATCCTTCTGGACCAATTTTAAACAAAAAATGAAGTTTTTTTAGCTACTAAATATGTGTTGCTGAAGGAACAAAAACACTTCTGGCATTCATCCTGCAGTCAAACATAAAATAAAGTTATGTCCTTTTATGGAAGGCTGTCCTATTGTTCTATAGGTAGTGGTCAGTTTTGCAAAAACATCATAAAGATTTTTAATGTGTAATTTTGAATTTTGAAGTCCTTTGAGGCATTGAAGTGGGGGATAGTGATCTATATACGCCTGAAGATAAATATTCTAGATAAAACAATTAAAAATATCCTTATAGTTCTAAAGCATTTATTTTAACTTAATTTACTTTTATTTTTACAAGCGTGCATTTCAAATTCAACTTTTCACTCTGTGCGTGTACGTCATTGCCCTCTACTGGACGGATTTAGAAGAATTTTTTGAGCAATGCTTGCTTGCTTGCTTGGAGTCTGTGACTGTTACTTCAGCATAATCAGAAGAGGGATGCCTTCACACTCCAAGTATTAAACAAACATATGGAAATATCTCTGTAAGGTGGGTAGGTTTGTCTTTGTAGTCTGTGTGTTTGGCCAGTAGTTTTCTGTTTTAAATTTGTAACAAAAAGCTCTTGCAAAACTAGTGTTTTGAGATCTTTGTTTATTTTGCAGAAAGTTATGCAAGGTAAGACTGCTTATCCTTATTATGAGCAATCACTTATATGGGATGGACGTAGAAAATTCTCCTTTGGCTTGGTAAAATCTCCCAAACATTTCCTAAAATAAAAGGATTCTGAAAATCTCATTGGCAGTGTACTCATGTTGTAGTTCACGGCTAGGTCAATGTCATATATTCTAATCCTTAAAATGTTTTTAATGAACAGGATTAGAATGGATAAATAATTAAAAACAACTGTCTCGCTGTTTTCACGTGGCAGTTTGGGATCTTGATCCTACCCTGTGCCCAAAGAGCTGAAAGCAAGCCCCTGTTTACTGACAGCTTGGGCGGGATCAGCTCAGTTTTGGTTAGATGTTTTTGCTTTATTGGTGACTGGCTTTCTGCTATTAACTGAACCGTGCCTGGAGCTGGTGTCATTTCATACTGAGCAGGGACAAGACTTGACTCTGCTGCTTTGTGGGTTTGAATTCTGGGGTTTTTGAGGAGGAGAGGTGGGAAATAATCACACATTGCACCTCTCATTTAGTGAGGGCTGCTGCACCATGCAGCTTTCCATACAGGAAAGGAAGAGTGGGTTTGGTGAGAGTAGGAGGAAGGTGGCAGCTGTCACTAACGAGTGGCATTTGGCTGGGTACCTTGTTTGGGGATGCTTTTCCCCCATCTGCTCACCCACTTCATAGCTGTCCCCTTCTGTGGCTAGGTGGATATCTAAACACACTAGATAGAGAGGGAAAATATTGCTGCTGTCTCCATAGGCAGTAAAGTTGAACTTCTAGTACAGTACCATGCAGAGAACATTTGGTTAAACAGAAGGAAAGGGGAAGAAACAGGTACTATATGATACGTAAGGATCTAAATAAAGCCGGGAGGGTGGCAGGCAGAGATGAAGAACGGGAGCGCCAGGCTTGCTGGGTGAGGATCTACTAGTGGAAATCCTTGAGGACTTGTCTTGGGCCTCCTGCATGTCATGTTCTGATGATGAGCTCAGGCAAAAAAATTGGGAGTAATGATGAAATCGGATGATGGCAGAAATTTGAGAAGCACTGTAAATACAGAGGAGGGTTAGGCTATCACACAGAATATCTTGAGGGCTTCAAGAACAGTAGAAATGGGATAAGATTTAATAATGCAGAGAGCAAGGTCATATTTGAAGTTTCTTTCTGGTCCTTTTCTCATCAAGTAGACGTGTAACAGATACAGGTCTGCAGGCCTAGCTGTCTGAGATATGGTCGTTGGCATAGTTCATTTTAAAGCAGAAATTGATTTTAATAAGTTTAATGGTACGCTGCTGCCAAACTGCCATGACTTGGTTTGTAGCAGATTTTAGGACGGATTTTGGCCAGCAGTGGTGTATCATCTTTTGAGTTGTGTGGTTTTATGCATGTCCTCTTTATTTAATTACTCTTTTACAGTTATAAGCACCAAACACAATTGTAAAGGAAGATGGGAAAGCAAATTTTGTTCTTGGGACAGTATACGCAAGAAACATGGCATAACTTTTAGGTGACAGAAAGCATCTTAAGTGACATAATTTAACTCTTCAACCAAAATCTGTCATTAGCTTGTTCCTGCATATTTTGTAAGTTTTTTCTGAGACTTAGATCCTGCAGCAGCCAGACTATGGATAACTGTTCAGTTCTTCAGAGAATTTCCAGTATTCCCTTTCCTTCACCTCTTTGGAGCTTGGGAAAAGAAGAGACTTGGATACCAGATGTTAATGAGGCTACACTGAATGTCTCGGTGATTCTCTCTGTCTAAAAGTCTGAGTGAATTAAGAGCCTTCAGGGATTGTTTCCAGCTGGATATGCAGAATGGAAACTTTACCTGGACTTTAGGCAATCCTTTCTATTTTCTCTAAAGTGTTTTAGAACAACAATATGCTGTTATGGCAGGAGCACTAAGAAGCAATATGGAATGAGACCTGAAGGGAGACAAACCTGCACTGAGTCACCTATAAAGTGACAGGCAGATGTTTCCAGTTTACCAATGTCTATTAGAACTTGTGTGTATTAAGATATGTATCATTGTGCCCTTAGTACTACCTAAACAGAAGCATCTAGGCAGAGCTTAACCTCACTGACATTTCAGAAACAACTTCTTTTACTAACATTTTAGAGTGTGATGAATTTGGATATTCAATAAAACAAATTAGCATAATGGTTTGCATACAGGTTATGTAGCTCTTAGACAAGGCATCAGGTTATAAATGAAACTCATCTGCATCTAGCCAGGAAGCACTATGTTTGCATATATAATCTGACTCACTCGCTACCAGTGCTCTAGCCCTTACTATGTTATGTCATTAAGAGGGAGAAGAGCTTGAAACAGTCATGAACTATTTTTAGCTTACATTTAGCAAGGGATAGGGTTGAAACGAAAAAGAAAATTAAGGGCAAGAGGAAAAAATGATGTTGTCTGTCTATTTTAAATGTTTGAATGCTCTATGGTGGTTATTCAAGGTAGCAAGAGCTAATAGGAAGTAATTTTTACCCAAAGTCACAATGTTATGTATGGGACAGAGGATGGTGCTGATTAGTGGATTAGTGCTGGAATCTGGAAGAGATTTACTACATGATCTTGATTTTTTTTTTTTTTTTTTTAAAAAAACCCCCATGTGTAAGTCATACCAGCACTGGATGCTGAAGTGAATAGGCAACTTGTAGACTAGTAGGATGGTTTTGGTACTCTACGCTTTCCAGAGTATGATGTCAGACAGCACAGACAAGTGCTTTATACCTCCTGGAATTGGAAGATGCCTCTGAGAATGGAGTGGTTGTGGAGATCAGGAGGGCAGGTAATGGCTGAAAACACACTGGAACAGTGGAAGTGGTTTGCATAGGCAGTGTGATGAAATTGTGACAAACTGATGGATACTGTCATATGGATACAAAGGACATGGAAGGATCTTCTTTGCTGGGGACTCCCACTGCTGTCCCAGAAAACCAAGCTAAATAATTCCTGCCTGTCATAAATGTGAGACTGTAAGGCTAGGGATGTTCCCGATACATCAGAGTTAAGTTCATGAGGTGGGGAAGCGTTTGTTCAAAAATTTACCACCTACATGCCTCAAAAAGTTCACTTAGGTTCTATTGATGAGCAAAAGGTAACTTAAATAACTTCAAGGTAAATTTTTTACCAGTTTCACTAGCAAACGTGATGCCTTTTTTCTCATTCCGTGGACTGAGTGAACAAACACTGGACTTCATCAGAGCTGATGTAACCTCTGAAGGAAAAGAACTGGGATGCAACAGTACAGCTTCTGAGGATGTTGGCATCAGCCACGTAGGAAGAGAAGTTAGGAATGGAGCTGTCTGAGGAGGGAATAGGACAGCAATGGAGGCTGTCCAGATAAATGTGTGCTGTGGGGCTGGGGTCAAGGCAAGCAGAGACAGTGAGGGTGCTGGCTAGAGTGAAAGAGTGGTTTTGGTGTACTGGACGTAGTGGTATGGGGGTTGAAATGCATGCAGGTTACTGTTTATGAGGGATGACTAAACACAGAAGGCAGCTGGTTATCAAAGGACTTTGCAATTCACTGAAGGGTAACTGCAAACATCTTGAAATGGCAAGGGCTTCAAATAAACCCATGCTTTCTGTCCTTCTCGGGCAACCCATAAGTAAGGTTTGAAAACACAATTCTTCCACCTAAACTTTGTGTTTCACAGGCTCTGTTCATAGCAGCCTTGTTTCTTCCAGTCTAGAAAATACAGTACTCTGCCTGGAGGGTTTGGAGGAAGAACATAAGGAGTCAGTGTTTTGGGTATAAAGGAGTATAAACTCTTCCATTTTGACTAAATAATACAGTGGCTATTTGCTGTGGAAAAACTCAGTCATGCATATACTGGGCAAAATCTTCCGTCTGTCTCTCTCCCAATTACTAGTGAGGGATGTCGCTACCTATTTTAAGTGTGTGTCTACCTATTTTAAGTGTGTGTCTCTGTTTTTGTAAAAGGCAGTGCTATTCTGACCAGTGTTAGTGCTTGTTTTCTTTTTTCTAAATCACTCTAGGGAAACTCAAGTTTATGGCCTGAGTAAAATCTTAATGATACGCAGAAAACATGTTCAAGTGATAATGCAATCTTCATAAAGTCTGTGCTATAAATGCCAAGAAATCAGGGTCACCTCAGATAATTTAGATTAGGGCTCTTTGAACTGTGTGGCTTGTTTCGGAGCCAATATCCTGCTTTTCCTATGAGCAAGGAAATCCTGCTGATGTCAGTACAATTCCAGGCGTGCATGCCAGGATATCGGAGAGAAAACTTGTCGCGCTGACTTGGATTGGAGAGTGCTATTTATCTTGCCTCTGCAGTTCCAGGACTCTGGAACTTGCCCTGTTTGTTGGTCCAAAATATTTGGTGATCTTGTAGTCACTCTGGGGAAGAAACTCGTTCAACAGGATTTTGGATGGGACTAACCATATATGCCACACAGCAACAAAAGGGTGGAGAGGCAGAAAAGAGCTTTTATTTTGTTTTTCTTTCCATAGATGGCAAGTTGGCAGAATTCTTTGCAGAGACGTTATTTTAGATGCTGCTGGAATTCTGTTTAAATACGGTAAAAAGACTGCCTTGAAGATTTTGTTGTTTTAAGCAGGGGAGAAAACCCACTCAGTTAAAGCACTGGACCTGTGCGTAAAAAGGAAGGTGAGTGTCATTATTCCTGCTTCACAGCTCAAGGAACTGAAGAATAGGGAGGTGAGCCTGGCTTGCCCAAGATCATGTAGCATGGAGAATCGGACAGAGCAGTAGAACCAGGAGCAGAATGCTGCTTTTTTACTCTGAAGCAACATCCAGTCCACTAGAGAGTAAGGCCTCGGTAGCAGCCCTACTGTCACAAGGTTCATTTAAAAATATGAAAACTTCCATCCCTAAAGACCTGCTCAAATCAAACTTTTTTGAAATTAACACTTTGGGTTTAGTTAGAATACTATGAGAGAGACAATCCAGACTTGCTGCTACTAAATAAATGTATACTAGAGCACAGCTTGATTCTCCCCGCCCCAAATTGAGATGTGCTGGAAAAGACTAAAGCCAGTAGCAAATTTTTACAGTCTGTTCTTCCAAAATATTTAATGTATGAAAAATCTGAGAGGAAAAGAGGGAAGGGTGATAGCTGTACATGGGCTTCTTTTTTCCCCGCTGTTTTAATTTCTGGAATGATTTTGCATACTGTTTGACTGTAAATTCAAATTTAAAGTAAAGTTACAGCATCAGTGTCAGCCATGGGTATGGCTCTGGCACCCACTGTTCTTAGTGATGTCTTTTTCACCTGTTTGGATTTCTGAGGCTTTAGAGTCCTTATGTTCCGCATCAACAGATTGCAGATGAAGAGTTGGCTGTAGTCTTTTCCAGCAAAATCTGTAATGATTATTTCTTTTGTATGGTTTTTATTTTGGTAGAATGCTTATCTGTTCAAAAATTAAGGTTCCCATAGCAATGTTAACATGGCCACATTGCACACATGCAGCATTTTCAATAACTGTTAATTTATGCTCTGCTATATATCTTAAATGTTGCTGCATTACTGTTGCTGTGGGAACCTAAACTTTTGAGCCTCCTGACTTCTTTGCCTAGCTTAATGCCCAATTATAAAAATTTGCAGTGTAAAAATGGTGCTAGCATTAAACTCCTTTCTTGGTCTCCTGGGAGTTGGATATGTTAGAAGACAGTGGGCAAAGAAGAGAGAGATTTTGAAAGAGATTTTCAAGTAAAGGGTTTTAAATTTTACTTCTGCCTAGGCTGGTTTCCCGAGAGCAGATAGCACAATAGCTACACAGTCCAGGGTATGCGCCCAGTTCCTTCAGAAATCAAGTGCTGGTACAGCTGGTACACACATCTACTAACGTTTACCTCTGCAGGCAGGGCTTTTTGTGGTATAGACCAGGACCCTCCTTGGCAGCAATTTCTGACCATGTGAGTGTAGAGGAGAAGACACTCAATGGCATGGATAGTATTTTCATATCCCGCGATGAGGTATGTCTACCAGCAGTAAAACTTGTAGCATGCTCTGGAAATCCCCTGATGTACTTGTGATTTCCTTTATGGACTTCTCTATAGATAACTTAGGGGAGCTATTAGCCATAGTTCTTGGAAGTGAATGCAGATCCTTCCGGAGGTTAAACGGTAGGGGTCTCCAGTTGTGCAACGAGATCTTCTGCACTGTTCCTTCCAGTAGCACTACAGTTTGAGGATTTGCCTGTATGAGGAAAATTGATTGGCAGGGCTGTTCTCTTCTAGCTATTAGGGTATAATTTAGCTGTTCCAGAATAACTCCCACATGTGGATGAAATATTCCAAAATAAAAATGATTTTATTCTATAACAATTATTTCACTTTGGAAATGGAGTAATTATCCCAGAATAAAATAATCACTCTACTTCCAGAGCAGAATAATTATTACAGAATCAGAGTTGCTTATTTTGGACTAGTGCATGAGCACTGAGGAGCTGTTACGGAGAAGTTATTCTACTTTATTTGCCCTCCTTAGTGTTCACAGGCAAGTGAATCCTGCTGGTTATACCATGCAGCTGGTGGCCTCGAAGTTGTGTTGGGGAACATATGTGCTGCAAAGAGGGGTCTTCAGTCATATATAACCAAAGGCTTCAGGTTAAAAAATCATCTTAGTGTAGCAAGTCTTTGAGCTCTGTGGGTATTTTTAGAGGTTGATTATTAGTACAGATGATTCAGAAATAGTTGATTTAAATAACATGTCCATTACTAGCATGACACAAGGCTTCTTGGGGTTTTTAATACTGAGAAGCCCTGCCGATGGGGCTTATTCAGGGCCAAAGGGCTGAAAATCGAAGCTGTGCTCGAGTGAGAATGAAACCGTGCCTGTAGCAGGTTGGTTAGGCAATGGAAGAGGCTACTGAGGGGAGAGGTGAGTTTGCTCTTTATTAGGGTCTTCAAACCAAGATGCCTAGGAGCCTACTCCAGCCCTAGCCAAACCAAGCTGTCCTTCCCAGGAGTGGAAGAGCGGCCGGGTCCCGCGGGGCCACGGCGAGCGTCAGGCCAGAGGCGCCGGCCCGAGCCCAACTGGGCGCGTGTGCCTGGGGCGGGAGCAGGAAGTCTCGGGATGCCGACGTCTGAAGGAAACTTGACATATTTCCAGAGTCGGTGCGGTTCACTGGTGACGACATACAATTGCTGTCACCTAGGAAATGAAACATGTTCCCATGGCAACCCCAAGGCTGCGTTATTACTCAGCTTCAAAATGTTGACAGTTGGAAAAAGGCCTCTTCAGATACCACCCCCCACCCCAAGGGTTTTTTTTTCTCCTTAATAAATGTGCTTTGTTATTTAATCTGAAACAGTCAGGGGAAAGGCATATATTTAACTGAAGATGCTTCATGGTAATAAACCTTTGGAAGAAAAAAAAGCAGGATGCTTTACTCACTAAAAGACTCCACTGCCTCCTAAAATAGTTCCAGATCCTGTGCAGGTAATTTTAATGAAGCGTGTGGCACTTCAGTTGGCTTAAATAATCAGACAACTCCTGAAATTATTTTGCTGGATCCTTTTACATAGTTTGAATCACTCTGAAACTCTCTGGCTGTAAACTGTAGCTTTGTTTTGTAACCATATAAATAACTGGGAAATGAAACCTTCATCTTATGGTAGTATGAATGGAGACATGCTTGCTATGTGCTGCCTTCAGCATTTCTTCAGTATTTATTTTCCATGGTCTCTTCCGTTCAGTTACCTGCCCAGATCTTCTCATCAGTCCAACTGGCAGCACCTGTGCATGCATAGATACACTTCTCAAAGCAATGGGTATGGATGTGTAGGGAGTAAATGGTGTAGTTATTTGTGGCAAAAAGGACCACGTTTCTTGCCAAGAAGCTCACCGACAGCAATGAGGGCTTATGGCCCCTGCACCTGCTGCTACTTCTGTGGGGGTATGTCCCATACCTGTGAACCTTAGTGAGGCTGCATGGATAGGAGGGATTTCATCACGGCGGTTCTCAGCTTGTTCAAGTGCCTTTTCCTTGCTCTCTCAAGTCTTGTCAGTATTGACAGTGCCTCTGAAATTCATGTTTTCTGCATGTTTTCATCAGGACTCCCTGCTTCTTTGTACTGAAGTATTTGGTGAAAATATTAGGACTAACCTATGAGGAACACAATTTCTCTCCTATAGATAGTAGTGTTTTCCAGCACTACTTGTTGCTAGTTATTTCTCCCCCTTTATAATACCTCCAGCAGTCATTTTCTTCCATTAACAAATTATTTCCTATGTAGCATTGTATTAAACACTTCTCAAGCAGATGAGAAGTACCACTTCTGGTTTTTGTTTGGGGTTTTTTTGTGGGGTGAGTTGTTTGTTTGTTTTTTTTTTTTCCTAGAAGATTACTTTTAAAAAGGTCTGTCAAGTTAGACGAGCACAGTCTATCCTTAATCTATCCTTATCCTATTTTCTTTTCAGCTCCATGTCTTCTTTTATCCTTTGTTTTGAGATCTGTTGTAAATCCTTGCATGCAAGTAAGGTTCCATGGCTTCTTGGATCCTTCCTCCCCACCCCCTTCTGAAATAAAGGTCTTGTGTCTGCTGTTCTCCAGCCGATGCCTCCTCGTGCCTGACTTCATTAGGAGGATGTAGAGCTGAACCAGCAATTTTAGCCTTTGGATCTTTCAGAGTCCTAGCGTGGTTACCTGTGCCATTCCCCTGTGTGTACTGACACATCTCTGAGTACATTGAGCTTTTAGCTTGCTTGCAAAATTTGTTTCCGTATCTTTGTTCTCTTTAGTCATCCTGCTATAACAGCATCTTCATTGTCATACTGGTAACTCAGACAAAGTATTCACTTAGACTTGAGACCGTACTTGTGTTAGTTTTTTGCGCTGTGCCAACTGCAATGTGCCCCTTCTTTTTCTGTCTTTATTCTCTTGTTTATACAGCAAAAAACCTTCTGCCCCTCCCCCAACACATAGCAAAGTATATCTTGGCTTGATTTTTGATAATTTTCACTTATCCTTTCTCTTCTTGATCTCTGGTATTAGGAAGATTTCATTCCCTGCCATTTCACCCTCTTTTCCATTACTTGGTAGGCTTTCCACTTATTCTTAGTATCCTCCTTCAGGTAGTTATTCATCCACTAGATCTGATGCCCCTTAACACAAATCCTCCTAATTACTGAAAATATAATTTCAGAATTTATACCCTGGGTTCCTCTGACTTGGAGATGTTCCAGACCTGCTTCACAGTCAAGTCCCTGACATCCTCAATCCATCTGATTTTGCTAATAGAGTTTATCAAAGCTTGTCTGTCTGCCTTGTAGAAATCTGTTGTGGACTTGCTTTTTTTCTATTTCCAGTTAATTTAAACAGAGACCTCTTGTGATCCTTCTGTCCAAGGTCATATTCTACACCTAGATTTTCTATAATGTCCTTACTGCTCACCAAAAGCAAATCTAAATTTGCTTTTTTTATTGCATTGAATAGCTGAAGAGGTCAGAGTAGCTGATTGTATCTGTCATCTTTAGCTCCTTAATTGTATGAGAAAAAGGCTTATCATTGTTAATATTATTACTCCTTGCTAATGCTGTTGAATAAAACCTATCATTTTACTGTGAGATGTTGTGTTTATTTCACTGTAAAATGCTGAAATTAAACTTCTGATGTAGTCTGGAAGGAAGCAGTCTGGAATAGCTCATGATTTTCCGTTTGGTGAAATTTTATGTGCTCGTGGTAAGTATTAGAGTTCACATGTAGTGCCACTTCATTCTGGGTCAACTAAGAATCAGTAATATATGAACAAAAATAGATGGTGATTCCTGTACATTGAGAGGCTGGTGTGGACTGTTGCGGTGCCTGTGCTAAAACTACTGCTACCTTAAATGGGCATCAGGATTTCTCCCTTGATGTTTTACATATGTTTTTCTGAGGAATCTTTCATCTGGAAATGTAAAGGTATTTCAGTACCTACCTCACTGTTAACTCTGCTTGTAAGGTTGATGGTGGCAACGCTTCCATCAGCTGCTCATTCGGAAAGTGCTGACTAACCTAACCGCTGCCAGGTAATCTCTTGGCTGTACCCTCAAGTCAGTTGAGATGTTGTGAGGTTGTAGAGAGATGAAATGACAGATTAGTCACAAGGCCCGCTGGAGAGGGTTAAACCTTTGCAAAGAAAGTAGAAAATCTTGTCCCAGAATTTGGTTGTGTTTACATAGCTGAACACTCGGAGATGATTTGAAACAGATGTTGGGTTTCTAACTACCTTGGGAGATAGCAAGCACCAGTAGTTCAGGATGAGCTTTCCCCGTTGGACGCTGATCAGAACTGCGTGGGAAGGTGGAGTCATAATGTAACAAAAATACAAACAGCACAGATGCAAGGTGTATCACCCCTTTGTTAGGTACTTAAATGCAGATATCTGAGGTAATGTTAAACACTGATTCTAGGAGGGATATTTTTTTCCCCAGCATTCATTAAAACCAATAAATGTTAAAATATTTGAATAGAAGTCAGGTATTTGAGGGGTGATTCGGGGACCAAAGCGCAGGCATGCATGTAATGGGGCTTTAGATTTCCTGTGGTACCCGAGACATTGGAAAAGAGATGGCAGATGTGATGTGTGGTTTACAGGAGACCAACCATCTTCTAGGGCAGCAGCTGAAAGCCAGGCTGAACACCTTATGACTTCTGAAATGCTCATGCATGCCTAAGTTTAAGCACTTGAGTCCCTTTCCAAATAGCTCTAGGCTTTACCCTTTGGCGTCGCTACTCTGTTGGATGTTCATCTGCTGGGTCCGTTCACACAAACAACTGTGTGCGCAAAAGCTGTGCTTGCAAGTTTCATTTTCCTGTCATTTCTCTCAAACAATAAGCTTTTCAGGTGCTATGAGAGCTGTGAGTCCTTGCTGTTCTGCCTGACAGTCCTTATTCTTCTTTCAAAGGAAGATCCTTCTCCAGAGCTCATCAGGGAAAAGGAGAGACTGCAGTAAGGTCATTGATTCCTCTTTGGTCACCTTGACAGAAGGGGAAGGGATTAGAGATCTAATTTTTATTTTATTTTTGTAAGCTTCCTCAACATAGAGCACCACTTTTTTTTCTTCACTTCAACTTTTCCCCCCATCCCTCATGTTTTTCATTAGCCCCCGTTTTTTCCCCTAGGTCAACATGCTGTCTCTGGTTACTCTCTATCTCCCTAAGCGTGTGTAATCATTGGAGGGCAGAATGTCCTGCAAGCTTAGCAGGCAGTGCTGTTTCTGACTAGTGAGTTGTAGTTTGCAGACTGAGCACAGTGAAGACCAGTAAGATATTAGAGAACAGGGAGATTAAGGGCCGGGGGGGAGGGGGGAGGTTGCTGAGCAACAACATGACATAAGCATGGTTACAATCTATTTTTACACCAAGAAGGTTGCAGAAGTCTATAGAAAATGTTTATTTTCCAGATCCTTATTCATATGTGTGGGCTGACAGTGGCCTGAAGGGAAGAAGTACTGTACCGACTTGGCTAGTAGCTGCCCCCTTATAATTGCCTCACAGTATGGCCAGGAGTTGGCAGCAGATGAGAACAGTCATGTACAATGGTCATCCCACAGTTCTTGAGGGGAAAAAGTCACAGCTATAACACAAGTAGATATAGTAGAGAAGCACAACTGCTGGTAGCATCTGGAAGTCAGTTTTTCCACATGCATCACATATATGAAATGTTCTTATTTTTTAAAAAGTCCAAAATATGTTAGTAAAAACATTCTTTGGCCAGCCAAGATGTCTGCCGTATAAATCGTTCTGTGCTTGAGACAAGGGCATGAGTATCTTTTCCAGCTCTTCTTTTCAAATACCTTCCTGATCTCCTAGGAGCAATCATGCCCCCCCCCCCCCCCCCCCCCCCGATTTTATGTCCAGAATGTGCTAGCTGTAATCATGCAATTTGTCACCCTTTTTATGGGGACATTTGAGAGCAGTCAGGAGGAAGAGTCAAGTCTCACCATCGCAGTGCAAAGATCACAAGTTTGATTAGCTGGAGTCCTGAAATCAGACAGAGCCATGCCAGTTATGGCTTCTTCAAAAGAGGTTGGTTGATCTTTTTGGCAAGAGGTGTATTGCAAACAATTAACATAGCCTATAACTTCAAAATATTGATGAATTGCCAACTATGCTAGCATGTCTCTTGATTAGTTTGGTATTGGACAGAGAAGCAAAGTGGTAAGGTAGGAAGAAAGCGGAAAAATTTATGAGCAGAAGCAGATGTGGCATGAATTAAAAATATTTCATCTAAATTTACTATAAAATTTTTAAACTGCTTGAAGGCTTAGAGAGAATAACTTTGCACAGTGACAGCATCCCTTTATAAAGCCTTTCATCACTGGAAACTGTATGAACAAGTTCCTGTGAAACTACTTCATAACTTTCAGTTAAAGGTTGCTATGCAAAAATCACATTAGAACCTTATCCTGTCCCATTCTAAGAATGTTCTTATGGGCTTGCAAGGTTTTCTTTATTGTTTCTTATTCTTTAATAATAATGATAAATATAGACTTTCAAATCCCAGCTTTTGAAGTCTACAGCTTGCATGAAAAGTTGAAAGAGCCACTATCAGATTATTGGGTGCTTTTCCCATATACTTTGTTCTCTTTTCCCTTGTCTTCTGTTTGAGCTTCTCATTACTGAGAAGGCTTTAAAAAAATGGTGAGGCACCAATTATGAACTCCATGCAAGATATATACAGAATTTACTTCATTTTTAAATAAACAACATCTTTTAGTTTGCCTGTGGCAAGTGCCCTCAATCAAATGAACCCATCTATGTATAACATTTTACATAAATTTTTAATGTACCTGAAACAGAAAGAGTATTTATCTCTTGAGATTAATTTTGATGGTGGTTCCCCCCCCCCCCCCCCGGCTTAGTTTTTATGGATGCCTTTTCAGTATTAACCCATTTAAGCAATATAGTCCTTCTCAATTGCTATTTACTGTCATTCCACACAAATTTGTTCTCCATCTCACTTTTGCTGATGATTATTTACTTTGGATCAAAAACCCCATCCTGTTAATTCCAGAGTTACTTTTTGTAATGGCATCCCATATCATTAGTTTCCCTTAATAATTTTTTTTAATGCCTTTGACCTGCTATGGTGCAGATTCACGCATTACTCTCTTTGTGTGCCTCAGGACCTGTGTGTTTGCTTATGCATTTGGGAATTTGGATTACAGTTCCGGAACTAGTCCTTTTGTTTCAAGTAACAATAATATATATAAATCAATTGTAATACTCTTGTTTTGTCTCTCGCTTTGCTGTTTTCTTTATATCGTAACTTTTGCTGCCATCCTGTGGTACACGGAGAGAGGCACACATACACAAACAGACGTTGGTAGAGTAACATAAATGGGGAATGTTTAAACGTAGAGGATGAAGGAAGCCCTAGAGGTGTTTAGAAGAGAAGACACAGGCAAACAGTCTTCACTTGTTGCTATTTTGAGCAGTGTAGTGTGCATCTCTTTCTCACAGATACCAGAAGGAAGGCTTATCTGGCAGTGCAAGAATGGAGAAAAGTTTTATGTAGCTCCACTGAAGGTGCTAAGGAAAACTGAGGTTTGTTTGTTTTATTTTTTTTTAAATGGGAATTCTTCTTTAAAAAAAAAAAAAATTCTCAAACACCTTCCCTCCTTACTGCTTAGCTATTACAGTGATAAAAACTTGAAGAGCTGTTAAGTGCCAGATGCTTGAAAAAACCTGTTCAAGCTTCATGCAAAGGCTGTTGAGCAGGAAAGCTAGGTTCTTATACTGGTTTGATCTGCAATGGTGAGGCAAACCTAGGGCCAGTTTTTGTAACAAACTGAGAAAGAAGGTAATAATGCTTTAGATTAGCTGGTGTCTTACTGGCTCATGTACTTGCATTGATGGTGTAAGATCCAACAGATATGCCAGACAGTCACCTGGGTCTTTTCTGTGTTATAGGATTGTTAGCTAGAAACGTTTCCATGTTGCTTTTAACAGTAAAGTTCACCCAGAATCTGAGACACCTTCCTGAGGAATGGTTTGGGTCTTTCTTGAGGAGGGCTTTGGTTTCAACAAATCAGCATAGTCTGATGACAGACCTTTTAAAATAAAAAATCAAGCAGCTATAAAAGTAGTGTCTATATTCCTTTATAAAAACGTTTCACAGTTGTATGTAGCACTTATGTGAAACAGAAGAAATGCTTTGGAGGAAAGCAGTGGAGAGTAGCTCTTCCTTTTCTGTCTTTGCTCACCTCCTCCCTCTCTGCACCTTCTGAGGGTCCAGCCTTCAGCCTGCTAGCTGGGACCAGCCGGGACAGGGCTTCCAGAGGTTTCTTGCACACTAGAGGGGTCAGAGGACCTCTTGACTCCTGGCTCGTCTCATGATCCAGTCAGTGTTCCCCAGTCCTGTAAAGCATTTTGGGATTAATAAATAGATGGATTAATATGGGCCCACAAAAGCGAGACCAAAGATTTCTGGAGGGTGACAAAAACCCCAAAATCCACAAATTAGTACTGCCTTTATTTTACATGTTGAAGTAGGCAGCCTGTGCCTTTCCTGAGACAGTCATACTCAGTTGTGTACAGGAAAGTGGAATCTTGTAGAATTGAATCTACAAGTGTGGGGAAATGGGGCTAAATTTGAGTCTAGAACTGTTTGGCCCTACCTCCCAAGTTTCTGTTACTTGCCATCGGTGTTTTCTGGCAAGATTTGTCCTCTTACTCTTCTTAGCAAGCCAGTTTTTTCTTTCTGCTCTTTCCTGCTTGCCTTTTAAAGGAGTGAGAGATTGTGAGGTCTTCTGGCAAAGTAGGAGGCATTCAGATCTCCCCTTTTCCACCAAGAAAAGATAACTGAAAATGTAGTTGTTATTTTTCTAGTGAGGGCTGTTCCAAGCACTTGTTGCTTCTGAGCTTACTGCCAAGTTGGCTGGCGTGACTGGAAAAAGTTTTGTCTTTCCATTCTTCTAGGTGAAAAGGATGGAGAACAGAACCTTTATTAGTTCTAGCAAAGACTTGGTGAGGCTGTAAATGTTAACAGTCCCACAGAAGACCCAAGACAGTGGAGCATTGAGCCAGCTCCCTAAGCAGAGATAAGATGGGAAAGAGCATTCCAGGGGCAAATCCCCCTGAAAGCCATTTCCAAATATATTAAGGATAGGAAGGTGATTGGGCATAGTTAGCATGGACTTATGAAAGGGAAATCATGCTTGACCAGCTGGATAACTTTCTATGACGGGATGACTGGCTTAGTGGATGCAGGGATTGCAGTGGATGATGCTTATTTTGATTTTAGCAAGGCTGTTGAAGCTGCCTCTTATGACAAGGTGATGAAGTACAGGCTAGATAAGTGGACAGTGAGGTGGACTGAAAACTGGCTGAATTGCTGCGCCTGAAGGTTTGTGACCAGTGGCGTGAAGTCCAGCTGGAGTCCAGTCACTTGGTGTTCCCCAGGGATTGCCACTGGGGCAAATACTATTTAACATCTTCATTAATGACCTGGATGATGGGACAGAGTATATCCTCAACAGGTTTGCAGATGATACAAAACTGGAAGGAGTGGTTGATGCATCAGCTGGTTGTGCTGCAATTCAGGTAGGCTGGAGAAATGGGCCGACAGGAAGATCATGAAGCTCGACAAAGGTGAATGCAAAGGTCCTGAGACTGGGGAGAAAGAGCTCCATGCACCAGCACATGCTCCGAGCAGACTGGTCAGAAAACACCTTTGCAGAGATGGTCCTGGGTTTTCTAGTGAACAACACCACAGACATGAGTCAGCAAGGCACATTTGTGGCAAAAAGGCAGCCAACAGCATCCTGGGCTGCATTAGGAAGAGCGGTACCAGCAGGCCAGGGGAGGTGATCCTTCACCTCTACTCCACGCTGGTGAGACACATCTGGAGTACCAGGTCCAGTTGTGAGCTTCCCTCAGAGGGGCAAGGGATGTGGACATGCCAGAGTGAGTCCAGCAAAGGGCCATGAAGGTGACTAAAGGCTTGGGGCGTTTGGTGTCTGAGGAGAGGCTGAGAGAGCTGGGACTGTTCAGCCTATAGAAGAGAAGACTTGGGGGATCTGATCAATGTTTATACATACTGATGGGGGGGATTAAAGAAGCCAGAGCCAGATTCTTTTCAGTGGTGCCCACTAACAGGATAAGAGGTAATGGACACAAACTGAAACACAGGAACTGCTGTTTAAATGTAAGAAAAACATTTTTTAATTTTAAGGGTGATTGAGTGGTGGTGCAAGTTGCCTAAGGAGGTTGTGGAGTCTCCATCCCTGGAGATATTAAAAACCCAACTAGACATGGCCCTGAGCAACCTGCTGTAGCTGACCCTGCTTGAGCAGAGGGGGTTGGCCAGATGATCTCCAGAGGTCCCTTCCCACCATCCTGAGATTCCGTGACTGCTGAGCTGAGCAACTGGCAAATGCTGCTAGAAGCACTTTCTTCAGGAAAAAAGAAAAACACCAAACCAAACAAAAGAGGGATTTTATGCTGTGGAAGGTACTAGACACAGGGCTATTAAGAAACAGAAACTCTTGTTTGATGGGAGAATTTGCTTTAAACAGTATCTTTTCATCCTGAAGCACGTGTCTTGTTTTTTCTACTTGCTGCAGGCTTTTCCTGCCACGTTAGTAAAGCAGAACACACAGATCTCCCTCGGATCAGCAGCTCAGAGGGCTTCATGAGTTTGGTAGCAAGGGCATGCATAAACTGTAAGTGTGAAGCCCCTTAGTATATCCTGCCGTTTGTTCAAGGGTCATTCTTTTGACAGAACTGGAACAGGCTGGAAGTGGGAAAGGCCAGTGGTCTGTGTCCAGGGAATGTGTGGAAAAGACAGAGGATCCCCAAGATCGGGGCCTGGAGTGTTTATTGTCAGGGCCCTGAGGGCACCACCAGGCCCGACTGTTCCTGCCTGCTCCTTCAGCCCGTGATGCCATGTCAGCCCTCCTGGGCCATCGGTCCCTGTCCCAGCGACACCGCGGCAGAGCCAGTCTCCGGCTCCCCACAGCCCTGCCCGGCCGTGGGCCCCGCTGAGCTGGGCCCGCAGGCTGTCCCGGCCTCGGCCTGTCCCCATCCCCAGGGAGGTGCCCGATGCCTGAGGCTGGGGCTGCCCCGCTGTCCCCGGCCGTCCTGCTCCCGGCTGGGGCATGGGGTGGGCTCTGGCTGCCGGGCCCTGCCCCAGCAGACCCCCATGGGCAGCCCCCATCGCCCCCAGCCCACAGGGAGCCGCCACGGCACTGGTAATTGCTCCGCCACCTTTCTAGAGATGTTCTCAGGCTGTTTGTCAGTGTTATGTTTGTTTAAAGTTAATGCCTCCCCTGGGCTTCTCTGGGACCCAGCTCCCGGCCGGAGCTCCTGCAGGCAGATGAATACCAGTGCCCTTTGTTGCAGCGGAGTCCTTGGGTGAAAACTTCTAAACTTTGCCTATGCTTCATGGACTTCGACTCCAGCACAAGTGTCTTTCAAATTAGAAAATGTGATGTGGGTACCTTGAGAACTTTATTCCTTTTATTTTTGTGACAGAGCCTCGCTATTAAAATAGCATAATAGATGTGCACTAGGTAGTGCATTAGGAGGAAAAACAATGGGAAACTAACTTCTGAAAGGCTATAGATAGTGCACTAAATGGTGACTTCTTTTTCTTGTTAACTCGGGTATCTTGTCATATGTTAATTAAATGCCTGGAAAAATCTTTAGGAGATAATAAGAAGATAATAGTGCATAGACTTTAATGTAAATTGGAAGCATTATGCCATATCTCTTTTTCTGTCTTACTTTTAAAGCTCAGTAAGAATTCTTTGCTGGAACAATTGATCTTAATGTACTAAAAAGTAGGACAATTTAAAAGTAAATTAGAGTTGAAAAGCAAGCTTTCTGAATTCAAGTGATTTGGTCTGTCTTCATCATTTGAACTCCCCATTTCCCACTTGTTTATATATCATTTCAGGGTTTATATAAAGGCTATCCTTGTCCTAGCTCATCTTTTCCTACTGGGAAAGATCAGATCTCTTATGTATTTCTTTGTTCCTCCTTCCTCCCCCTTTTTCCTTTCACTTTTGGAAGTCCGCTTCCTGTGGTTTTGATCATGAGTGTGAAACTATAGTCTGTGCATTCATGCAAAGGTGTTGGGAAGATGTCTGCTATGACTGTAATGAACTGAATTCTGCTATCCTTGGTGCAGAAAATGGGAGAGGGACACAGCTTCTGGTTATCCTCGTGCCTGTACTGACTGGAGTTTGTCGTAAAGGCTGATACTCGCATTCCAGCAGGGCTTGATCCTGTGAACCACACAAAGGAACCTCACCATTCATCTTTGTCCTCCCCAATACTAATTGAAGAGAGAGCGTTTCACTCTGAGGAGAAATCCTAGGCAAAGCTGTGCTGTCCCGTCACTATCTTGTTATCTTGTAAGACTGGATAGTTGCTTACGTTAGATCCAGATAACAAAAAGATGTTCGGAGTGCATACACAGTCTGGCCCATATATTCATTGTATAAGTTCCTGACCACCCTGATGCTCTTGCTGTTTTAACATCTTGTGTGGTCCACTGAAATCCTTCGGCAGAATAATACATCTCTCAAAACAGAGGGAAAATAAGAGTTTCTTTTACTTGCTTTCTGACATTGTGTCATTTCTTTCTTTCTCTTTCTTCCTCCTTATCGTGGTTCAACCCCAGCCAGCAACTAAGCACCGCGCAGTCGTTTGCTCACTTCCCCTCCCACCCAGTGGGATGGGGGAGAGAATTGAGTGGGAGGGGTGAGGGGAGTAAAACTTGTGGGTTGAGATAAGAACAGTTTAATAGGACAGAAAGGAAGAGAATAATAATGATAATAATTACAATAATAGAATTACAATAATAATAATAAAAGGATTGGAATATACAAAACAAGTGATGCGCAATGCAATTGCTCACCGCTTGCCAACTGATGCCCAGTTAGTTCCCAAGCAGCTATCCCTGCAGGCCAACACCCCCCAGTTTATATACTGGGCATGACGTCACATGGTATAGAATATCCCTTTGGCCAGTTTGGGTCAGCTGTGCTGGCTGTGTCCCCTCCCAACTTCTTGTGCCTCTCCAGCCTTCTTGCTGTCTGGGCATGAGAACCTGAAAAATCCTTGGCTTAGTCTAAACACTGCTTTAGCAACAACTGAAAACATCAGTGTGTTATCAACATTCTTCTCATACTAAATCCAAAACATAACACTATACCAGCTACTAGAAAGAAAATTAACTTTATCCCAGCTGAAACCAGGATACTCTTTCCCTCACTCTCTCTTGGAACGGGAGATTTGACACTGTGTTCTGTATTGTGACCAGTTTTCCCATCTGTTCAAAGCATTAAGTTTGAGATGGCAATCCTGGCTTTCAACTCTAGCTGCAGGTGTCCTCAGTTAGAAGGAACCCTGCTAATGGCCTCCAGGGTGCTTTTTTTCTAGGTAGTGGTTCTTGCAGCATATGGAAATGGTCCACTTGAAATCCCAATTTCCACAGCAGTTCAGAGTGCTGTCGTTTACTGTATCAAAAGTAAAGAAGTTATTTTCATAATGTCTAGTGAGCGTTGCAGCTTGGGTCACAAAATGGGGATCCCCCTTTTGCTGTGTTATAGGACAGTTATTTTCTGCAACAATTTGTCTGATAAATTTTGCTAGTTTTGCCTGGTTTTGGCTTAAAAGTGAAGAGAAATTGATGTTTTCTTCAGTTTGGAAGAAAGCATTCACAGTAGCTGCTTTATTCTGCACCACAACAGTGGTGGCTGCACCCAAAGACAGACTTCAAATCGTACTAGATCTTCTCATCCACCTACAAATGTGTCCAAAGGTTTTGGTGAAGACTTGTCTGAGACTTTGGATCTGGCTTCCAGGTATGTGCAGCTCAGCAAGGGAAGCTTGTACACCTTAAAGGCTTGCAAGCAAGCCATACAAATAGCTATTAATTATGACCTGTATGTTCCCTTTACAATCAAGTTATTATATTGGTGGAAACACCAGTTTCTGTAAGAGAGTACCCTTCTCTGCACCATTATCGGTGGTTTTGATGACACTCTACACCAGGAAGGGGCTCCATGTAGGCAGTTAAAAGCATGTCTATTTTTCAGGAAACTCTGTTTTGGGAGCTAAGAACAATTTGTTTTGGCATGCAGAGATTTTTCTCTCATTTCTAAAATACCTAACCATTAAAATAAGGAATTAGTGTTTCCTTAAACTAATCCAAGGTGACATTCATATTTTGCTTTCTAGCTTGGTCATCAGCCATACTGTGATACTTCAGACAGCCCGAGCTCCCCTAGTGCTTACATACCTGGCAACTCAGCTTGCCAGTCTCCAGTTCAGGACATGTTTGTGTGCAAAACTGTTTTCTTAAAAAAAAAAAAAAAAAAAAAAAAAATCACTGAGAGCATATATTTATTCTTCCTTTCCTGGCTTTTCAATGATGCTGTCATAAGATTAATGGGCCTACATTTTGAACTGTGAGTTTGTGTTATGAGTTTCATTGTTTTCAGCCAAACAGTCTTTATGTTAGAAATTATAGTAGACAGAAAGGTAGGTGAGAGGGACAGCATCCCCATCTGAGGTATTTTATAAAGATGTATTGCTTTTTTGGATTTTCCTCACTGTTTTTACCTCACCGATAGAAAAAGATTATAGCTGAGATTATGTGGCTATGTAGGATTTTTCCTTAAAGCCATGAACAAAAAAAAGGCAAAGGTAAATTTCACAATTTCAATCTTCAGGAAATTCTGTTTCTACCTGGATTAATTTAGCTACTTAAATCTGTCTCTCCCATTGTTCTTAATTTATGGGAACAACGTGAAAGGTCAATTCATTGCAACATGGGTCTTTAGAGTACTAAAGATCCCATACTAAGATATGTGGGAATATTAAAAAAAAATAATGAATTTACCCATCTTACTGAATGGGTTATTACGATTATGTGATACTTGGACTGAGCTGGGCTACAATGTGTTCAGATCCTCAACTCGTCTCCTGTGGTACAGTGAATCAGCACCAGTGGCATTTATACAAAGGAAAAAAAAGAATCTAAGTAGCACTAGCAGAAGGGGTGACTTCTGTGACAATAACTGGTTTGTGAAGAGGTGTTGTCCATCTGTATTCTGTGACTCTGCAATCTATAGCTAAACAGACCACCAAATTCTCCATCTTCTCCTGCGGAGATGAACAGCTAGGGTCTCCTTATATCTCTTTTGAAGATACAGACACCTGGGATATAGACATGATTCCCAGTGGATTCTGATGGTTTGAGGAACTTAAGCATGTAAATTGCCAGTGGAAAATGTACAGGTAATTCGTCTAAAAAACAGGAGCAGCTGTAAAAAAAACCTGATGACTTCTCCCTGGTGCCAGTGAATTTCTGTTTTGGCTAGCTGGTCGATCCCGAGCAGTACTGAAAAGAGTTTTGCAACCTGTTCTTTTTTGCAAATGTGTTTAATAGATGCAAAGGTTTTATGAGCTGTCTTCTGCCACAAGGGACGTGATTTTTGTATCTATTTTTAGAAATGTACATACAGATCTGTATTGAAGTTATTGCAGAATATGAGTTTTCTTTCATTCCTGTTAATAGCAGGGTCTTCAAAATCCATTGAAACATCTTTTTAAACTTTTTAATTTGTAACCTCGCATCAACAATTATACTGAAATATAGTCATGTTGCATGTATTCGTATCGGTAGCTTTAAATGACAGAACCAGTGGAAAGAACTTCAGATGTATAAAATATTTGAGTGTATGTGAATGTCAGAGGGGACGTTATTTGTTTTTATGCTGATGGCCTCTAAGGGCCCCATATGGGATCAGGATGCTGTTGTGCTGGTGGTTTTGGAACCATGAAAATCTGTACTATTCTGTAACTGCACAATGGGGTTTTATATAGTTTGAAAAATACTGAGCTAAAAAACGTGCAAGTGTTCCCAGTATATTCAAAACATCCCTTTCAAATAAGGGATAGTGACATCTTTGTCTTTCTAATCTTTTTATTTTACTATGTTTTACTGCTTTCTGAGAGTAGCATCAATCTGTGGAGCTACGTTATATGAGCTTTTCATAAGTGACTGCCATTGAAAATGCTTAGGTAGAAATGGCAGCAAAGTCTGAGCAGATGATGAGCAACATCAGCTGACATATTATCCTATAACCGAAGAAGGGAGGTGAAGCCACTAGCTGGGAAGAGTATTGTTTCCTAAGAGTTCACTAGGGGTTTTGTCACTTTCTTCCCTTTCTCCTTTCTCTTTGGAGGTAGATTTTTATTTTCTAAACTGGGAGAAGAGAATGGACAGAGTACTTCACCTTTCTGTCTTTCATTCTAATTCAGCAGGTGAGAGAATAATTTACATGTACTGTACCCCACGCGTGTCATGTACAAATAAACATATTATCTATATTTAGTCACGCTGTCCTAAATGAGGTATGCTAACTCCTGTAACAGTGAATTCAGCACAGGATTTTCCCTGCCCATCTTTAGTTCTTTCCAAAAGTATTATGAGTATATACAAACACCTTTATGAACCCCTGGGCTGAAAGGTGCAGCAGCTTCTTTAATCAAGGGTACCATTTGCATTAGCATTGAAATTGGAGCCTAACAATGTTCATTTTACTACTTCCTGCTGTTTTTAACCCTTCTATTTGCACAGAATACCTTCCAGACTTCTTAACACTACTGTGAATTTCTCCAGAGGGAATATAGCAGTTATGCTGTGGTCACTTATTTAGTGGTTTGGTTGTTTTTGCTTCCTGGATTCTTCTCCTGCGCATTACTTGGGAATTGGTCAAGGGTATGTTCTCTCCTCAGATTAGATTAAGAAATTACTTTTCTAAGAGAAAGTGATTTGGAGTATTAGAGGATTCATTTCTGCCAAACTATAGCTAGATATGCCGGTAAACTCAGTTTATTTTGAGGTTATTTTGCTGCTATAGTTGTTCTAGGATGTTTAATTCCTCGTCTGATTTTCCTCAGCATTTAAACAAGTCTCCCCAAATGGCTGGTTATCCCCAAAGGAAAGATATTTCAGCTTAAGAAACTCTCTTTCTGAAGAACCTTTACTTCTGTTGTGGCTCTCCTATTTGAGTAGTTCTTCCATGTTCACCTATTGCCTGAGCCAAAAGGAGCACCAGGTGCTGCTGGACATAACACAACCAGCCCCTTCCTAGCAGGGCCGATGGTCCTCAAAGAGCTGGACACCTGGTTGCAAGGGGCTCCAAGCCTTCAGATTTTGCCCCAAAATGGTGCACTTGCTGTTTCTTCCTCAGCTGCCTAATTCTTTGCTGCTTTCCATCTCATCTGGCTAGAACGGGACCACACGCACAAACATTTCTCTGAGTGGTCGTCACCTTCCCCCACCGTTATTTTGAGAGTGCAAGTATATTCAAGGAAGAGACATTGCCTAACACCAGAGCTGATGAGGGTGACCGTGCAGAGGGGTGAAGTTTGTCCAGATGATAAGAGAAACCTAGCTTTCATATAAAGTAGGTGAGAAAGATTTGTGATTTGGGGAAAGATGAGAGAGACAGATTGGCATATCTAAGAACCGGGCAGATTCTGCCACTCCAGCTGCCTTTTCAACCACATTCAGACAATGCTGCATCAGTTGCCAATCATGTCATATTGGGAAGTATTTCAGATTGTAAGGATAGAAACCTAATGTGCTGAACTACACCAGCTGAGGTTCTGGTTTAATAGGGAATCTGTATAAGGCTCACATTCTGCAATACCATGTTTAAAACACAAGACAGATTCCCTGGCAGATCCCTTGGCTCTGGGAGAGTGAATTATGGGTGGACCTGAATGCTATGATTTTTTTCTCTCTGTAGGCTGCTCATCCTTTTTTGTATTGTATAGCAACCACTGCAGTGATGGCTGCATAAATATTCTTCAAGCTTTATTCTCATTTACTTCAATGCCTAAGGGAAGAATTTTATTAAAAAACTTGAAAAAATAATTTAGGCATCTGTAGAATACAGAAAATGTGTGTACATGTGTGGTGGAGTAATAATTTACTAAATATTTATGTGTGCTTGTCTGAGCAGTTCAAAAGCTGAAGGGATGAGGAAGACGTAGTCTGTGGTTTGTGGTTTTTTTGTTTGTTTTGGTGGTTTTTGTTTGTTTTGCTTTTTGTGGAAATACACCTTTCGGAAAAGTCTCCAGAAGTGTTTTAGAGATCTTGTTTTGATTTGTCTGTGTTACTTCGTATTTGAACAGGACAGCTATCACACTTCTTGCGAAACCTCTCTTAATTCCAAATGGACCTCTAGAAAGAGGGGGGGGTTGGTGTTTGTTTTTGTTTTTTTTTTTTTTTTTTCCAGCACTGGACTCAGCTGCTGTAGTACAGTTTTAGTCTAAAATTTTAGTTTGTCATTTGAAAGAGTAGAACAGGCATGCAGAAATCTATTGGAGAGCTTGGAAGTAATGATGCCAGCCAGCCATTTTTGAGCTTTTAGTGCATGGTGATCCTGTTCCATGTGTGGTCAGAGGGGTAACAGTCACAAGTTAATGCTATGGTGTGGCCTGCATAAAACAGAATACTGGGAAGGAGAGGATGATGGCTCTCTGTATCCCTTGAAAGGGGGGAGTTGGGGATGGAGAGGAATCAAGTGAGAGGGAGTAGGGGAGAGATCTACAAAATGTAACACCAATTTTATTGCTGTGATTGAGAGACTTCCCTGGAACATTGCCTGTGCAAGCATAATCACCCTGCACTCTGAGGTACAAACCAAACTGTAGAGCTGACCTGGTTAATTCTATTTTTATTTTATTTTTGTATCTGTAGGGACAGACTAATAAACGAAACCTGTGAGGAAAGCTAATAAAAAAAATTAATTTACTTTACATTTTCCTTTACTGATGTCTTTTTGGTCTTGTTTGCTAACATAGCTAACCTTTGCTTGCTTATTGTTTGTTGACAGGCTAAATTGCATCTCTTTCAGTGATGCTTTTGCTAAGCCTCATTAGTTCACAACCTAGCTTGCACGTCGTGTACTCTGCCATCAGCTGGCAAGAGAATGGTGCCCATTCTCCGTCTCCACTGTTTTGTTTCTGCGTGCCGACTGCATGCTCTTCTCCCTGCCTTCCTGCGGGCACAGCACCAGAAAGCAAAACTTGCCAAGATGCTCAGCGTGAACTCTCTGTTCTGTTCCACAGAAGAGTTTGAACTGAGGTTGGCTTCACCACTGGCTGTCATCATGAGCAGCTGTGTCCCGCTTTGAAAGTCCGGTTTGTGGATGCATGCACTTTGGCTGCTGAGAAATTATTCAGCGTAGGTAGTCCCATTAGAAGTCACCTGGTGATGCTTATCTGAGGGAGAGACTCGTGCGCTAGCCCTGAGTAGCAGTGATACATGCCAGACATAGAAGGATCCAGTGACAGTTAAGCTTCGTTTCTTAAGGATGTTGGGCGTTGGGCTGCACTATCACTGGGTCTCCTCCCTTTGCTCTTTCCTCTTCCCTTTTCTCCCCCTGACTTTTGAACTCTCAGGGTGAATTTAGCCAAAGTTTAAAAAGAGACAGAAGTTTAAAATAGAATCAGTTTCAATAGTTTCTGTTGCAATGCTGGTGGAAGAGACAGACCCAAATTAGTTCCCTGGCAGAGGAAAAACTGGGCAAACTTCAACAACGAGGTATTGTATTCGAGAGCACCCAGGTGGCCAGTCCTCCCACGTTCAGGGCGGTCAGTCAACACATACCTCACTCCAGAGTAGCCACAACGTATATCATCTCTCACACACAAGGCATTAGAGGGGGGTTGGTGTTATTGTGGGAGTGAGAAAAGTTTAAAGGATGAAGAACACAAATTGACAGAAAATTAACCTTCCCTAGTTCATGGGACAATTTTTGCAGTTAGAGCTGAGAAAACGATCTTATCTTGTAAGGCAACTGCTGTATATTAGTAAATATAATTTACACCCTGGAGTAATGCAGCTTACCTGCTTTTGCCTCCATGGTGTGGACCCTCTGTGGATATTATCTATTTCGTGTTACTCTGCTAGAGTAGGAGCAGCTAGCTTGCAGGCTCCTTGGCTGTGACAGTTTGCAGATGGAGTTCTGTGGGAAACATTTTCTATATTTCTTGCATAAGGGTAGAGGAGGTTGGGCAGTTTTATACCTCGGTTCACAGCCCATACTACAGCTTTCCTGTGTTCCAGTGCAACTAATAACAGACTGTCTTGTTTTCTTACATTTCTTAATTTTCATGGTTTTTGTAATGAACATGTGATTAAGAAACTGTATGATATACTGCCTCTTCCAGAATCTTCCTGGAACAGATTCAGTTTGAAGTGTTACAGAAACAACTTCTGTCCAAACATAGCCAGAATGATGGTGGATATGGAAAATCTCATGAGCTTTGGCAGTCAGGTGATGCTGCAGCAAGTCACATATGTGATTTGCTTGTTAGACAATTGTATATTTTCAGTTGCTAGCATTTTTTATCATTTTGGAGAAAATCTGTTGTGCTATTTTGATCATTTTAACCTATGTGAAAAGAAGGTAATATATGATTTTGTCTGTAAACAAAACTATCCTGAAGAGGCATTGTCAGTTCTGCATGCCAGGTGTCGTGGTTTAACCCCAGCCAGCAACTCAGCACCACACAGCCACTCGCTCGCTTCCCCCCCACGCAGTGGGATGGGGAAGAGAATTGGGGAGGGGAAGTAAAACTTGTGGGTTGAGATAATAACAGTTTAATAGGACAAAAGGAAGAGAATAATAATGATGATAATAACAATAATAAAATTACAATAATAATAATAAAAGGATTGGAATATACAAAACAAGTCTGGAGAAAAGGAGGCTGAGGGGAGACCTTATCGCTCTCTGCAACTACCTGAAAGGAGGGTGTAGTAAGGTGGTCTCTTCTGTCAGGTGGCTGGAGCTGGGATGAGAGGAAATGGCCTCAAGTTGCGGCAGGGGAGGCTTAGGTTGGATATTGGGAAAAATTTCTTTACTGAAAGGGTTGTCAGGCATTGGAACAGGCTGCCCGGGGAAGTGGTTGAGTCACCATCCCTGGAAGTATTCAAAAAGCACGTAGACAAGGCACTTCAGGACATGGTTTAGTGGGCACGGTTGATGGTTGGACTCAATGATCTTAAAGGTCTTTTCCAACCTAAATGATTCTATGATTCTAAGTGATGCGCAATGCAATTGCTTACCACTCACCAACTGATGCCCAGTTAGTTCCTGAGCAGCGATCCCCCCAGACCAACTCCTCCCAGTTTATATACTGGGCATGACGTCACATGGTATGGAATATCCCTTTGGCCAGTTTGGGTCAGCTGTCCTGGCTGTGTCCCCTCCCAACTTCTTGTGCCCCTCCAGCCTTCTTGCTGGCTGGGCATGGGAAGCTGAAAAATCCTTGACTTGGAATAAACGCTACTTTAGCAACAACTGAAAACATCAGTGTGTTATCAACATTCTTCTCATACTGAACCCAAAACATAGCACTATACCAGCCACTAGAAAGAAAACTAACTCCATGCCAGCTGGAACAAGGACACCAGGTTAACAAAAGTCTTTGCTTTTAGCAGTAAATATCATTTAACAACATTATCCAGTTTAATCAATTCTAGTTACTCTCTGGCATTTATAATACATTTACTTTATATCATACCTGAAATATCTTATTACAGCTTATTATATCTTATTAAATTCTGTAATACAATAAGCATTACATGCTTATTTTGAACAGTGACACAAATATTTGCTGTCAGTGTGCTCCTCAGGTATCCTTCTGTTTTCCATGTTTCCTACGGCCCTCATCATCAGTGTCAGAGGCAGTTTTCAGACCTGGGAAGGTTCACAGGAGCAAGGATTAAATTACCCCTGAGTTGCAGAAGGTAAAGTGAAGCATTCCTGACTGCTGGTCAGCATTGTGCTGGTCCACACAGTGCTAGGACTTCATAGAGGACACACATTAAGTCACAGATATCCAGGTTTGATGTTAAAGGTCAAATAAACCATCTATGTTATTAAAGGATAAGCTTAAGCTTAAATGGAGTGGTTTTGCCAAATGTATTGTTAAAGCCTTCAAGCAAGCAGAAATCGAGGGAGAATGATAGAAGTTGTTACAGAGACAGCGTACTGGCTCTGCGAATTAATTTCAGCCTGTGGGTTGCTCACAGACTGCATGGGATCGGCTTATTTCATATTTGCTGTTCCTGGTTGAGTGACTGGTCCAGGGAAGTTCCCTTTCGTGTGCTATTCCTGATTTGGTTTTCAAATACCCGGCAAGACTTCAAGGTCTTGTATGAACAAGCCTGTTTGTAACAATGCAAGACATGGGCAGAAAACATTTGTGAATAGCAAAGAGCAGGCTGAGGTGAATAACAACCTGCTGATTTAGTAACCAGGTAGGCACTGGAAGCAGCCCTCTTGCCAGAGGGATTGCTGATTGTCCCATGGGAACAAATGAGCAGGAATCTTTGTGAGCTCTATGGGGACAGGCAGCAACGAAATGTAGGCTGTCATAGCACGTGATTAGTACTACAAATGTTTTTAAAAACAGCTGAAACTCTAAATGTTTCACGTAGCTTGTCCTGTACCTCAGGCCTGCCCTTAGTGTTTGGGGAGTGTGTGTAATACATATGGGATATATGAAAGATGTATTTTAAACTTGATATTTGGTCCTGGGTGCTGCCTGGGAGCTGTGTCCCACCCATGCTCACTGTAGCTGTGTTTCAGTTCTTTACCAGCATGGTGTAAAGCCGCAAAGGGCCATTTCATATTACTACTGGTGAGGCTGATTCAAGATTTTTTTTGCTCGACTCCCGTCTTGTTTTCATTGCTGCTGACTGCTCATAGATTTAATAAGAAACTGAGGACACT
Organism: Harpia harpyja; assembly: GCF_026419915.1. Lineage (NCBI taxonomy): Eukaryota > Metazoa > Chordata > Aves > Accipitriformes > Accipitridae > Harpia > Harpia harpyja. The sequence goes on along the minus strand of NC_068943.1, from coordinate 78,409,102 downwards.
TGCAAGCCACTCTGGAGAAAGGCAGTTATAAACAGCTCTGCCTATGAAATGGTTAGAGGGTATTCCTTCTAAAAGTGCTCCTTGAGATGTGGTGGTGTTTCCGTTACTCTTTGTGATTCCCGCAGAGGACGTGTGCCCCAGTTGATGTGAGACATTTGAAAGTTTACCCCAGGTGTAAGGCTCCCACCTTTCATGTAGGCTGCGTTTACCATCCTGGATACGTCCAGCTGGAGCGGAAAAGCCAGAGGCTGCCGAGGAAAGTCCCATGGCCTTCATAGCTCCGAAACCCTGATCTGACCCAGCATCTTTGTTTTCCATGGACTTTCCAAGAAATAATGACTAATCAGTGATTGATGCTTGTTCATCGTTTCCTTTCAGATGTTTTGAGGTTAAACATAATGCTGTGATTTGAAATTCATGCAGGAACCAGAAGTCTTGTTGCCATACAATCCTTCTGTTGGCTTCTTAGCTGCAAACAGGCCCTGCTGCCAGCAGTTCCTACCAGATCGAGCTTTCCCCAGTTTTCCTTTCAAGTGTAAATTGCATACTGGTCAAATCGGGTGAAACACACACTTCTTTCTTCCTTTCCTGTGTCCCAGTCTTTCAGCTTAAATCACTTCTGCTTGGCAAGAAGTCTGGGCCACAGATTATTGCACTTGTTAGACTGCAGCGCTGGAATTGTGAAAATTACCATATGATTGACAGTCATGAAAATGAATCCCACAGCACTAAAGCAAAGTCTCTCTGCTTTTCTTGGCAGAGTATTGATTTCAGCTGTGCTTTGCTTAAAAGATACAGAATTTCTCAGAGATGCAGAAGCTGATCGTGATCGGTCCTGAAAGCAGTGTCTCTGCCCATATTCTCCTGAGTCACAGGTACAGCTTGCTTGCAGAGCCACAGGGAGGGCCAGCGTTGCCACTCTCTTTGTGCATAGTCTGCTGGCAGTGTAGCGTTTTGGAGGGAAATGTTACTCATACAGAGTATGAAGTAGAGAATAATCTCTTAGCATGCTGTAATAGTGATGTTTTCAGATTTGAAACACTAAGTGATCAGAGTTCACTGCTGTGAAATTCCTTAATTAAAAACAAATCTGCTGTGTTTATAAAATGTCTAAATGTGCTGTTATGGTTAGAAGAACACACAAGAGAAGGCTTTGTTGAAACGTAAACACTTTGTGAATTATTACTGCAGTGCGTTGTCTGAACGCACTCATCTAATGACACAGTGCTCAACATTCAAGTGAATATAATTGTAGCAAAGGGCTATTAAGCTCAGATTCAGCGTTTAGGCTCTGAACTTTCCACTGAAACAGTTTATTGAATCCAGATCCTTTGTTAACTCTTGCTTGGTTTGTTTTGTTTTGTTTTCCCCCGTTTCTGTGAGCTTTTTTCTTTTTAGGGTAGTTCCTTACAGTGACGGAAACTGGTAACTTACTGCTTTGAATGCCATCGTGCAAGATTCATTTGCTGAGAGGGTCATGTGTGTAAATGAGATCTCCAGCACTGCCTTTTTCTCTAAAAGCCTAAGAAGAAATGGCTCCATCAGAACAGTGGGGAAGGTTGTGGGAATCGGAGGAAAATGGTTCCCCCAAAGGATAAATAAAAGGACCTTGCTTATTTAGGTGAGAATAAGAGTTTAAACTAGCTTCATCACTCACCTGCAGCCAGTGCAAAGCATAGAGGAGCTGTTGTAGTGGGTTCGGAGGTGTAGGCAGGGCAGAAGAGACTGTTTGAGAGGTCATAGATGCATGTGCACACTGCACTCCTCTAAAACCTCTGCTACTGTTACTGGCTTTTGGATGCCCCAAATGATAGGGGGTAGACTTCTCTGGTATCCCTATCGGGGTAGGTGCTGAGGTGAACAGTTCTTCTGAAGCTAGAGCTCCTGAGCAATGGCAACACAGCAGGTATATAGCTTAGACCGTGGAGTGGTGGTATCTGCAGATTGAAGAGTTTGATCACCAAAATCCTTGCAAACTACCTTAAATCTCACCACAGTGAACCACTCTACATCAGAGTGTCTTTAGCGTGAACTGTGGAAAGTTTGGGTGGATTTCAGAACGAGAATGAGCTCGGCTTCCTATTCAGAATTTGCCTGCTGAAATTTGTAATTGAGTCACCTCTGGCAAAGATTTAGCTCTCGTGGGTGTAACAGAGTGTTAATGTTATGCCCACAAACTTGATTTTAGTTGGGATTTTGAAGAATTTACTACAGGCATGGTAACAGGAAATGTGAACCAGCCATCTGAAAACTAAGCTGATGGAAGCTTCTGTATTTTAGTGTAAGCTGAAGTGTATATCCTCAGCTTTGGGGCTTGGGAGATTTGGGCAATAAGTGATTTCATTTTCTAAAGTTAAGCATTGTACTTTTTTGCTGATTTGAACTAATGAAAAGAGAATGACATGCCACATCCAGAGTTCTCAGTTTTGGAAACTGCTGTGTTGATGTGGATCTTGCTGAAATCATCCCCAAAGCTAAAATCTTGCCTGTAAAGTATGCAGATGGTCTTAAAAGAAGACAGTGGTCTCTGCCCAGTACTTTGCTGAGAATACTTCTACAAATAAGCAAACCGGGGCTAAACACTTTATGCTGTTGAAGTGAGCTGCGTTACAGGCAGCCAAGGCTGGGTGAGGGAGAGGATGCTGCAGTAGCACAAAGCAGCGGTATTTTGGGGGATCCAGTATCCACCGCTGAACACCAGAGGGCACAAACTCTCTAACAGTCGCCTTTTCTCTCCCGGCCCTGTGAATGCCAACATTGAAACACGTCCAAATAAAAGCAGGCTTGGACCAACAAACACGAAACTTCACTGGAAAAGCAAAGGGAAAGTCAATGGGCTAGCAGCTTCAGAGCGCAGATGAAAGTCTCATGCGCGCAGGATGCATACGGCCGTATTACGCGAACTTGTGTCAAGGACTGTTGTACGTACAAACACATGTACAGGTTTATTTTTAAATGCAAGGAGACGTGTTAACAGTGTGTCGCCACCACATATTTATGAGAATTGCTTTATGTATGAATGAGAGCATACACGGATTAAGCAGGTCATTCTGAACTAGTGACGATCAAAATGACTTTACATAAAATGCATTTATTTCTGTAGGTTGTGTTTTGTAGAAAGGTCATTTTGGAAGCAAGATAGGACAACTTGGTACCGTTTACCTACCTGCCTGCCCCGTTCTCTTTATGTGTGAAACTGGGTACTTCTGTTGTCATGGTCTCAGTTGCACAAAGTCACAGGGAAAATTACTGGTACTAAATCTAAAGACTTTTCTAAGCCATGCATAAAATTATTACTACGTTACCTTCTCCTGGCTAAGAATATGTGGGAATTTGCAAGTGGATGCACGTGAGTTTTCAACAGATTTTTAAGTGAATCAGTAGCCAGACTGTGGTCTTAGAGCCAGTAGCTTGGGACCCTCCAGGCCTCAAAGGAAGTGTTATTTGTCCCTTTGTCAAGCTTCTGCTGTAGGAAAGTATAATACTTCTCTTTTGAGCTGTGTGAGGCTGTCAGCTTTACAATGTTAGAATTAAACCTGGAAGAAATAGACTTAAGAGCTGACTGCAATTTATCATGTGATACAATCTCAGTGTATTTTATTTTAAATCTGAGTCTAAAATGGGTGAATAAAGCTGTAATCATCCTGTCAGCACAAGTAACTACTTTCAAAATTAGACAGTGATCAGTCTAACTGGGTAAAATTTGGTTGTAATTTCAGTAATGCCATTAAACTTCTAACTACTAGCAAGTGAGGCGGGTCCAGTGGTCCCAAAGTGTATCTATGATCTGGGAGACCCAGATTTAGTCCCTAGGTGTGCCACGGGTGTCCTGTCAGACGTTCATCTCTTGGTGCTTCAGGTCTAAGGCCCTCAGAGAGAATTAACTCTCTCAGGAACTTGGGCAGCGTTCAGGAGTAAAAGTGTTATTCAGGGTAGTTATCCTCAGTCTGGCTCTCTGAAGAAGAGGCGAAGCTCGTCTGAGCAAGCTCATTTGGGCAGGAGGGAAATGCTTTACTAGCTTTTCGTGTAGCATTGGCTGGGTGTATAAGAGTTTGTGCTAATGCAGAAAACCTGAACTGTTCTGGCCTCATGAGAACCCTTGTCTGGGCATTCAGTGAGGCTGGTGAGCGGGGCTGCATCAGAGAGAGCCTTTGCTTACATCATCCATAACTGGTTGCTGGAGTTGATATTTTTACTTTTTCTCTTTTTTCCTGGCAAACACTGGCATTTAGGATGCTGTAGGCCAGAGGTTGCATGTCAGCCTCTGGGGAGGATGTGATTAGCTCAGTGTATCGTGGCAGGCTGCTGATAGATCATGGCAGACTGGAAATTAGAAATGGAGCTGCCTGCAGCTGCCTGCCTCTCAACCGGCGTGACAAAAAGTGTGCTTTCCTCTACGGCAAGCCGTGGCCATAGCAGGAGCACTTCTGGCTTGGCTCTTGGTCTTTTTTGCCCAGGGCAGCCCAAATCACCAACTGGGGAAGAATATTCCAGTTTGGGAAAGCTCCTGCTCTCCCTGCAGGAAGCAATGACACAGTAGTGGTGGCAGCAAGGCTTCAGGCCAGCTCTGCGCTGGGCAGGGTCCCGGCTGGGGGTCCTGCCCGGCAGTGTCAGACCAGCAGGAAAAGACCTTTCACTGCGGGGGGACACAGTGTGCTCCCTGAGGAGGAGCTCCCCAGCAGAAGTGTCCTTGCAAGCTGGCTCTGAACCAGAATTGTCAGTCCCAGGTGAGGAGCCCAGGTGGCAGGAGCGGCAGATGCATGCTGCGAGTGACGGGGACAGTCAGAAATGCCGTCAGGGCTCCCTTGGTGTTAGCACCCACCTTATGCTGGTTAATATACTTCCCTCGGGGAGTCTGAACTCCGTCACGCCTGTCACTGCTGAGGCTTCCTCTAATCCTTTTGTGCTCACAGACCAATCTTTTAAATTTTGTAGCAACGTTGTTAGTAAATCTGGTGATTAGCCGCATCTTCCAGCTCTTTTTGAAGAGGTGCCTCAGCAGGATGATTTGGACAGTGCAAGTAGAGATGGGAGTGTGTTGGTACAGCTGCAAAGAATTATTTGCACTATACCTGCCTGCAGCCTATGCAAATAGCAGGAGAAGTGATTCCTCGCTTCCATACAACCTGGCTCCAGGTGTGCACCTGTGCATTTATGGACCATAAACAGACCCTGCAACAGAATGGAAAATCTACGAAGAAGCACAAAAGTACCTGTTCTGTTTTTGAGACCTCAAAGGCACCCAGGAGAGTATAGCATTTCAGCAAGCTGAAGAAATAAATTTGGAGTGTGTTACTAGACATTTTGCAGGCATATTTTTAAAAAGAAAAAAAAAAGCCTCCCTTAGAAACAGTTGTCTTTGATCTCTGCGGCTTTCTAAGTGCCTCTCTGCTTTTAAAGCAGCTAAGATTTGTCGTGCATTAGATAGTTAAAAAATCTTGTGTGAGATCAGGAAAGTGACTGTAAGAACTGTCTTTCTCTGAATTCAGTGGTTATTTCATGAGTATATTTATCAAGAAGGTAATGGACAGAGAGATGCATTTAACACTGATGTTATTCATCAGCAACACATCTTTGAATTTTTATGAGTTCTTCCTAAGCTTTAAAGAGCCTCCTGTTTTGTTCCCATCAAGTGCCCTGCCCTGTCTGTATTCCAGCTCAGTCACACCCATTGAGGATGACTCCTTGCTGTCCTGAGCTCCTGGGAAGGTACTCAGTTGTCTTCAAGGGCTTGCAGAGCTGCCTCCATACTGCTTCAGGTTAGGACAGCGATGTGAAGTTTGTGAATGTCATGTTTAGGCTTTCAGTGCTGCTCCTTCTAAGCAGAAAAAAGCACTTTAAAAATCAGATACCTGCTATTTCATACCTGTTGGTTTAAGAAAATCCACAAGAGATTTCCATTTCGTATGGTGTTCCAGACCTGACCTGTCACTAGCTCTCTGACCTTCTTCCTTGTTGGCTGGTAGCCACTATTAGTCCAGCTAAAGAAGTGACTAAAAAATACTTGGGGCAGACATTCGATTTCTTATACATGCTTCATAGATGCACGTTATTAGGAATAGCAGTGGTGGTGCTCTAACCAATAGTAGTGCCATTTCTTAATAAACTTAAGCATTTACTCAAAGAAAGGACTTGCAGGTAGTGGTCTATCAAAATTAAGTGTTGGTTTTCTATAATGTGCCTGTAGTCTGGGAGAAAATGAACTAAACTCCTTAATGTCTGCAGCCATTCTAAATAAAGCCCTAACCCTCTGTAAGATATATAATGCTCTTATTTTAGTGTACATCAGCATTTTAAATGCAGCTGCATTCACTAGGATGCTTCTAGGCTTGTTTGGAGATCAAAGTTTCAGTTACTCTGTAAAAGCAGAGAGTATTCTGGTGGGGGGAATTTAACACTATTTTGGTATCTGGTTTTTGGCTTCTTGCCAAGGAATAGTGCCACTGGGGCACTCGCTGCTGTTTATGTGATTTTCATTGACTTCAGTGGGCATTGAATCAGGCCTTATAAGCACAATTTCCTCATTGTTAGCAGCTGTTCATTGCCTAGCATTACTCGGGCCACTATTCAGCTGGCCATCTGTGATCTGGGACTTCTCAGACTGCAAGAAAATCATTAGCTGTTCCATTTTGGCAGGAGAATATTGTAACTTATCTTAGGGATGTATTTGTACAAGGAGTAATAATGTTTTTCCCCCAATAGCTATTGCTTGTCACTTATCCATCTGTGGTTCTAACAGACAAATGTTAAATAATAAATACAGTAACAGAACCAGTGCTTCATACATTCAAAGGCAGTTTTTTTCACCATGATGCTGAGAAATTAAGTCTGTTAGCAGGAGGCAGTCCATATTATCAGTATACATACTTGTTCATCAATCTCTGACACTAGTCAGTCCACAGAGAACCTAGTAAAAGTTTACAAAAAGACAAAAATAGGTCCCTGTCCTGGGGAGCTTGGGCAGTGAATTATGACGACAAATCATGACTGAGAGTTTTGGGTGCAGCTGGATTAAAGGGTATAAGAGAAGAAGTGAATGTACTTTATATTAAGTGTTTGTATGGCTGAGAGCAGCCATTTAGAGGTAGAGGTATTGTCCTATAATAATTTTCCCCCAGAAAGAAGCAATTGTGGAAATGGAGGTCTGCACCAATAAATCAGCATTTCAGCTAAACGTTTGAGTGTTATCCTCTATGGCTAGATTCTTTCCAAGATACACCTGTACCTACAGTTTGCTTCTTGCAAGAACCATTTGCAAATTCCTGATGACAAATATTTCCCTTAAAATTAAGCCCCACTTTTTAAGAAGGTTTAAAGGAGGAATGTAGTGACGGTCAGAAGGAAGGAATGAAAGATCATTTATGTAAGTCTGCCCATTCCAAGGAAAGGCTACATTAGCCCAAGATCGTAAGTGAAATACATGGAGAGCTTACGAGAAGGGAAATTATCTTTTTTTGTTTAGAAATATTTTACTGGTATTTATAATAATTCCTGGGCTAAAAGCTGCTTCTCATTTTCCTCATGTGGTAAAGTAAATGACAGCAACCCTGAGTTTGGCTTCTGGTGAGTAGCCCTCTGTCCTTTATGAACTTTCAGTCATGTTCTTGGTAGGTATTGGAGATGGACATCTCTGGCATTGAATGGGAAAAATCTCAGCTTTCTCTGGTTTCTGAATTGAGCTTCTTTCACTTTCAGGTTTTCATCTAAAACCAGGGAAATTGATTTCGCTGTTGCTGCTGAAGCTTGACTGCTCATTTATATGAACAAGAGCAACAGAAATGGGGTTGGGGTGGGAGGAGGAGGCAATGGGATTTCCCTGACTTCCTGAAAACAGGATTTCACTGTGCCCAAATTTTCCATTTCTACTTCCAGCATAGAGCATTATTGCCCAGTGATAAGAAAAAATTACAGTATTTCATCAAAGATTCCCAGACTATAGGAACTTACCACGTTTCATGCAGTTTTCAAAAAGAGTTTTCTGGATGCCAAAATAAATGTCTGACTTCACTATGCCTTGGGAGGAGAGCCTGCTGAGCTCTCCCGCAGGGGGAGGGAGGGTCTTTGCACTGTACTAGGATCTTTGTTGACTCTCTGAGTCCGTCAGCAAAGTTTTGGAGAGAGATAATATGCAGGACTGTACCTTGCTCGGGAAACTGCCAAGAGAAGCACAAAGACTCCATCCTATAAACAAGATGTGAGACACAAGTTCTCTCTTTCTCAGCCAGCTCAACGGCTCAGAGACCGTTCCCTCCATCACACGACAGGGAAAGCCGTGAGAGAATATTCATGCATCCTCCAAAGTGTGTATTAAAAGGCTTTAAAATAATGAAATAACAGTTTTCCCCATAGTCAGGCTGTTTGCCAAATCATGAAGTCCACGTAGTAAGTAAACCTTATGAAAATGTAATAAATCTTCTACATATTTAGCAGATGTTGGTGGATTTATCCACTATAGGAAGTTATAGATCAAACTGTACAATTTAGTGCCTGGTTTGTGTACTCTGTGAATCCCAGACGTGTTTAATATTTCTCCCTCTGAGGTTTAACAATGTATAAATAACATTTAATAAACAACCTTTAACTTTAAACAAACTTATTCAGACATATGAGGTCTGCTCAGATTTCATATTTTAAGAATACTTGTAAATACTGAACAGGACTGATTAAATCTAGCAATGTGTCTTTAATTTACAGGTATTCAGTCCCTCTCCCAGCAGCACCATTTTCAGTGTCCCAGTTAAGGATGCATTACTTTTGTTACAAACTGTTGTTTCAAAGGTGGGCAATTTTGCAATCCTGATTTGTAGAGAATTTAAACTTGGCACATGAAGTTCCTGCCCAAGAGCCAGTTTTTTTCCCCTAAATGTATTCAGTGAAATAGTTTATTCTTCATGTTGTTATGGTACAAAAACAATGCCTCAGTGCTTTCATTCCTCTGATTTTTAGGCCTATAAGCACAGTGCTTTAAAATGAAAACTTTTGAAATATACATTAGGATCTTAAGGTACTTTTCAACTATAAAACATAAAAAAAAAAAAATCCCACAACAAAAAGATGCCCCTTTACCTCCTCCAGTGATTGAGTTATTTTTGGATTAGAAACTTCAATTCATGCAGCAACTCTTATTTCCTTAAATTTCAGGATCCATTTTTTGATGATGGCAAATGATGATCTGAGAACAAAACAAGGAAGAAATAAGAACCTGGAGGACAAACATATGCAGTACAGGAAAACAGGGAAAACAGACTAGCAGGTATTTAAAAAAAACAAACCACAAGTAATCAACCAAGGAAGGGAAAATTGCAAAATTGCTGTGATCAGCAGCCTGCTGATGACGGGCTTTGTATTCTTGGAGTGTCCAATATAGGCAGCTTTTCCCTCGTTTACCCTAACGTTCCTCATAATGAGACTTGGCTGAAGAGGTCCATAGGCTTGAGAAGCTAGTTGTGGTAAGGCACAACTTGTTAAAAAAGCAGCCTTGCTCTCCTCTGGGCTTTTTGGTTTGTGTTCCCACCCCCTCAGTATGTTTTCTACTCTTCCATAATTTTTAATGTTTCCTAGGACGGAGCTCTCGCCATTGTCATTGAAGATCCTTTGTCACGTTTCTAGGAGTCTCAAACTGCTATAAACCGAACCCTTAGCCTACTAGATATCGATCCTTTTCCACTTTCAGTGACTTTGAGAGATTTTTTGGGTGCTCAGCAGCTGTTAACTTTTGTCTTCATGTAGTGTTGCTTGGTGTAACGAGCCTGCTCCGAATAAGTGGGGATGAAGGAGGGGTTGATTGACAACTTATCCGAAACCCACTCAAGCTATTGGAGATACTAACACGAGCTTCAGTGAGTGTTAAGGCTGCGATTTTCTGATTGCAGTCATGTCGGGGGATTTTGCTGTTGGTCACCTTGGAATACAGATGTCGTCTTCAGCACCACTCTAATGTGCATAAAAGGACAGTTTGAGTATCTGTTGCTTATCATTTGTGTTTCTTAATGTGCAGTGGTTTTCCTCTGATCATATGAAAAGGGGTGTGTTAGCATTTTGATTAGATTACCTACAGTAAGAATCTGTAATTCAAAGAGACATACAGCTCACATACAGTAATGCTTAATGGTAAAGGCAAAATGCCTATTACATATTTAAAACTGCACTTTAGTTGCTCAGAAAAATGAGAACTATTCTCAGTTTCATTTCATATTATCCACTGCCAGCTTTGCAAAGAGCTGCATAGGTGATTAGGTAGGGAGTTGAGATTTTTCTAGGCCCTAAACTGTCTATTCCTTGAGGAGAAAATTGAAGGTAATAATTCTTGGTGGATCCCAGCTGGTGAAAAGTCCTTTGCCCAGACATAGCAGCAAGGTGTTACTAAGTGCTGTACTTTGTCTCTTTTGGTTGCAAGCCCTGGAGGAGCTTTCTCAGACTAGTTCTCCAGAGATGTGTGAAGCGAGCGGTACTCTAAAACGGTTTGCGCTTGGGTTTGAGAGCACTTTACTGTCAGGTGCAAACATCAACACCAATATGAGTGAAATGGGTTTGTAGGCTTTCACCTAGGGTGACTTGGTACAGCCCCCACTACTGGTTCTTCTGCTGGCTTTGTTCAAGGTGAGGTGATGTTACCCGAGGGAGAGAAGTCAACAGACCCTTGAGTCCATCTTCAATTCAAAACTTCAGCAAACAGACTGGGTGCATGAGTTATGACGTTCCCACAACCAGTGTTGCTGGAGTGAAATCTGGGATTCCCTGGATTAGTTGTCAAATTAAAAAAATGGTGCAGTGGGTATTCTAAGTGTTTCATATAACCGTAAGGGAAACATTCAGTTTTCAATCTAATATTTTTAGCTTCTTTTCCTCTTTTTAAATTTGAGTCAGTTAAAAAATCCTGTGTTACAGCAAAATATTGACATGTGTAATAATGCGGAAATGAAACATTTCAGCATTTCTGAAATGAATGATTACAGTTAGAAAATGTTGAAATAAAACCTTACATTGTTTAAAATATTTTTTCCTATTCTTTCTGGCCAAACATTTTCATTAGATGCGACCTGAAATGGGAATAGTGCTGCATTTGCCCTCCTTTCCCCTGAAACTGTAGGTTTTGGCTAATTTTAGCTGTTTATGAAAAGAAAAAAAGCCAAGTCTGGCTGTATCGTCCATTTACTTTTATGAACTTTGTCTTCACTGCTAAATGAAGATAGGTTTTATAGGTCTCTCAATGGTGTCTTCCACTCGTCAGATCTTTAGAGGTCAAGGAGCAGTGTGTAGGTGAGGGAAAGCAAAACTAGTTAAGAGGAGAATAAGTAAATGTAAATGTAGACTAGTCGTGTGGGTTTTATGCTTATTGTGAAAGGGCTGAAATATTTCACCCCAGTCCCGAGTGGGTTCAGGCATATCACTGAGTTACCACAGCTGGAAGAGTTATTACACATTAGCCAAGCTGTGGAAAGTAGTCAACTGATCTGGTAGCTTGGGGCAAGCCCAAGGTGAGACAAATTTGTCCAAGTGTCTTTTGCTGAGGTTTATGCTAATGGGTTTTACCTCCTGTTCATGGCAAGCTCACTCAGCTGACATCATTGCGTCCTAGTAATCAGAGAGAAGGATCTTCCTATCAGTGAAACACACTGTGGCCCTTAGGGATGATGTGAATAAAGGCCACCGCGACAACTGGTCAGCAAGTTTTGAAATGAACACAAAGGGCGTGTTTTTCACGCGTGCTTTTTCATCCCTTTTCAGCTAGCTCTAAGTACAAATCAAGCCCCACAGTAGCAGTGGTGAGTAGTGCAGATCAAGAAAAGGGATTTAAAATAACTATTAATTTATTTCACGGCATCAAGGATGCAAGCAGCGTTTTCAGGCACCGATCGCATTTCTTCTACATGTTCGTAACCTGTCTTGCTGACTACAGGTCCTAGCTTGAGCCCTAGCAGCTGTAGAAGGCAAAGGGTGTGTGTGAGGCATCTTGATCAGCTCCCAGCTGGCTGCTGCTGTTCTCCCCATCCCCCTCCAAATTACCAGGGTTACTGCCTGGCTCAGATTTGCTCAGGGTTACGTCTGCAAGCGTCACCTCTGCAACTGTAATACAGATAAGAATTTACCAACAATCTTGAGAGACATTCCCTGGCCTGAAGTGCTCAGAGGCATGTGACAGCAGGATCCAGGGCTGCGCTACCAGCGAGACAAACAAACAGAGTCACGTCCAAGCGGTTGTGTTGCCTCGTCAGACCTGGCAAACTGATGATATCGTTCAAATAGTCTGTCCTTCTGGACTCTTCGGAGAGCTTCTGGCTGGGAAGGGTTTTATGCAAAGACTTTCTAAATATTTCTCTGCTGACGTTGTCCTTTGCAGATGCAGGGGAAGGAGGAAGCTGGCATCCCCAAAAGGCAGGTCCTGGACAAAATGGGAGCTGCCAGGTCAAACTGAAAAAACAAAACTAGGCTTAACTTTAGATCTGCTACATTTTTCCTAGTAAATGTGTCTTTCATAATCGGTGCATCTTTACCGGGAGGACTGTCTGATGGCTGCCGGTTAAGTGAACCACTTCTGGCTGTGGACTGTCACCAGGCTGCGTGCAGAGGGGCTTAAGCTTAGGAGAGCAGCCCCGCCTCTGCTGTGATCAGGCTTTTTTCAAAGAGTTTCTGCTAGTTGACATAACGTTTTCTCCTGGTCCTTATCTACTGGGAGAAGGGAAGGAACTGAAGAAGGTTAAAAGATGTCCCCCCCTATCATACCAAAAAGGGGATTATGAAGGATAGCCTGAACGGAGTGTCATCTCAGGCACACTCCTCCCTCGCTGCAGTGGACGAACAAGGGACCTGCAGGCAGCAGGCGAGTGGAGACTGAGGGCATAAAATCACGTATCCATGGTGGTGAAAATTCATGCTCAAATACTTGGTCATCTGAATGCAGGTGGAAGAGGAGCTAGCTGAGAAAAATCTGAGAAAGGGAGTGGGTTTGGCATCATGGTGTTGCTAGCTGCCTGCTGCTGGGGCTCTGGCTAAAGAAACCCACAGGAGTCCTTGGATCCAAATGTGGGCTCCCAGGACTCCTTTTATGCCAGGCTGTGGGGCCTTAATCTATTTTTGTGCAGGATTGTTTTTGTTCTCCTGGCTGGTGATGCCATTCCTAAAGTAATTCAAATAAATGAATACAAGATGTTTGGTGAGTATATTACTGTAATTAAGATTCCCAGTTGGGTTTCTCATTTAAGCAGCAGGATGGTCGAGAGAATTAAATTAAGAATCGGGAACTCCTCTGTCCTAACCTTGCTCTGGAGAGTGATTCATGCTGCAAGTGAGGCCTGTTCACTCAGACCAACATTTTCAGACTCGGGTGCCTAAAGATAGGCACTTGGACTTGGATTTAGGCTCTCACATGAATGTTGTTTACTTTGCAGAGGTGCAGCTCCCTGAGAAGGGAGGAGGTTTACAGGCATTTGGCGGCTCTGGAAAAGGAGCCAAACTTCAGGGACCCAAGCAGAGAAGAGTAACTTTACCCTTTGGAGGGGGCACAGTTCACTCTTGTGAAAATAGCAATAAATATTTTGCTATATCACAGGAGAAGAGTGGGGCTGAGCTGCTGAAGTTACCACTGGAGCAGCATTTTGGAAATAACAAAGCTTTTGGTGCGTATGTGCTTGATGGCATAGTTCACAGGAGAGAGAGCATACATTTATGATGGGGAAATAATGGAGAAGGGAATGAAAGCAGAAAAATCATAAGTTTTACTTTCCTGACTTAATTGTATGTTTAAATCTCAGCCTTAATAAGGGTCTAAATCTCCATCAATTAATAAAGCCTTTTCCTTTTCTTTTTCTCATGCAATATGGGAAATAATAAATAGGCAAGTGCCATTTATAAGGGGGGGAAAATCCACCAACAGAGTTTGCTGAATTGAGCAATTGAGTGGCATTCCTGTGGGGTGGTTTTACAGTGTCACTTGAACCCCATGGTTAAGCAGTCTCTAGGTAACTGGAAGCAGGTCTGTTTTCCATAATATATTAACTCAGCCTGGAACTCAAAGCACACACACATAAAAATCCCCAAACCTTGCTGTACCCATTGCTGGCAAAAATAAATAGACCCTGTTTAAAATCTTGTGCTTTTTATCCATGTCGAGTGACTTTTAAATGGTTTGGTACATAAAGAAAGGGAGATTTGCTTGGCATGTTGTCCCGAATCATAGTTACTTCTTGATACAAGGCATTTGCAAGAGAAAATGTATGCTCTGCTAGAAGTGCAGAATTCAGAACAAGATGCGAATTTTGTTTGGCTCTGGGACAGAGCTTTGGGGGAAGCGGGCAATGAGGGAAGTGCAGTAATAATGAACATAAAGCCTTACATAGAGGGAAGAGTAAATGAGCCTCGTTATGAGAAGACAGAAAGACGGTGGGAGGCTGATGAAAGTGGGTACAGCTTGGGAAATACGAGGGAGGAGTCATGGGAGAGGGCGAAGGAGTTGGTGGAGGGTGCAAGAGGTGTTTATCAAGGAGCAGAATTTGGTGCTCAGTTTGGTGAAGCTGCTGCAAAGGGCTGGAGGGAAGTTAGAGATGACAGCGAGGCACGGAGGAAGTCCAACTAGAAACAAACTGAAAACTTTTCCTCAAAACAGTGCCGGATGATTCTGGCAGTCTTGCTGGTTCGTGAGTGTTGGAGTTCGTGACACTATTTGCAGTGTCTATATTATTCCTTGGATGCAGCTTTGAGGAGGAAAATGCTGCCAGTCTGAATGACTGTTTATCCTAGACTGGTTGTAGGAGACTGAAAAAGGGGGAGTTTTTGCCACCTTTTGCCACAACAGCCAGGATGGGAAAGTTACAGAGAGAAGACTCCCTTGAAAAAAATGAATTTTGGACTCTGTTAGAGATGCAAAAGGCACAGGCTGTGTATGTGCAGTAGTTAAGAGCGAAAGGGAAATGCAAGCATGTTTTTACTTCTAATTCAGTCACTTCTTACTGGAGTCAGGTTGGCTAAATTTTGGATAGCTGCATTTCCAACAAGGAGGGAGCTGACACTGTATCTGTTGTACCATCTGTTTACCAGTTACCAGTGTACTGGGGAGAAGCTTCAGTGAGGAGTGGGAAAGCTTCCAGAGTTCGCAGTTGTGTTTAACTGCTTGAATGCCAGCGACGTGAAGTCAATGTATTGGCAAGCCTCCAGTGTTCGGAGCTAAAACTACCACGTGTAGTATCTCCTTTTCAACTCGCACAACTTTTCTGGTCAGGCACTTCTCCTTGCATGCTGCCGGTGGTGGCAGAGGAAACCTGGTCCCTCCTAGCCAGGCTGCAGCAGGTGGACACTGTCCTTACCTGTCTTTTAACTGTTCCGTGCATGGGGAGGAAGAAAAAACCCACCTCAAGCTTGCTAACAGCGGTACCAGAATAAAAGCTGGAGAGGAAAGTTATTTTGCTATAGCTGTGTCAGTCGTTTCCCCTGTACAGACAAAGCTGTGGTCTGCAGGGTGCCTTGCTGTTGTAGCAGCGCTGGAATGTCAGTTTATTAATGAACTACTGGTGTGAAATTACCAAATACATGGTAACTAAAGGCTGAAAAGAAACTAGTGGCAGCAGTTCAACCAATCATACTGTTCCTCCTGGTTTGCAGTTTTACTTTAAGATTGTGACAAGTAAGCAAGTTCCCAGTAAGCTCCTGAAATCACATTTGGACAATTTGTGCTTTGGTTTCCCCTCTCAGCTTTTTCCACTCCGAAGCTGACAAAATCTGGTGGCTGCAAATAGGCTTGAGTGAAAGCTGCAGGCCCTCTGTAACCCTCGAGATTAGAGGTTTCTGTTTCAAAGCTTCAGTGCAGAAGTAGGTACAGAGCATGAATTTTCTAAGTAAAAATTGTGACTCCGTAGGAGGAATAGCAGAATTAGCTTCAAGCTGATAAGGATTTTGAGCCCAGGAAGATGGCACTGACTACCTTTGCTTTCTGAATACTTAATTTCCTTATTAAGTCAGCGCAGCTCAATTATTTTTGCCTCTGTCTCAGTGTCAAAACTTTGGCAAACTGTCAGAGTTAAACTTGTAGGAAACAGTTTTGATCTCTTGCAGAACTTTTTAGATATGGAAAATCCTTATCAATTTCAGTTCTAGTTAGCTTTGCTCTCTGAATGGTATCTTTTTCAGACTTGAGGCTATGTGCCTTTTACTTCCCTCTAGCCTAAATTTCCCTTATGTTCATTTACCTTGGCCTGTAGATCTATCCACCCTACAGATCAACTCTGTTGATCTATCAGGTGCAGCTAATTTCAGACACCTGCAGTTCTTCCTCTTATGCATAATGGAACCCACAGTGAAGAGGACCCATCTGTCCTGCAGTATCTTTAGGGCAGACATGAGCTTGTTCTGCTTGAAAGCTCTGCAGTGGCTGTTAGTGAGCCACTGAGCCCCGGTTAATAGACTTGTCTGAGAGGTAGGGCATATGGTTTTTTGCTTGACATTAGAATAACAGAGCCAACTATCTTCTAGTGAGCTCAGGACTAGGCAGAGTGAAGTGACATCTGTCTGCAGAATAAATTGATCTTCAAGTGATGGCTGCATGGTATCATTTATATTAATACATGAAATGATGCACTGAGACCAGACATTTTAAGACAAAAAGTATATGTGAATAGCTGTTCCTGAGGCTCTGCTCTTCTATGAAGATAACCTAAGCAGGCTTACATGCCCTGTCATCTTTGTTTCTTTTCCTTGATCAGCTGTAACTCCTCTCTCCCCTGAGAGAGGACCTTTTAAAATCACTGGAGCCCTTTGATCTCAGATGCATACAGTTGTCTTTTGGCACTCTCTTAACAACTCACAAATGCTTGCGGAGAAGAGGGTTTTTTCATGCCAGTCTGTCTCCTTCTTGCTTATCTCTCCTGAAGGTGCTAGTAAATGAGCATCTATCTAGTGAACATCCCCAGGACAAGGTTTTTATGCTTGCTTGTCATCACAAACCCCACTCATCTTCCAGGTAAGCATTAAACAAAGCACCACATTCACACAAGGGAGCTCCACTTCCTTCCTGATGGTTCCCCTAAGAGAGGGTAGTATTTACTGGGCTTCAAGGTCCTTGCCTAGAAACAGTAGCCCAGAGCTCGTGGTGCTTCTCCTGCTCCCAAGGCACATCATTTTGATGGCCATGCTCTGCTTTGCCATGGAGTTTATATAGCCAGCCACTCTGTACCAGTCAGCAAGCTGTCCTGCTTTTCTTTTTTTCTCCACCCCCCCGCCCCCCAAGAAAGAAATAAAATAAAAACAAAAGAAAAACCTGACTCCAAACCTTAGTGAGAGCCAGTTTGCTCTGTGCTGTACGCCAGTTCTGCAGGGCATGTGGGCTTTGCATCTCCCATCAGCTTAATCTGTTTTTCCCCCTCAAGGAGCACCTGAGTAGTTGAGCTCTGAGATGGAGGCCTTTGCTCTTGCCAGCCTGGAAAGCCCGCAACCTTTTTTGCAGGCTCTTGGCTTTCATTCCTGGCCTGCCCTGCAATTACCAAGCATTATGTGTGTGAAGAAGTGTATAATTGCTCCAGCACCTGGAATTGCCACATCGAACCCCTTACTACCCAGCCACTGGAGCACGAAAGTTTAGAACTCAGCCAACAGAAAAGGAGATTATAGTTGTAGTTGTGAAAAAAACCTCTTGTTTAGTTATGGTCAGATACATATGGCTTGCTGGTTGTTGTACATGTTATGGAAGAGGATGGTTTTCTTTTCTTTTCTAACATGCTTTTACATCTAGACTTATATTTGATTATGCAGAAGAGCTGAAGCCAATTCCTTGGCAGTCACCCACCTGCCCTCTCTGTGAGTCTTCAGCTGACTGGAGAGGAAGGGTCTCTGCACCCGTGCGGAGCTGCCATGGTAAATCAGTTAAGATGTACATACTCATGCCATTTGGCATTTTGCACGTTGGCGAAGCTGCAAAGTGATCGTTAGGGCCCGGTCTCCATAGCTGGTGGCTCCTGCTCTGATCTTACTTACACATGTGCACCTAAATGAACAAAATGGCGGAAGAGACTTGGCCTGCATCGTCACAGCCGCCTTCTGGAGCCAGGCGTGCCCCCCAGGCCCTCGCCTTCCCTGTTCCCCCCGCTGCCCAAAGCTGCGTGCCGCCCTGGTCCTCGAGCGCGGTGTGCCCATGCCAGCGTAAACACGGGGGGCTGCATCCTGCGGTGGCAGCAGGGCCGTGCGGCGGCGAGGCCCTCCTGCACCTGCTCTGCCGCCCTGACGCGTTTTTTCCACAGGTTCTCCGGATCGGGGGTTTGGGGCCAGGTGAGAGTGCCCACAGAGCGGCGGGTGCCTGGGCGGCAGGGGCAGCGCGGATGCAGTGGCTGCGGGTTTGACGCAAGCCCTGTCTTGCTCTCCTCGCCCCCCCCCCCCGTCCGCGCTGCTTCCCTTCCTTACGGCGGGGCGGTTTGATTCACGAGCTTTCTCTCGGCTCGCCGCTGAGCTGGGTGACTCAGAGCACAGGCTGTGTGCAGGCTTCGTTAGCGGAGATTAACGTCAGCACGCACCTTTTGTTTGTACTAGGTTCTTCTTCTTCCATCGCTACCTCCCCTCCCCAAGCTCCCTGCCTTGTAGCTGCTTGCAGACCGAGCATCAATTGGCAGACCCACGTCTGCGTCCTTGCCCCATCTCTGGTTGCCACCAAAGTGGGCAGGTTTCCAGAGATGCGGTTCAAGTGCCACCAGCTACCTCCAATTAAATCTGGAGTGCCAGCTAGACGTAAGCCGAAACCTTCTCCGTCGAGAGAGGGACTGCTGCGAACGTCAGGGCTCCTGCTGCAGATCCGCAGTAACGCTCCGCCTCTGAAGTGGAAAGAAAATACTGTTGTTTGGGAAAGGGAGTTTTGGGGGCTCGTCCTGTGTTTGAAAGAGTGGGGGTAGGGCAGCGAAGATATGACCAGTTAAAGAAAAAGCTGCAAATCGTAGCACCTTGCAATGTAAAAATGTCAGTCAGCAACTTCCAGTGTCCTAAGAGGAGACCCACAGGGACCCAATATATTTCCTTCAGACTGGGGAGAGATGTTTAGCAAGGTTTTTGTCGCTGCCTGAATCCCTCCAGTTTGCTGAAGTTGGTTCCTGGAGTGGAGGAGACAATTTTTTAGTGACGCAGGGGAGGGAGGGAAGAGCTTCAGTTTTCTTTTTACTTGTGCAAAGTGGTGAGAGGAGGAAGAGAGGATTGTATAGCTTTTGGAGCCAGTGAGGGGATGTGGGACGTGATCTCTGACTCTTGCTGCTCTGATCACAGATGGCTTAATTTTTTAACTGCCGCTGAATGCCGTTGTCACGCTAAGGTGCTTTGGCAGTTTGTAGCCAAGGTGTTTCTTCTCTTAATCCAGCCCTGATGAGCCCTTCCTCAGCGGGAGAAGTATCATGGCCCCTGGAGTCCTCTTGGGCTGTCTCAGCCATGGGAGGGCTGGGAGGTGGAACTGGAGCTGTGGGCCCTTCATCTGCCTCCCAGAGCAGCTGGTCAGGGCAACTGCGAGGTGCTGGAGAGGAGCACCAGAAGCCAAATGGTACTTGGTCATTGCTTTTGCTCTCTCTGAAATGCCAGTCCAACACTTCCATTACTGCTGACATTCATGTTTAAAAAAAAAAACCACCCACCTCCAAACCAAACCAAAAAAAAAAAACCCCCGCACAAAAAAAGAAAAAAGAATGCAGAAATAGAAAAAATATATGCCTGTACCAAGTAAAACAAGAAATGGGATACTGCAGGAAGTAGGTGAGACGTAGTCCATGCTGTGAAGCGCGACCTGTTTTAACAACCAGTGGAGTGAAGTATTACTGCATAGCAATCTAAAAGAAGCAAGGCGAGCACACTGTGACAGACCGTGCTTCAGCCGTGGGTTTAAATTAACACAAAATGAGAGCAAGCGAGAGAGCAGGTCAGTAGGGCTGTGCCGTTGGTACAAAGTAACCAGACCTGCTTACAGTGCATCAGAGCGAAATTTGCACAGGAATGCAAGAAACGAGCAATTGAGGCTGAATATTACACATCAAAAGCAGTTGACAGGCACGAGTTCAGCAAGCTGCTTGACCACTAAGTCAAAATAAGCAGAGTGGGAAATATATGGGTATATTGTCATGTGGAGAAATGCAGACCCACAAGCTGCTTCAAAATGAAATGATACCTTTAGGTGGCCTCTAAAAGGAGAAATCAAATAAAGCTTATGTAGATAAGAAACAAACAAATTTAGACTTCTGAGAAGGCTTTCAAATCGGTACCAGAACGCTGCAAAATGGCAGCTCGTGCCTGATTCCACAGGGCTGCAGTGCTCACAGGCATGTGAACTGGACAGCGGGCTTCTGTGCTTCACAGGGACTTTAGCAAATCACTGACGTTATGAGAAGGCTGTATTCATTTTCCAAAAAATGGCAAACAAACAGAATAGCTTCTTGAATCTTTTGTCCCCTAAATGCAGGGTGAGGCGGTTAAAGTACAAGGATTTCTGGTAAGTGTTTATGTAGTTGCCTGGTTCTGATGCTGCATTTCAGTTGTAGGTGTTCCTTCCTAGCAGTATCAAATTCTGTAATAACTAAGAATTTGCTCTTTCAGTCTGAAAATTGAAAGGGTAGGAAAATGCAGGGAGACTAAATGCACAGAAGCCTGCTATTCCATTTTTGTTTCCGTTGAACTTTTCAAGTCAATTTGCAAACAAATTTCCCAGCAATTTTTTGGTGGAAGTTTTAGCCTGTTCTTCTAAAAAGCAACAAGGATGTAATCATGGGGATGAGACACAACCTGCCTTTAGATTTGTCTGTACCAATATTTTACCAGCTGCGGAGATTTCTTCTGCAAGACTCTCAGTAACTTGACTTTTCTGAAGACTTGCTGGAATCAAGAATTTCCATGAGGTTTTCTGTCCCATTCTTTAAAAAAAAAAAAAAAATAAAAAAAAATTGGAATCCCTTATGTTTCTATAGAAACACATGCAAATATGATGTGAATGGGCTCTAAAGCCTCAGAAAACATTATAAGTAAAAAAAATAAACAGCAAAACATTCTAGGGATACATGAATGGAGTGAAAGGAGTGAAATGAAAGCTGGCCACATATCTTTGATGCCTTTTTGTAGCATCATGGGATCCTTCAGGTGGGAAGGGACTTCAGTAGGTCCTTGGTCCAACTTCCTGCTCAAAGTCAGGGCCAGCTCTCGGATGAGACCAGGTTGCTCAGGGCTCTATCCAGTGACTGCACAACCTCTGTGGACAACCTGTTCGCATGCTAAGATGTTGTCTGTACAGCTATCTTATTCAAAAGCAGCTTTTTCTTCTGGGGAAAAAAAAAAACAAAACCAAACACCAAAACCCCAAACGAAAACAACCACCCCAAACCATGTATTTATATATTCTAATGAAAAAGTGGCAGTCGCCCCTGGGAAAACCCTCGGGGAACAACACAGGACAAGCATGTAGCTTTTTTTGAGATAAATGACTGGCCGTGGCATTGGTAGAACAAGGGAACAGACTTGTTGAACCCGGTGCTGGATGCAAGATCTCTGAGTTATAAAAACCTGACCGTTACGTAGTCTCATGGAGAAATATGGTATTACTACAGTTGTAATCAGTGGCTTTCAAATATTTTTGATTTTGGACTTCTAAGAATATTCAGGTAGAGCCACAGACACCTTTATCATGATATTTAACCAACCTTCCAGGCCTTGCTTTTGTGGGCCCCTTCAAATTGGCCTATAGATCCATGCACCACAGTTAAAAACTACTGCTAGGAGTCTTCACCAGTTTTTATGTATTTCTTTTCCTGATGTGTGACTCATTTATCTGTAAATACAGGGAAATATTTGTACTGTCATCCCCCATTGTTAAGGCTAAATGATCAGGGTGATACCTTAATCCGATTTTTTGCATAAGGCAAACAGAATTTTCTGATTCCTGTCTCAAGTCAGTAACTTCTGTTTCTGCTGTTGTGGCTCTTCAGAAAGACATTCAGAATTGACCTGCAGGCATCAAATGATGGAGAATCCTCCACATCTATTGGTAAGATTTTGTACTGCAAAACTGTCTTTGCCGTGAAAATTTGACTAAGATTGAGTTTTCAGTTCTGTAAACACAGTTGGTCTTCCCAGGATATTTTGCTACTTCCAAATATCTATTTTCTATGGAAAATAAGGCGATTTTGAAAATTCTGATTAAAATGTGCCCTGTTTCCTGTTGGCTTGTTCTTCAGGAGCTTGTTTTGACAAAATGCTGCATGAAAGAATTCAAATATTTCATAATATTAAAACCTAAAAGGAATCAGTAATAGATTCCAAATACTGTGTTTATTAAAATGAAGCATTTAATTTAAAAAAAATGCAAACAAAATAACTGTAAAATGTTTCAATCTCCCATTTCCTGGTAGGAAAAGCTGCTGCAGCAAGAGAATGAAATGCTGCCAAATCTGTTGTAGATTTTACTGGGACATGCACAGAAGTGCCAGAAGCTTGGCAGAGGCAGCAGAGAATGCACTGAAAGGAGTTAATGCTTGTAGGGTGTTGTTGGTTTTCTTTGCTTCTAAGCTAAAACTCTTTTCTGTGGTTTCCAAATCTTTTTCGCTTTATGGTTTATATGTTTTCTTTCTGTCAGATGCTTACTGTAATTTTTTGGAAAGGAAGCAAGAACAGGAAACAAATGTCTGAAAAATTCTGATTAAGAGTGAGTATTAGGCAAAGAAAATTTGGATGATGTGGAATTCTTTAGGAGTATCTTTCTTTAGTAATTATGCAAATCAGATGGCACACTCAATCCTAAGACTGGGAATATGCCTAATGGTAGGAAACGCTACTAGTCCTGTATCAGTACTTGTACTGCCCTTCTCCACTCTCATTGCTCAGTAGAATAAATTTGATCACAGTAAGGTTAATAATAACATTTATGCTTTCTTCTGGATTTCATACCATGACTGCTTGAACATTGATAACAAGATGATTTTTTTATCTTTAAAGATCCAATACCTCTGACTGAAACTCAAATGATAGCTCAAAGTCAAATTCACACTAAGTTGTGACCAACTGTGCACTGAAATTCAGGTCTGGGACAACAATTCAAAAATTGAAAGTTATTAGGATATGAGAATTTGACACAATATAATAATAGAAACATGTAATATCATAATATGATGTTTAACATAGGGTGTGGAATGCTGTAACGTGGATCAAGGCTTAGCCCTTTTTGCAAATGTATTAGACAATGCATTTGTAAACTGGCTTATCCTCATGCACTGTGAACAAGTAAGGGTAAATTTTGCAAGAGTTTATCTGTTCAGCTGTTACCCAGCCTCCACCAAAAGGTTACAGTCTCCAGAGCCGTCTTTTTTAAGTATCACATTTTGAAACAAGCATGAAAGTCTTCAGAAATTCCATTTATGGTGTGATCTTCAGTGTCCTAAACAGATCTGAACCTGCATAGATTAGCAGTTTCCCAGGTACTGAGCATCTCATGCCTGTGGAGCTGAGAGCTTATGAATGCTTAGTAAGTGTCTTGCAACAGCAGTCTGGTTACATACTGCTGGTAGGGAATCATTGGCTTTCTCTAAAGGAAAGTTAGTTTCTCAAATGATTTATAGAGTGGCCTGTCTGCAAAATAACCAAGTACAAACATTTTCTCAGTCTGACATAGTCACTCCTTGATTAAATTCTTTTTTGCTGTTTGAGAAGAATTAGAAGAAAGTTTTCACAGAGTGAAATATGAAGGAGAAGGGCAGTACAAGTACTGATACAGGACTAGTAGCGTTTCCTACCATTAGGCATATTCCCAGTCTTAGGATTGAGTGTGCCATCTGATTTGCATAATTACTAAAGAAAGATACTCCTAAAGAATTCCACATCATCCAAATTTTCTTTGCCTAATATCCACTCTTATTAACTATATAATATAGTTATACTTTGGATTCAAATGTCTTAATGTTTTAATCACAAGTGCATAGAAAGTTTGAAATTATTTGGGTAACTTGTCAGTAAATTTCCTTGAACAGTAGATTGCTCTGAAATCTGAACATTTCATTTGAGAAATAAAAAAATATGAATTTATATGGCAGTGTGTTGCAGGAGAGCAGAAGGCAGGCAGGAAATGAAAAAAAAGCTGGTGGGGTCATTTAAAAAAAATGCAAACCATCTTGATTTTGAATCTGGAGCAGCTGTAGGTTCAGATGCAGCATATAGTGATCAGCAAAACAAATGGCAAGTGGGGCTTTTACTTAGAGGGACTGAGAACATCAGCGAGCTGTTCTATGATGTATAAAAGCCTAAACCACATTTTTCTTCTTGCTTTTCATTTCTGCTTCCCTATTTTCCTTTTTACCTCAGAAACACTAATTTTTGTTCTTTCTATTTTTACTAGAGTCCTACTTGGAGGGTGTGGGCAGTAGAAATCTGCTTGGAAGGGCTGATTTGAAGGGGACACATTGTTGAAGAAAGATATATTCAATTTTGTCAGAGGTATAAAGAGACTGATTAAGGCACTTCTCTGAGTTTCTGAGGTACAGATTTTATGTAATCTCATAAAAAGAGTTCTCAACAGAAAATGAGGGAAACTAATGTGTGATAATATTCTTTATTCCATCTTGTTTCTTGGACATCAAATAGCTCATTTAAACTGTCTTAAAAGTGTGGGGTATTTTTTGCTTATAACAAAGGTGCTGAAATGGAGAACTCAAAATTCCACCTCATTTTGCAAACACGTTTGAAAGAATGACATTTGGAGGTGTGGTATTATCTCATCAGAGCTTATGTGCCGCTAACTACGTTTTACTCAGATTTTATTGTATAATTGTTGTCATTAGTACAGGGGTTTTTGGCAGCAGGCTGTTTTTCCCACATGAAGAAAATATTAGTCCTGGTTAGGTAAATATTTATTTTTCCTTCATTTGTTATGTTTGTAGAACAAAAGCTAAATGTATATTTCTGGCCTAAAACTGCCTATGCAACACAATCTTCTGTAAGTAGGAGGTATAGCCGAATATCTCAAAGTTATTAAGTCAGCACACAATTAATTTAATCATATCCTAAAATTAATTTAATAGCATGCTTTGGCATAAAGAAATGCAAATTTAGGAGTTTAAAATGCATTTTCTCTTATTTAATTTTGTAAGCCATGAAGAAAAGTTTGCTGATGCTTGTAGAGTAGTATTATAGTCTGAAAATATATTTTCCAGGTGATCCTGTTTGAATTGAATTCATAGAATACAGGATTTTGCCTATTTGAATTTCTGTCCTAAAAAATTATTTGTGAACTACATCTGATGTTTGCAGATGCAGTCATCTTTGAAAACAGCTCCGAACTAGACCTCTCAGTTATTTGAGATACTCAACGTTAAAGGTATGGGTATGGGTTGTTGATAGCTTTCTGCTTTCATGGAGCTTAATAGTTACATGTGCACACAGAAAAATAATGTTGAATTCCTGCCCACCTTCAGCAGAACTCTGGAAGGTAATTGTGTCCTTTTTCTATGTTAGATAATTGTGTAATTAGTTGGTGATATTCTCAATGCACATAGCAGGATAAAAATGCTTTTTCAGGACTGCTAGGAGTAGAAACTTGCTTTCTGCCAGTAAAGCAGATTAGTTTTATTTTGAATATGAACATATGCAAAGAGAAGATACAACTTTACACAGCATTTTTACACAGTCACTTTCTGGACCATTGAACAATAAAAGCTGCGAAACTTATTTGGCTAAATGAGAGCAAGTGGATGGGGCTGACAGATGTTAGCAAAGATCATTTATCTCTCACGTTGCAGTTGAATGCATAGAGTTTCAAAAATGCAGCTTTTGGTTCATAAACCAAATTCTTTCAGTTAGGTTACTACACTGGGAACAGATTTTAAACTCAATGTTCTAAGTATTTAAGAAACTTTTTTTGGTTTCAAGTTGGTACAGTAAAAGAAAATGTACTTAAAAACCAGCTACTTTAAAACTTGATGCTTCCTTTTGTTTGCAAATACTTTCTGCAACAGAAATCTGATGTCTTAAAATTTGCTTTTTAAATATCTAGACTTGCAGATCTAGGGAAAAAAATCTTCTCTCCTTCAGCTTCTAATCATTGTCAGTCCAAGTTAGTATTCCAACTTTGTCTGTTTCCAGATGGTTTTGGTATCGTCTTCCTCCACTAATACTGACAGCTTAGGTATCGTCAGTTTTAACTATATCTAGACCATAAAAAGGGACTTATCCTTTTTGTGGGCAGGTTTTATCATTATTGCTGGCATTCAGTGAAAGCATTAGATTACATTGCTTACAGTTAACAATCAGTGCATATTTCTTTATCTTTTTTCCCTCCAGCCTGTATTAGTTGTCTCTGTCCTTTATTACTCATTTAGATACTCTGAAATCTTTTGCAAAGCTTTACAGGAGATGGGATAATTGGGCTCAGCCTTTGAAATTTCGTTGCTGTGGATGGCAGAGTAAGGAGAACTAAGCAGAAGACCTCAGACTATGGTGTTAGGTTTATATGATGTGTAGTTTTATGGATATTGGGGAAACTGCAGGAAATTTCTTCTGAAATATGCCTTTGTTTAGCATCTGTCATACTATTTTATAATGGGGTTCATGGCAGCTCTATAGAGTATTCTGTGGAGGCTCTTTTACTCGACAGTAAATTTACTGTTGTCAAAAATTAGTTAATAAATTGTGGGAGGAGTACTCTTTTCTTTTTAATGAATGTGGCAGAGGAGATCCCTCGTGCATGAAGAAATCCTAAATGCGTGATCTGGTGAACATAAAGTCTGCAGCCATATCAGAGTAAGATTTTACTGAAGGCTTGACTGAGGTTCTCTCTGTACTGCTAAATTTTTATTTTTTAAAACTAAATCTAAACTAAATTAAATTACATTTAAATTGAAAAACTAGAGCTAGCATCTCCGTAGCTCGTTCTCTGCCCGTGCTACCAAGTGTCACAGACCACCATGTCTGCGTTATGTAGCACTAGGCCCCGAGTGTGACGTGACTCTGCTCCCAAGACATTAGGATTGGTGTCTGAGCAGTGGTTTTTTGGGAGGATGTCTTTTCATGTGACTTCAGGCACTTTGGTCCATGTTGGAGCCTGATGGTTTTATAGCAGAAAGCTGAGGTGGGGTGTTGCACGCCCTGGGCTGTGGCATGAGGAGGTACTGAAGGATGAAAACCCTGCTAGATAGTGCTGGAGGACTCTGTGGGGCAGAAGCAGCCAAATACATTGCAGTCTTGTCCATCCTTCTCACTGAGAATTGCCTGGGTGCATGCTACACCCCGAAACGTGCCCTGGTGTTCTGCTAGCTGGTGTGGGCTAAAACCCCACTAAGGAGCATGCCAAGAATTAAAGTAGCACGAGTGATCACTATGCTGTTTTACTAATAAACTGAACGTTAAAGGAAGAAGAAGAAAAAACCACAACTTCTGTCTTTCTAATAATACTTCAGGTTATTAATTTATAGACCTGAAGGTAATACAATAAAACAAGGTTTTTTCTGTTACTAACATTTTTTGATTTTTAGTGCTTTTTTCAGCTTTGATTCTGAGAATTCAGAAAATTAAACTTCTCTTTCACAAAGACATTCTGGAATTGTCTGAATTCCTGACACTATAGGGGGATGTTTATTTCTTTTGTTTTTATAATTTATTTTTTTTAAGCCATGCTTTCTCATACACTTTTCTTCTTTATCAAGTTTAAATAGAACATTTATTTAAATGCTTTAATTGTGCGTCTTGCATAAGCAAGGTTCCACGTCTTTCCCTTCCCACCCTGCCGAGTGCAAATTGAATCTTTTCAGAGTGTCTGCCCAGCGGCACGGGCAGCGAGATGTCAGGTTGCAGACACGCAGCGGGAGAGGGTCGTGTGTGCCACAGCTACAGCTGTGTCTCCCTGGCCGCTCGCGCCGTGCTGCGACTTCCGAGTCAACCCATCACCCCGTGGGGACAGACAGGCGCTGGGGATCCTGGTGACCGTGGGTTTGGGGTCAAACGCCAGCAGAGGCTGCACGGCTGCAGCACATCCTCAGGCATGCTCCCATGTGCAAAGGAGCCTGGCTGATGGCACTTTTGCCAATTAACTGACTGGGAGGTTAATAAAAGCGGCTGTGTTTGGAAGGAGAATTAGAGGCTGTCAAATGTGCGTAAAGGGATGGGTCTTCATTTCCTTCTGCTACGCAGCGGCAATCTTCCTAAGGTCCTGCTCAACCTCTGTACATCACATCAGGACAGCTTAAGAGTTATTCCCTGGCAGAGCAGTCCCACGAAGGCAAGGCAAACAAGGCATACTGTAAGCAACTCCAGCTCTACTACACTGTATTTCAAAAGCTCCTTGGAGAGATGCAAACAAATGAAAAATATCTTGGATGATTTCTAGAATTATAATTCTTCCTTTCTCATTACTCTGTCTAGAAACTGGTGAAGTGTTTGGCTGTTTTCTGACTTAGAGCACAGGTGGTGATTACAGGGCCATTAGGCTGGACACTTTAAAGGAAAAATTCTCCTTCCCCAAATGTTTTTCCAAGAAGAAGAAAAAAATACTGAGAAAACCTGAAAAATCTGCAGTAATTATTTGCTTATTCAGATGAAATTGTAATTATTGAAATTGTAGTATCAAAAGACCTCCAAAGGTCAGCTGGTCCAACCCCCACTCAACAAGGCCCAACTTGGAAGTTACGTTGTGTGGCTCAGAGTTCTGTGCATCATTATTTCCACATAGAAAGTACTGCTAGATGTACTCGCAGAATAATGTGCTATAAATTGTTGACTTTAAATAATTACAGATTTTTCTAGTGTTGGAGCTCTGGTGCATCTGGAGGTTCTTCAGTGCTTTTCTGTCATTTGACAGACTTTGAACACTTGAGGAATAGTAACGCTGAAAATAGAAAGTATCAAAGGTGTTGATTAGTAAGCAAAAAGAAAGGTTATAGCTGTAGGGCTCACAAGTAGTGTTTCAACAAATAAACATAAAGAAATGTGTACATTTCAACACTTATAATGTGGGTAACGCAGCATGTTATTTACCTACAGGATAAAGGTCCAAAAGAAAAGGAAGGTAAGAAAAAAAAAGATAAGAAAAGTAACTGTACAGTATCAAAACTTCTGAAATGAAAGGACTTCATTTGAAATAGATATCTACTATGGAAAAATTTCTGAAAGATTGACATGTAGAAGTAATACCATTTTTTAAAGTCTAAAAATATATCGCTCTTAGTTATGAAAGAGAATATTTCATTCTCCTCCAAATGTCTCTCTTCTTTTTCTACCAGACCTGCAGTAAACGCGGTGGGGGTAAAATGTTTTCCTCCCACAAGTCCATCAGTTAGTAGCCCTATTACTTTCATAGTGTTGACCACTGTGGAGGTCCAAGGTGGTCACCACAGTGAGAGATGCTTGGACCTAGTCATGGGTTGTCATGGGTTACCAAGGCAGAAGTTTTGGGCTGAGGCTGTGCATCTGGTTGGAGTGTTGTCCTCCTCAACCTCTGGGCTGGGCTACTACTACCTGGCCTGGGCTCTGGCCAGCTCCTTTGGAGTCCTACCTATGGGAAGCACTGGTCCCAGGCAGTCAGTCTATCATCTCACTTACTTGCCTGCAGTGGTCCTGCAATGGTTTCTTTACTGCTTCTAAGGAAGCCTGGAAAATAAAAGCTGCTTTTAGAACCTGAGGCTTCTACAGCTGTTCCTGGGCTTCTCTTTTTGTGCTCTTAGAAAAGGGGAAGAGGTATGCAAAAGTGATGGGAAAAGTGGCCAGACTCCACCCTGAATCTGCAGTGTTCCTGCTGGAATAGGAGAAGTTGTCATTACTGTCTGTCTGGGTTTTTTTCTAGCAGTGAGGAAAAAGAGACAGTTCATCTCAGTGGACTGTGGAGGAGTAGAAGAATAGAAAGAAAGGTGAGGTCTTAAATATATATATATATATTGCTAGCAGAAGAGAGAAGGCTTGGACTTGAAGGTCAGATGCAGTACCTCAGCCACAAACTTCACCTGTGATTTTGGTAAATCGCATAATCTTGGCTATCTTGAATCCCCATCTGTAAAACGTGACAAACATACCTGCCTCACTGAAGCACGGTGTGGGTAAAGCTCATATACGTGATGGATTCAAGTATTGATATTGCATTGATGGGGTTGACACAAATCCATGTAAAGAGAGTCCCATTGCTTTCTGGAGTACTAGCTCTGTATTCTAAGTCTTTGGGAAGGAGAAGGAAAAGTGCTGGAAGGAGTTGCCTTACTGTAAATAGAAGGTAATTTACTGGATGATGGGAGAAGGTTAAAGAGAACTAATTTAAACTTGTGATCTTTTTAGGCTTCTCAGTGGCTGTTGTTCTTTAAAGTGTTAAAAGCACACCTTCCCTTCTCCTTACAACTCTGAAATAGTGGTAGAGGACTACATGAAAGAAGGTAAAAGCATGTCTTCCACCAGCAAGGCTTCTGCAGTTACAGCATCAGATTTTTTACGGCCTGTGATTTCTGGAACATATTGCAAAACCATTGATGCTTTTTTTCCTTTTAAATCCCAGGAATCTCTTGTCCATCCCTTGGGAAGGTTTTAGTCAGTGCAAAGGTCAGTGCAAGCTCAAGTCATCCGAGTCTTTCTGAAAGCAAGCAAGTTTCCTTTTAGTGAATGCTGGAGCTGTGTACTACTCTGTCCTGCCATACGTGAAAGCTGGCTGTTTGGCTGGTAATACAATACTCGTGTAAGGATATGCAGTTGCTGGTGCGAGGGAGAAAAACAAGGTCAGCAGCCTCTGCCACTACCCCAGAAGGTTGCCTTTATTTGCAGGAACAGCAGCAGGCTTCTTCAGCTTACTTATGTTAACCACCTTTTCAATCCTTTCCTTAGTGAATAGGACTATTTAAAACTTCAATAGAAATCTGCATTCAAAGAAGACAACTAACTTTTTATTGCATAACTTAAAGATATCACTGATCTTTCTCCCTCCCCCACACCGACAGAGCTGTCAAATTGAAAACATTTTCAGCATGGAGCACAAGCCTACTCCTTTCAAACCTCGTCAAAATTAACTCGAGAACACTTTTAGAGGGAGAGAAATGCTGCAGAGGAACAGCTGCAGCATGCTTGATCCTGCTTTCTTTTGGGGGACCCCTGGAACTGTCGAAGTTCAGATCTCTGAAAGGTAGTGATTATTAAAAAGTAAAATTGAGCATGGTTAATTGTGGAATAACACTTTCTTGGTTGGGCTTTTTTCAGTGGTCAGTTGAAGGAGGTAAGCAGATTTGCAAAGGAGGTTGCTTTACTGCTGGCATGGAGTCTTCATAGTGTGTGTGTCCTCCAAGAAGAGGCAAGTTAGAACAAAAGTTTCAGCCATGATAACAGAAGTGCTGAAGAAGAAATGTTCAGCTATGTTCGTCAATAGGTTACGTATTCATGATTCAGCTCCGTTGCGCAAGTTCCTATTGTCTCAGGTAAGGGTTCAGAGGAACCTCAGAGACTGAGGAGAGGAATGAGGAGAGATTGTGTTGATCCAAGTTCAACTACAAAAGTGAGAAAATTCTGGATTCCTTGCATCTCAGTTTAGGCACCATCCTGAGGCTTCACTCCTCCAGGGTTAGTCTATTGCTCTGAATTGCCCTCGAGGGTAGACTTGCCTTTCACATGTACAGCATACAGAGCCTAATAAGAAACCCCCTTCCTAAATAAGTTGCTTGTTTTTGTGCAGCAGCAGTGCTTCTCTTCAGGCAGAGAGGTTCAGTTGTCCAATATTAGGTGCGATGAGTCTTGACTGAAATGTTTTGGAATGCTCCTTGCCTTTTACTCTTCCAAAGAGATCTCAAGCCAAGAGATGTCCCCCATATTAGTTGTTCATGTCCCCTCACATTACTTGCAACAGCACAGTGGATGGTGTTTGCAGTTTCTCTTGCTGTCTTGTGGTGATTTTCTGTAGGTTGCCTGACCAAGAAGGGCTGTGAATAGTGTAACCAAGAATGCTTGGGAGGGATGCATTCTAGAGGTGAAAGATTTCACTTTTCAAACTACACCCTCTTTAATCCATACTAAGTACTGTGTGAGTGAAAACTCACTTCCCTTAAGATCACAGCAGTTTGATTTGGGCTTAGAAGAGGATGGCAGCATGGGTTTGGATGGGGATAGCTAGAAACAGGTGTTTGTTTTAAAACAGATCCCTCTTCTGTGAATTAGGCTGTGACACCTCTGAGATATAATCTTAACTTTTGGTAGATCTAGTGCTTCTAGGATTTTTTTCTGTAGTAGTAACCGCTGGATTAACATCTAAGAACCTGGGGCATATTCACGTGGCTGGTATCTATATGAAAACATCGAACTGCCAACAGCTGGGTGTTGTGCTGTAGCACAGCTATTCTGTAGTTTTCAAAGCCCAAACACTTTTGATGAGTGGAGGCTTGCCAAAGATACATTACTAAACATATGTTGGGAGATGAGGAACAGTTCCAATTTCTCATTTACACTTTTCTCTTTCCTCTGTTATTCTACATCCATGCAGGTAAGTGGGGAGCCATTGCGGTGGGGATGGGGAGTCCTGCCTGAGAAGTTTGGCAGCCAATAGGGCAATCGTTCATTTCATTACAGGTTACATGTCCAAGGACACTGTCTACAGCTCAGCAGTGACCTGGAACAAATTCTCCAGCATGAGGGGAAAAGAATGCTGCCTGAATGCCTTCCTAATGAGAGCAAAACAGAGGGAACCTGAGATAAATTCAGAACCTGAACTACAAAGCAGGAGAAGCAATGGGGAAAGTGAAGCAATGGGAACTTGGCAAGAGGCAGCAGAAACCCTCCCCCAGTGCATTTGCCACACAAAGCTGTTGAAATGTTGCTCCCTTTCTAGTGATAATGCAGCAGCCTTTTTAATTATGGTTGCTGCAGATAATGTAGCCGTAATGAAATATAACCCAGGCAGTGAACCAGAGAATGCTCCAGACTTGCTGGAGACTGAGAGAGAAGGGACAAGCACCAGAAATGACTGAGAGGATAAGTGGCTTGCTGAAAAGAGCTGAAGGACATCCAGTAATAAGACAGGTAGAAATTCATAGAGCAAAATGGAAGTAAATAGTGGGCCCCCAAAACATTTTAAGAAATTATTCCTAACAAAACTTCCCAGACTCATGGGAAGTTTTGTGAACCAGAGTGTTCCCTGTGTCAGTTAATTCAGGAATAGTGTAATATGTTATGACAAAAGAGTCACCAAAGAATTTTAAAATAATTGAGATTACAACAATCAATCAGTCAAAAGACTGATGCTTGTAGACTTACTTCTTGTCTTATGTCTGCCAGAAGGTGTCTCTGGCACATTGGACAAGGCTCTCAGGGCCTTTTTCTGCTGCCATCCCAGCAATGCCAGAGCTCCTTGCAATCCAGAGTGTAGTTTTCCATACAATGTGCCCGTTTTCCATGGCTTCAAATAGGAAACTGGACATACCATCTGGATGCACAGAAGATTTGCGGTAGGACTGGAAATTGGCTTGAAGGTTTAGGATCTTGTTTAGGTGCTTCTCTTAGGAGTGTTTGTGCTTCAGTCATTCTTACTGTGTATAAAATGGAATGAACGTGCCCCAGCTCAGAAAGCGGTAGAGAATTTTACTACATTAATGTGTGTATACAGAAGTAGCAGAACTGAACAGGTCATAAAATGTTCTGTTTGATTTGCTAAATACTGCATTCATTTTAAAATTATAAAGAGCATGGAT
Source organism: Harpia harpyja (assembly GCF_026419915.1). Taxonomy (NCBI): domain Eukaryota; kingdom Metazoa; phylum Chordata; class Aves; order Accipitriformes; family Accipitridae; genus Harpia; species Harpia harpyja. The sequence continues at coordinate 78,375,491 of NC_068943.1, read as the reverse complement.
ATAATGTCACAATGCTTTTTTATGTACAGCAAATTGTGGATTTCACTTCAACTATTCCAGGCACCTTGAAATCTTGGAAGTTTTACCTATTCTCAGCTATACATTGAATTCCTTTTCCTATCCCTATCCCGAGAAGCTCTGAGGATTGGCAGGGCTTTCAGGCAGGTATGAAAAGTAGCTGTTTAGTAGCTCCCAGGATTGGGCCCAGATTGAAGGAATATCTAAAGCAACGTATTTCCAATCACAGGCAATATAATATGACTATTAGAGTATTAATATTTTGTTTTACTCTGAAGAATAAATTTCAGTAACATAGTCTGCATTCGCGCTGGAGAATTGGATTATGGGGTTAAAGTGCAGCATATATGACCTTTGTCTGATGAACTTTGTTGGGAGCTGCTGTGACGCTGAATTCGCCCTTCTGCTCAATCCAAATACTAGTCATCATTTCCATAGTGTGTAAATGTTCATCTAGACGGTGACATTTCATTCCCGCCTTATCCCGGCTCACGTTACTGCTTTGGGGATATCTATTGTAACTCTTATCCTTCCGCACGCTGTGCTGTCGTCACCATTGCTGTGGCTAATCCACCACTATTTGGCAAGAAAACTGTTTATCCATTCTGCATTAGGGCAGATAGCTGAAGTAAAAGCCGGAGGAGGAGGCAACCAGCGTAGTACATTGTGTTTGTTCTGCAGCGCATTAACATGCTAGCTGAGCTAACAAGGAGAAGACGACCAAGCGATTTAGTCACTAGGCTGATTTTGTCATGGGGTTTGACGACATACTCCCAGATATGCTACAAGGTTATTGCAATCACTCAGAAAGCCATAAAGACCATATCCATGTAGATTTCTGAACTATCCTGCACTTTTTCTGTACCTTGGTGTGTGGAGAATCACTCACACCCTGATTGCAAATGTTGAACTGCTTGAATCACTGTCTTAAACCATGAATGTTTATGGCTCACTGTCTCCATTTCCTCCATTTTTTGCTATCTTTGTGCTTGTTTTGGCTGCTAATGGCTCAGACAGCAGCCTTTTTTTGCTACCATGAGCCCCAGTGTTGCGCAGGAAGAGAAACAAGCCAAAGGCCATCCATCTGAGGAACAACTGCAAACGGTATTCACCCCACACCCTTCCTTTTTTAGGGTTTGTGGTTTGTTGTTTTTTTTTTCACTCTACATTTTCTAGAGTATTTTGGTTTATTTCATTAACCATTTATGCTAGGAAAAAACCAAACCAAACCAAAACCCAATTGCTGTATCCACCCTCAGGAAAAAGAGAGAAAAGAAAATCATCAAGTGAAACTTAATCCATCTGTATCTCCAAAAACTAAATTAGCAAGTCCAAAAGAACGAACTAAAGCTTGTTACAACTCATATAAGCATTGACTACTTCTTTAAACGCATTACTTCTATTTGATTCTCCTCAACTAGGAGTTACTCACCATACTCTACGTCCTTGAGTTCTTGCTGATTAGCAAGAAAGAAGAAAGTTTTATTTGAAAATAGCTGTGTCCTTGTTCAATACTTGTGCATTTGTCATTTTTTTGAATGAGTTTTCCCCTAGATTAAGTAGTGTGTCTCTTGTCCAGCTCAGCCCTGTGATGAGAAAGGTTTTTGTTCTGCTGTCTTCCAGGTAGCTCCCTGGCACTGCATCCCTTCCACCTATGCATTTCTTCTTGTTAAACATGAGCAAGCAAAGGCAAGAAAAACCAAAACCACCAAGCCCTTTGATGGTACAGGCATTGTTTATATCTGAAAATTTAGGAGAGAATACCCCTTGCAACTTTAATTCTGCCACTGTGTCCATGTGCTTGACAGTAACCTTCATGTGAATAAGCACACGTGCTCTTTTCCTTCCCCCACCTCGTGGGGATCCCCCATCCCATCCCATCCCATCCCATCCCATCCCATCCCATCCCATCCCCAGTGCATGCTGTCCTGCCTGCATGGGACCTCGCCAGCCAGCCCTGCCGCTGTGCTGCCGGTGTGCAGCTGTCCCCTGCAGCCGGTGGCTGAGAGCAGGCAGCGACTGGCTGCGCCTGGGAGGCTCTGAAACAAGTTTAACAGCAGGAAGAAGCTGCATTTTAGATACTGGGAAAGTTTTGTTTGTTTTTTGATTTGGGGGTTTTTTTTCGTTGTCCTTAACTCTGCCAAGGAAAACTGAAATAATCATAATTTGGGGGAGAATACAGTCCTTATTTTTTCCTCTGTTACTGATTGGGAATCACACAGACAAACATGCTTAGTCAGAGGGAATGTCTAGAGATCTTACTAAAGACTCTCACAAGCTTCGCTGAGTTTAATGTGGTCAACAGATGGTGATTTACTACCGCTCCTAATATGATCCTTTCTGAATGAATGTTCATAGTGACAGCAAGCAACTGTGGACCTAACAGGAGCTCCAGGCTAGATTCACATTTCCGTTGCAAGCCGTGATGGAGCTTTTTCTCCCAAAAGAAGTTTCACTTTTTTAAAATAGTGAAAAATGCAAGGCAAGCTCAAGATTCAACGTTTTAGTTCAAGCGAGATCTCAGCTGCTCATTAACATTAAACGAGAGTATTAGGTTGATCTCAGCCTTCAGAATTTCTCATGACCACAGTATACTCTCTAAGGTCTTATATTTAATAATATTCTGCTCGTGCAATGCAAATACAAAAAAGGAATGAATTATTCTGTTCATTCTTTTTTGCATTAGCAAATATTTCCTTACTCTGTCACCTTATTTATGGAACTCCTTGTTCTCTAGCATTTTTCAAACCTCCAATATATTTTAAAAAAACCTTATTGTTAGTCTTAATACTCCTAGCTATTTGTGCTTCATTATTCCTTTATGTGCTTCAAGTACCATCGTTACATTCCTTAGATTTTTCTTTTTAGAAGTAACAATGCTGTAGTTTTATGCTCCCTGTAATTTTTAGAGCTCCATTTTTACTTGCAATTAACTTAACTAACTTGTCACTCAGACTTATTGGTTTTGAAATTCTGTGCATAATTTTTGCATAATGGTACACACTCCCCCTGAGCCACCTTCATCATGTCTTTAAAGTTTAGCCAAATTTTAACAACTTATCAGCATATCACTAATAAGCTTTGCCAGTTTATTTCACTCTTAATTCTCAGATTACACAGTTTATTTTATTCATATTTCTAGCTGAACGCCCTCCAAGAACTGTGTTAGATGGCAAATTCTGATCCTCAAACAGTCCCTAACACTCAGTTCGTCTCTGCTGTGTAAAACATTTTTAAAACTCTCTTTTGCTTTCTGTTGTCTGCAGCTCAGACAGCTGTGAAAGCAGAGCTTCTGCAGGACTTGAAGAAGTGCTCTTCATGCGATGTTTGAATACTCTGTTCTTCCGAGGTAAACTGAAATTATCTAGGTGCATTATTTCTAACCTCACAACAGTCACTTGTCCAGCAGTCACCGCTGAGGCTACTTCCTTCATTCGGCAGTTTCTGCAGAAACATGGGGGCTGAAGCGCAGCGGTGTAAGAGTCTGCTCTGATGGTGGTTATAATAGTCAAAACCAGCTGAAGATATGCCCAAGGGTTTGTCTAGAGTTCAACTCACTGGCCTGAAATGGGGCCAGTGCTCCTCCACTTTGTTGTGGTGATTCCAAAATAAGTTTAGTTTATGTTAAGCGTGATAGATCAGGGGGTTTTCTTTGCCAGCTAGGGACTGAGCAGAATCAGCTTGGACTTTGCTTCACATGTCCTCTTCTTTAGCTTGAAGACTATTCCTCCCCCTCCAACTTGCTGCCTTAAAAATATATTCAGGGACTAATCATATCACCTCTCAGTTTCTTTTCTGCAGAGCTAAGTAAGCCAAACTCTCTTTAGCCTCCTCTTGCAAGGAAAACTTTCCAGTTCCTCTGCTTTTCATAGCATCGTTCTCCTGTTGGACTATTTCCTTCTCGTATGCGAGTAACCAGAAGTACACACAGCATTGCAGATGAGAAATATGTGTGTCAGGTGTCTCATTCGACACACTGTTAAATCACATCTGCCTCTTTAAGGCTGCTTGATCCATGGTGGCTCACTGTCATCTCTGAATCGATCCTGGGATTATACCCCACTCTTCTCCTGTGTCCGTTCCAAACAATAAACTTCTGCTTTTGCGTTCTGAAGTTAATCACTTTATGTTCTTGTTACTGCATTTCAGCCTGTTTCTGAACATTCTAATTTTTCCTGAATGATACTTCGGTCACGTCAGTATTGGTGAGAATCAGGGCTTGGTCTTTTCAGGAGATTTCATCCTCTTGTGCCTATTTTTTGTACCAAAGTTATAAAAAATGTTGGTGTCAAGATTAAGTCTGGAGGAACTCTATTAGACCTTCTGCAGCTTGGAGTAAGTCTTTCATAGTATCTGCTTTAGCTATCTTCCCCCACATAATATTTCTGTATCAACCTCCATTTTAACAACTTCCCCTTGTGGCACATCCCCAAACGCTTTATTAAAATCTGAATAGATAAGATCTGCTCTGTTTTATTTCTCCAGAAAATTAGCTATCCTCTGGAAGAATAGGCTATTCTGACACTACCTGCCTTTGATAAATGGTAATGTTATTGAATTCCCTTTTTCCTCTATGTCTTTAATTGTATTTTATGTTGGTTTTAAAGATTTTTATACTATTGGAACAAGCTAATATAATCTTAGGCCTTAAGTTTAATTTGCAGCGACCTTACTCACATCTTTTTCTTTTTTAAATGCAGATGCAATGCCTGTTGTTCCCCAGTGATGTAGTATCATCTCTTTCTATAGAAGGAATTCTAGAGGGAATCCTTATAGAAAGAATTTATTGTATTAAAAATTTATTCTCCTGTATTTGTGGTTTCTTATGTGGGGTGTTTTGGTGTTCTGGGATGGAGATTGCCCAGTCCCTACTTACCAAATTGCTGCAAGCACCCTTAGGTTTCTTTCCATCTCAGATGTGGTGTTTGCTGTTTTCTGTTCTTTTTATTTCTATACACAATAGTGGTTTTCATTTCAGACCTGCATTGCATTTAAGCTTCTAGTTTGTCTGTGAAATTATGTAGATTATCTGCCTTACCTGTTTTAAACAGGTGCAGGCATTTCCTCCTAATGGGAAAGATTAAGACTATAGGTATGGTCATCAGCCTGACTGATGATGACAGCAAAACCATCTGTATTAGATGTCATGTAATATTTCCCATGGAGTGTGGTAGTAATTGTGAAATTGTCTTTTTGTTGGATTGATAGTGGTGAAAAACTGATGGACTCTTCATAGTGTTACTTAACTTTTGCCTATGAGCATATTCAGGTGTTGCCACTAATTCACTGTTGTGCATGTAAACATTAATGTGTGATTACTTTGAGGTATTTATTGGTGAGGAAATGAAAACCTTGCAGAAAGAAATCTGACTCCCATGTATTTGGGAAGTAGCAAGAATCGTTGCTCATTCATTTGCCTCCTGGGAGTGAATGATGTTCAGGCCTTTTTCTGGTGAATCTTTTATCTTTTCCTTACTGGTCAAGAATTATGTTTTTCCAGTAATATGTAGCTGATAGACTTGGGTCTGGATCAAATGGTGATTCCTTTGGCCAGATTCCATGAAGGTCTTTGAATGTCACCACTCTGACTTTGATGGGATTAAGTATTCAATGAGATCATAAAGATGATGTGTTCAGTGTTATCTGTATTGCTGAACAGGCTGTCACCTCTTACGCCAGATGGAGGGTTTTTCAGGATATGTTGTTTTCACTTCCAGATATGAATTATAATAATCAACTTAGCTGTGCTCTGCAAAGCTTTACCTTTTGTTGCATAATTTTAACTTCCACCACAGCTGTTAAGACCCTCTGTGATAATGAATATATATAGCTCTATTACAATGGAGGAATTACTGCTTTCAGTGAGCTGACTTTTGCAAGTTAGCTTTTTTTTAATTTAATATGCTTCTTTTGGTGTGACAGTTCAGGACTCTGAGACCCAACAAGTTCCATGTTAATGTGTACTATGTGGCCGTCGGTGAGTGCCATTCTCACTTGCAGCGTCAGCGTTAGAGCCAAGGATGCACGTAAAGTAGATTTGGATATAGCTGTTCTTGCTGACTCAACTTGCACGGGACCCTCTGGAATTTCTATAAAGGCCTCTCTTTGGTACTGATTACCCTCGTGTAAATAAGGTTTATGACTCAGTTTCTGTGGTAATTTTTCAACAACACATGCATACATCTGTAATGTACACTGAAGACTGCAGCCCAAACCAGCTTTATTTAACATTTAGGGACCGAAACATGTTTTACTGTCACTTTCTTTTTGCCTAATGCAGTTACTGTTCAATGAAGTAATTTTTAAAATATGCAATGACCACATTTGAGTCAAATGCCAATCTTGTTGGACTTCAAATCCCTAACGAAGGGAAGAAACATCTGCTCTGTGGGTGGGAAGCTAGTACCTAAAGTAGTTCTTTTGGGAGTTCAAGGAAGTAGGCAAGATGAATACGCTTAATATTCAAAGTGTTCTGATATGGGAATTTCTCAGAAGGATTACTTCTGCGAGGAGACTACTGTTTGACTTGCCACAAGTACAAAGACCTTTATTGCCTTATTTTTTTTCTGCGCCTTTGTATAAACAGCTTGAGAAATGATAGGATTTACTTCCGTGCTGTCTGTCTAGTGGCAAGTATTTCTCTCCTGCACAGAAATTTCACTCCTGTGTTGAAAATAATCTCCTCTTGTTTGGGGGATCCACTTGGGAAGTAGGCTGAAGGCCACGTGCCTGTTGGCCATTGTCCAAGAGCTTGTAACTAAGGAGAGGGATCTTCAAAGTCATATAAGAGTAACACAGTGTGTGTGATAACGTAATTTTGAGTTTTGAGTCATTAGGGCATAACTGAACCAGACTTTCAGATATTTTTTTCGCTACAACTACTAGAACTAGAAATTAATATTTTCTTAAATGACTGTTCAGATCGTTATACAATCACCTGACTCTCAGAGCTGAGGCTTTAAGATAAAGTTGTTACAACATCTATGATAAAAATGCAGCACTGTGTGCCAGTAGGTTGAGAGAAGGATATTAAAGAAGGTTATTTAAAACTTACTTCTGATAAGAAATTAAAGGCAAACATACAGATAATTGTCCCCAGCAAGGGAAGATGACATTCTAGTTGTAGTGCTTTTAGATCTTTATTGCCTTTTGGCTTTTTAACTTTCTCTTCACTGGCTGGCAGTGAAAACTACATCTTCTGTTGTAAATTAGACTATTTTCATCAAAATCAAGTATGCTATACATATTTCTGTAAAATAAAGAACTGGTTCTAAACAGTACATTTTGTAGTTAGGTAATAGGAAATGAACCTGAATCCATGTGCAACAAGATGCAGGACTTGTCATGGCAGTAAGCCTTTTTGAAAACTCGTAAATGAGATTTTAAAATTTTCCATTCCTTTGGGGTTTTGGAGAAAGCAAACAGGTATTTTTGTATTTTTTTTCCACTATTGCAAATTTAGCAACGTTTATAATAGTGATTTCAGTTCGCAGTGGTGCACCATTAAATTATTTAAACTTTTTGAAACAATTTAGAAACAAGTCTTTAAACAAAAGAACATACCATTTTTGTGGATGTTCTGTTACAAAATCTTGAACTATTTAAAAGAAATATTTGTAATATGCTGTACAACTGTTGTGGATCATTACTACTCTGTTTTAAATTCTTCCACCTCTTCAAAGACAGATGTTTACCTAACTGGTCCACATTGTGCGGTATAGGATGTAGGGATATATTCCATTCTCCAGAATTTGTTTTGATAAATTCAAGAAGGCTTTTTATTCTCTTGCTTTTGTTCTCTACAATGCTTTTTTACCATGAAAGAAAAGTGAGAGAATTTCAGATAAAAGTACTCCTTAAAACATGAGTTACATAAATTATTATACTTTCCAAGCATGGTTGCATGTGACCATGGATATTGGTAGCAAAACTTCCTTTGGCTTTTGAAGCATGTGTAGATTGTTGGTGTATACAATTACTTTGTCTTTGTAGTGTCTTAAAAGATCTAACCTGATTTATATGTGCAAAAGAAAAATATTGATGGAGACAAGTGACTTTCCTGTCGTGTTCCAGTACAGTTTATACACCTTTCATGAGGTCTGTTTTATCCTCTTCCTGAGTCTTGGCTTTGCCAAAAGTCTAATATAAGAGTATAAGCTTCAGCTTAAAGATTTTTGGTTGTTTCCTTCGTAACCCTGGTGCTTTTTCTCCATCCGTCCTTCAGTCTGTAGACTGAAACTGTAAAGCTGGCTATTTATGTAAAAGGCTTGTTAGGAAGCTTTACTTCTACTTCTGCTTCAGTACAGCCAAAACAGAGTTCAAAGAATTTAATCCCTCCATTTAGACAAATGGGTTTGAAAACCCATGTTTCAAATAAAGTGTGAGTTTAAGTGTTACTGAAATGGGCAGGTTACATTAGGATGTCCAAGCTGCATCTGGAGAACAAAATGAGGAAGATGGGTATTGCAAGAGGAAAATCAGAACCTTGCAGGTTCCAGTTGTGTACATATTTAAAAATGTCAAAATTGTCAGCAATTCTGTTTTAAAACAGAAAAATATTCCTATTTCTTAAACTGGGAAAGGGAGGGTTTTTTTCTGCTTTTCCTACATTGACTACTTTCTCTTCCCTTCAGAGATTCACTTCATGAAATGAATCTACTTTCTTCCAAGTTGTTGTCCTGAGACAACTTGAAAATTGGGGTCAAATGCTGAACTCCGTTTTCACTGGAAGGGAGGAAGGGAAGGAGATTGGTTAAAATGATCAGGACTAATAAAGAATTTCCTTTCTATCTCTAAGTCTGATAGGAGACTTAAATTCTCTGCTGTGAAGGTTTGAAAGTTCCTATTTTCTATTTGCCAAAAGTACCGTAACCAAATTCCTGGAGGATGTTCTGGGGGAGGGAGTATGCACCCTCCCTTGCAGAAGCTGTCCTAGTTTGACAGAGGAGGTCTGAAATGCGCAGATCCCAGCTCCCAGGTGTGAGTGCTGTAATACGGTCATTTTCTCAGGTATATTTAATTTTTTAGAACAGCTCTAGCAGGAGACATTGTAGAGATTTTCATGGATATTCCATGACTGAGGGCTTGGACATTTTTCTTAAAGAGAAAATAAATGTACTCAAATCACCTTGGGCAGTAAAGAGAATTTAAACTGGGTACTGAGATCGAAGTGTGATGGGTATGTGTGAGTGCTCTGACCAGTCTCTGACCAGTTCGATAGTGGGTGAAGAGATGGGTGACGACTTCTCACAAATTGTAAGTCTAGCCCTTGCTTGGCCTTCTTCACTGTTGTAATTGTTCAAAACAAATTACATTGTCTGTAAGCATGAGCAGCGTATTCTTCGTTTCAGTACAAGGAGGAAAGACTGGAAATGTGAAGGAGGGCTTATTTTACTGGAAACTTCCTTGTCTTCCCTCACCCCTCTCTCTTACAAAAAATAAATACATTTCAAACTTGGTTTAATCGAAGCACAAGAGTTTTTATTATTATTCAACAACTGAACTGAGAAGAAAACCCCCAAACCTCACACAGCTTTACTCATCATTTGTGTAATATAATGAGCACAGGATTTGTTTTCCCAATATTAAGTTCGTAATTGTAACGTCATGAAAAAAGCCCAACCAGCCACATAAAATGACTGGAGATGACTGTTGACCTCAACTACAGGAAGAATGCAAGGGTTGCTATTCTAAGAGAGCACTCAAGATTTTACGCGAGGAGCCTTTTGGTGGACAAGCAAGCTAGTTCTTATGTGCTGAAAATGGCAATGTGATGCACCTATTTGTAAGGCCGATGGTGGAAGATAGGTTTGCCAAGCCTTTAGAATTTAGACATGTCAGGTTTTGCATAGCAGGCTTAAAAGTGTATAAAGTCACTACAAAAACAAGGGTATGGAAATATCTGTGTAGCTTTTAATACGTGAAGTCATTTAAAGTTTTGTAATAAATTGAACTTTTTAATAGTGTTATATGTAAATACAGATCATTAATTTTAAGTGAAATTGTAGAATCTGGAAAACTAATTTTCTGCAGAGTTAACTAAAACCATATTTCTTGCCAGTATACTTCTTAAAAATCATCTTAGAGAAAACCTTAACAGATTAGCCATGTTCTTTCATAATGGCCGTGGAAATTATGTTTTTTACATGTTACATGTTTATGCATGCAGTGTTTTACAAATAACTATGAAGGCATTTCTCTTTTCACAAGTAACTTGCAGTCCAAGGTCCTGACCCCATGGAGATACTTGTGTGTGATTCACAGAATTATCCAGGATGTAAGGCCAGAAGAAGGGACATCAGATCACCTTGCGGGATTTGTTTTGTACTACAGGCGCTTGCATATTACCCATCTCAACTGTCTTGTACCTAGAAATATTTGTTTGGCTAAGCAGATCTTCCAGAGAAGTGCTTAGATGTGATTCAAGGATCTCAAGGGGCGGAGAGTCTGCCCCTTCTCTTGGTAACTCTTCCAGTGATTAATCATCTCCTCTGTTTAGAGTTTGCACCCTATTTTCAGCTTGCATCTGGCTTTCAGGCTTAGGGCTGTTCTCTGCTGCCCAAGCTGTCCCACTTCAACTCAGAGCATTATGAAACATCTCCATGATTCCAGTGAAACATCTCCTGCTCTTGAATACTTGCAAAACTCTTGGGGGGGTGTGTTTGTGCCTGTGCATGCTTTGGGATAGAGCAATTGTTGCTGTCCTTTAAAGCAGGAACTAAAATTGCATGTTCCTTACAGTAGGCTAGGAGAAGGGCCTGCATTTTTTTCTGTTTCCTACCTGCTGTATATTTGTGCAAAGACCAGCTGTGACCTAGCTTTGATTGGTTTTATTACGGAAAAAATACTCTTAATAGGCTTTTCTTTAATCTGTGATAATTAAAAGCAGCATTTGCCTTTTATTTCCAGAAAGATGGTTAAGGGGAAACAGTTTTTCTGGTTTACTGTGAAGTGTTTCTTACATATGCTTGGTGTAATATGAGTCTGACCCAAATGTGTCTTAATGGTATGGCTCATGTTACGTTACAAAACCTGTATGGCATGCCCTTAGCTGGCTTGTACTGCATGTATAATTTCTTGCAGTTGATGTCTGTATTGACTCATCTGAAGATTCATTCTTTGTTTGCTTTCCTGATGCACACGAAGACTTTACATTTTATATTTGCGTCATGCTGTTTGTTACTGATTGCAGTCCTGTATTTTCTAAATATTTTAGGTGTCAGGAAGGCATTTCCTGCATCATTTGGTTTGTTTCCACACGTGCCACATCAGAATATTCTTTAAAATTAAAGTGTGAGGGTCTTTTGACCTTTGAATTACAACGATTTAGATTCTTTAAAAAAACATCTCTTGTAGCCTAATAACTTATTTTCAAGTTGAGGATATTAATCTGTCATGGACAGAGCCACCTCTGATCTATGTTGAAGGGAGGCACGGCTGTACCTACATTACACAATGTGAGGTATGCACTCCACACACACTTCTGCTCGTGGTAGCACAAATCTGCTTAAACCTCCTGGGAAATCTGCACTTGTCTGTACCTCCATTGTAAGAGAGGGGTAAAATTGTGTTTTCTTGCTATCACGTAATGGCATGTGTGGATCATAATGTACAGCCCAAGTAAAACAGACACTCTGAATGCTGGATAAGTCATCTGTGACACTTCGTTATTGTGTTAAGATATTACTGTATTTATATTCTTGTGCGTATAATTAGTTCCTTTTAAGAAAACCTGATCATGAGATATATTGCTTAACATCATTTATGCTATTTATGCATGCATCAGGAGTTTTTAATGGTTCTTAGTTATATCTGAGCCATGACACTGCAAGTGGTTAGCAGAGGTGGTTACGAAGCAGAGCTTTGTAGGGCAGCTGCTTGTGCCCACGGTTTTCAGTAGCCTCGCGGTAGTTGTACCTCATGGGGCCTCTGCTGTCTGTATTAAAAAAAAAAAAGCCTCTGTGTGCCTCCCAAGCCAAGGCATTCCTGAGCCCAGGCTGAGGCCGTGTCAAGTGAGAGAGGTCAGAAGAATGGCATTCAAGCGGAAGAAGTTGCCCACAGGAGTCTTTGGGGACAGAAGCCCCTAGAAGTAGCACGGTTGTCTCCTGTGACAGCTTGTTTCCTCTCTAGCTTCTGGCCTCGTCCTTAGGAGCCAGAACAGGCGTGTGGTGAAGTGGAGCTTCTGGCTGCCCTAAGTATAGATGCCATCCCAGGAGCAGATGTTTTAGCAGTCCCTTGCTGGTTTAATTTCTCCTGCAGATAACCTGCCAAGGATGGGGAACAACAGTGAGTTCCTTTTAACTCCATCGTGCATCCCACTGCAGTTTGCATGTACTAGGATTTAAGGATTAGTTGTTGTTATGTGCTTTAAATACCGATTATGAAGGAGGTGTAGGAAATAGGATTCCTCTACAAGAGAAAGGATGCGGTCTTGAATCTTGCTGTTCATAATTCACATGAAGCTGTGATGCTGTACCTGACATACACCGTTCCAGTGTGGGAGCATAAAGTATTGTCAAATCCCTCATCAGCCTGTGGCTTTTATTTAAGTGTCAGAACTTTCTCAGACAGGAACAGAGAGTTCAGAATTCCTTCTGTCAAAGTTGCACATTGTTGTCCAAGTCACCCGAGTTTATGTTTACTGAAGTGTTTGCACTAATTTAGCATACGTGATGTTTAAGAATGTGATTCTCAGGCACGCTGAATTTTTCAGGTAGGTAGGCAGATTTTGTTCTAAGATGTGGATCATAAATGGGGATGCCAAATCCAACGTATGCAGAACAATTATTATTAAAATACCATATTCATATGATGTTCTGGTATCTAAGCTCCAGTACAAGGTTGAGTCCTTTCGTGCTATGAATTGCACAGAATGTAATCCAAATGTCAGTTTGTATTTCAAAGAGCGTACACTGAGGCACTTACTAAAATTTGGTCTTAACCCCATTGTGATGGTGGCCTGTGTGTAAAGAGAGGTGTTATTAATCAATCATTTGTAACAGAATCATGGAGGTAGGCTGTGCCACATCAAAACTTCTCCAGCAAGGGTAGATATGTTTAAGATAACTCACTGAGAAAACTGCAGAAAGTCTTAAAGAAAGTACTTACAAAAGACAAAGAGCTGTATGTAAAATGAAATAAGACAGCTTTTCAATGTATTTAACGTGCTGCTTACAGTTGGCATTTCAGATTAGTTGAAACACTGAGATGTACGGTACACATCAAGGCAGTTTGTTTGTAAAATGAATTTTTTAATAAATATTTGGTTTTGTCCTTTCTAAGTCTTACAGGCTTGCCTGTTTTGGGGTTTTTTTCGTGTTTTTTTTTTTTTTTAAACTTCTCCGCCTTCTCCCCTAGTCATTGGCAGCTGAAAGCCAGGAATGATCAAATGTCTTCTGTTTTCAGAACTATGTGATTAGTATCCAAACAAACAGACCAGAGCAATGTAATTCTCTCTGTCTGTAATATTCTCCTGGCTTGCATCTTAGAAGCATTTACTTTTCTGTTATAAAGAAAACTTGACTACCCTGCCTGTGTATCTGTGTTAGGGCTTTTGGGAGTGCGTGAGATGGGTGGAGTTGACTTTTCGAGTCAGTTGCGTACAGTGTGGGAAAATGGAGTCCTGAAGTTGGAACCCGAATGTTGCTGCTTCTGTTTGCTTCTGTGCATTTTAACTAGAGGAATGTTACTGCTTTCTGATGGTGTTTCTCCTCCTAAAAGTCATTCAGGATTTTAACACAGCTGGTGCATCACAGGATATATAGTCAGTGGTGCAGTTACTCACTTAAAATCAAATCTGTTGTCTTTCAGTAGGGCTCCTGTTTTAATCTGCAAGCTTCAGGCAAAAGCCTAGTACAGCTTTCCTTGGGTTTTCCTATCAGTATCACACCCTTGCCTGTTGTTAGCTGAAACATCATTTAAGCTGCTGTAACTACGAGGTGGCCTAAAAGTTAAGCTCCACCATAAACCAGCACGTAACAGTAACAGCACGCCCCAGCCCAAAGCCAAAGCAGGTGATGGCCACCAAGTTTCTTGCTGGGGAGACGGTCATGGCTGGGTCTGTAGCTGAGATGTGGGGCAGTAGGAGCAGAACTGCAGAAACTGGATGCAGATTCTAAACCTGGGTCTCCTAATTATGCACATGGGTGAAATGTCTATGGAAAAGTGGTGTGGATCCCTCCCAGCGCAGCAAGAAATTGTCCCCTGTTTGCTTCTCATTCCCCAGTTCTGCAGAAAGCCAAACTTGGCTATTACTAGAATTGCATTAGGATTTCATCCTAGTGGCCTGCTTCCTATCAGTCCTCCCCTCAAGGAATGCAAGCTGCGGCACCCCAGGGAGGCTAAGAGGACCGTGTGCACAGACTACTAACGATCTGACTGATTAGTGACTACTAATGAGATGACCAATCCTTGTCAGGGCCACATCCTGCTGTCGTTTTGACATTAATAGGTATGAGATGGCACCTCTACAGATCAGGATACCTATGACACTTGGACACCTATGACAGCCAGTGAAGCTGTTTTTGAAAGAAATTCTTTCTGATGAAGAACAGGATGGGTGAAGATACGTTGTTTAGCAGCCCCAGGCTTTACAGAAAGTATTCTTTTCTGCCCGTGGAGAAATTTCTCATCCAACCTTGCTAGATAGCACTCTCTGTCTGTTAGGGAAATCGTTTCTGAAAGCAGGAAGCATAAACTGGAGGTGGAGTAAGAGGGAGACCCATGCCAAAGAAAACAAACGAAGAAGGCGTTCCTGATTGAGGTACAGGCCAGAAGGTCATATGGATTATCTGAGACGTGCCAGGACACTGTCTTGGGAGTGATTACATATTTCAGAGAGCATGTTCTTGCTCTTGCATTCACAGAGACACACAAGAATGATACAGTGCCCACTTGTTTTGCCTTACTGGAACTAAGATGAGGAGAATCTAGTAGAATTCGTTTTTCTTCAGAGGCAACTGAACCACACAGTTTGGACACAAGGCCATAAATGAGTTTTGCCTGAATTTGAGGAGACTAGCAATAGTATTGATCCAGTTCAGCCCATCTTTGATGTTGCTATTGTTGTTCCAATTACTATTATTAAGATAAAGAAAGACTGAGGGACCCGCTGTGTCAGTTTGTCTTACAATAACTTCACTGTAAAGACAATTGCAGTTTTCCTATTGCTGTTCACTTACCAGATCTGTGTCTTACACAATGTGGGCTCAGGTCTCTCCTGTTCTGTAGGCATCACTGTGGGAGCTGTCTTGTCTGTTGTTGCTAGCCATTTAATCCAGATTTTGAATGGTTCATATAGCACCGTAAGCTACATGAATGTTTTGAAACCCAAGTATGCAGGTCAAACCCGCTCACCTGAGAAATTGAGGGCTGAACCTCCCTTTCCAATATACAAAGACATTTTATGTATTTGGAGAAAAAAAAAGAAAGTGTTTCAAAAAAAATTGTCTCCCACTCCTGCTGTTAATTAACAATTGCCTAGGCGAAGAACACCCTTCCATGGTAAAAATGACTCACCACAGGTAATGAGTTCTGTCATGCTTTTCCCTATTTGATGGTTGAGCACAGTCTTTTCATACAAGGCTATGTTAGCTGCTCCCTTCATTGTCCAGAGCTCCCTTTTAATCTAAGTGGGATCTGTATGCAAGTATTCAAGGAAGAGCACGCTCCACCTTGAGATATGGGTATTTCAGTTTGTAGCAATCACATGTTCTCTAATCTGGAGATGTTTCCCTTTTCTTTCTCTTGAAAGAGCTGTAGACATTTTGGATGATGTGAATCTCAGAGCACCTCTGCTTTTCCGAGTATACTATTGAGTAGCAGTCAGTAGTGTGGATGGGATGTGGAAGTGTGGGATTTAGTTTGCTTTGTGCTGCTGAGCAGCTCAGCCTGACCGAATCCACTGCGCTGAACTTTGTTGGACTGCTGGGGTTTAAACTGTCAGTAGTAAGTATGGATTCTAGGAGCTATTGTTAGTTGAGAAGGATAAGAAAAAAGCTCAGGTAAGATTGTTTAGTTTCCATTTATTCTTAAGATGATTCTGGTTAATGGATCCTACATGCTCCCTTGTTGGGATGTGTGTCTTGTGTGTACTTATGTGAGGGTTTAATTATGGTATTCACAGTCTTCCTCCAGTCAGTAAGCAGAGTTCACACATACAAAAATAATACACTGGCCTTCTTTCAAATTATGATGAGAACACAAAGATGGCTTCATTTGACAGTGATGAGGACACAGTCTTTGAAGCAGACGTTTCTAATCTGTCCTATATTTGTAGGTTGATAAGAAGAAAAAGGAGGAGAATATGAAATTGTACCAGTGCAACAGAAACTAAACCATGAGAATGGTTTTGTCAGAACTGGGAATAAGTGGTGTCTGAAAATATTGAAATAGTTTTAAGGTTTGAATTTGTAAAGGATGTGTGTTGTGAACAGACCAAACAAGGAAGAACCTTCTGAAAACCAGATACATTCAGGGAAGGCTTTCCATCCCATTGGTAACTTAGAGGTGCTTTACAAGAAAGGAGTTTGTATTAGCACTTGAAAGAGGTTTGAGTGTGTCTCCACTGGATGTCAGTAAAAGTCAAGGAAAAGAAAACAAAATGAGGTATTGCAAATATATTGATCTCGTTTACAGAAATGTCAATCGCATGTTATCCACAAGTCTGCAGACAGCTGAATGACATTGTACCAGGTACTCAAATTATGGGGTACTGAACACTTTGCCCTTGTCTTTTCAATGACAGACAAACCATTTTCTTAGAAAAAGTCTCAAGGTTTTTTCAGACTGGAGCGAAAATTGAACCATAAAAGTCATGCAACTGCAGTGTTCTTCACCTTAAAGGGTCACCATTTGTTTAAAGCTGAAATACAAGACTTCTTCAAAAGAAGCCAGAAGAAATAGCTAAATTGTTGCACTTGTTTGTATGTCAGCAAAATTCTTTGCCCAGAGATGCTAAGAAATCTCAACACTGCCTTTTCTGCAAAGACGTCATCAGATATATCATAAACTACGTAACTAATAAAGAAGGTTAAAACCAGGACATCTACATTGTTGGTGCAGATTATTTCACACTGAAGAAGAACCGGGAAGTGCACTGCTCACACTTTTGGGGATCTGAGATGTTAATCTTTTAGAGTTTGAAGATCTCTCATCTCAAGAACTTTGAACTGTGGGCTTTGTTGTCATTGATGGCAGTATTAATTTAATTTCACAAAAGGGCAGATTGTGACCTACAGAGCTTTAGTTTTAAAAAGCTGCCCCTGTTATGCACCACATGCATTCATGCTAAGTAATTTTATTTTAAAAAATAACTCCTGGTCTAAGCATGCTACCAGTCTAAAGTTCTTTTCCAGGAGAGCTCTAGGGTAGATGAGATGAATCTGGCACTGGATTTTGCACCTGCTATGCCCCTTGCAGTGTAGGGGGTCTCCCACTGCTGTTCACGTGAAGGCTTTCAAAAACTTCTGTGAAGATTGCTGCATTTGGGCAAAAGGAGCTCTCACCTGATGATGCTCCATTTCAGAGTATTAATGATTTCCTAAAGCTCTCCCATCTGAAGAACATGTGCTGCTGCTGCTTTTTCAGACCTAGGGGTTACATTAGTAGGAGCTCATTTAGCCTCTAAGATGAATATTAGGTTTCCAGATTCTTGGCTGAATCTCTGGTAGTCTAAAGTGTGGTGTGGGTGGCTGAATCAGTAGGTGCAGCAGTTCATAAATGGAGTGAAAGAACTTTTTAAAGGTCTTAAATTCAGCTCTTGATGAGGATGACAAACTCCCAGAAGCTGATTAAATTGTCAGTGATTCATGTGATGACTTAAGGCTCTTTGTGTTTTACAGAAACTTTGCTAAGGAAATTTAGTGTCATAAAATTTCCTCGCTTTTTTTTTTTTTTTTAAATTTTTAGTTTGAAAAAGATTCAAAACTTTTAACAAACTTGCCCCATTGGAGATTAATCCGAAGTCCATTTTTAGCAAGGCTAATGTTATCACACTTTATATCTGTCTTTCAGTTCCTCTGCTTACCTTCAGATAACTTTTCTATTTGTTTTAACCCATTTTCCACATATATTGTTGGATGGCTATCAGGATTAGAGATGTTAATTTCCTGAGAAAAAAGAAGAAGAAAAAAAAAAAGATGGCTAGGTATAGAAAGAAGAGTCAAAAGAATGCCTCCATTGCAAAGGAGGTTATAATCCTGCACTTTCTTTGTTCCCAGAGGTAGTAGTCATCTGGTCAGTGGCGGTGCACACGGGTAGCTCTGGACCGATCAAAGCACGTGCTGACACTTGGCTAGCCCAGCATGGAGTGGTGGGGGAAAAACGTAGAGAAGGGAAGCCATTTGGCACACAGGAGAGTTGACGGAGCAGGGAAGCATTAGGAGTTGTAGGACAGAAATCTGTAAGAAATATGCTGCATTCATTCTATTTGTAAAACTGCTTCTTGGGGTCATAGGTTCACAGAAAGATTGGGTAGGAGCTGCTGGAGGCCATCAGGTCCTTCTCTTTGAAGGCAGGAGATGACCAACAGCAATCAATCCTGACGGAGGTTTGTCTTCAGTTTCTCCCGTGACAAATACCCGATGACCTCCGCAGGCAATCTACTCTGGTGTTACACTAGCCTCAGCTTTGGAGTTTTTCCTAATAGCAAGGAAATATATTTCTTTGTAATATATTCTCTTCTATATAAGACTAAATATTTCTTGCTAAAATTTAAGCTTATTACTGGTTAGCTTGCCCATTGGGAATATGGTGAACTCTTTTCAAGTGTGTAGAAAGCTGTCTTGTCAGCAGAAATAATCTGTATTTACTTCAGCAGGAATTGGATTAAGTTCTGACTTAATTTCTGAAGAGTTTCTAGTAAATGTACAATATAGTAGTTGTAGTAGACAATAGCACCTATCATACCATATAAAAAGCATTCACGATATCATGTGAAAAGTTTTAAAACAACTTATGGCCCATGGGCTGTGGCTTTTTACAACTTTCTTTTTGAATGCAAAGTATTCTTTCTGACTTTTTCATAGAAAGGTAGTTTTTCTTTTAGAATTTTTGAGTAAAATCCTCTAATAACTTACAATTTGGCAAGAATGAAAATGTAGCTTGCATAGGGAAGCTGAATCTTATTGGCTGGTACTGGAAATGTGAATTAAAGAGCACATTAAATTATAAAAGTACAGTTAATATATTAAAATTATGTGTTAAACTATGGTAGGGAGGAGGGCTGGGTTAACTAACAATTTTTCTTCTAGTCCAGAACATGTTTGCAGTTTGAATACTTGAAATATATAGGACATAATCATATGGCCAACTTAAAAGTTGCTTCTGAGTTCACCTGAAAGATGGAATTTCAGAAGGAGATTTTTGGATATCATGCTGCTTCAGCATTTTTTTCCATGTAATGACAATAATGCAGTCTATAAACAAGTAAGTGTATTTTTGCTAGCGCATTTCGGAACAATTCACCCACCCTAAATATGAGCTGTGCATGCTCCTCTGCTAGGGAGGAAATGTAAAGTCCTGTCCAGAAAACTCTCCATAATCCTTTCCTCAAGGCTTGCTTATTTATCCAGAGCACAGACAGAAAAACAGAATAAATCAATGCTTAACTACTGGGCGCTAACCACGAGGCCTTTCTAACACGGACTAACTTCACGAGCTGTGTGTCAGCTGGTTCAGTGCTGGAGTTTCCACTTGACTTCTGTGTTTCCGAACACATGAGCTGTGTGAACTCACAAAGTGATTCATGACGTGGTCTTTGCAGCATCTCTGTGAGATCATTTTAGCTGCCTACGAAGAGATATTGACAGTGTCATAGAAGACTATGGTTAATGGATGTTGGACTCAGAGGTCTGATAAACATGTCTATAATCAGCACTTTCTATTATTTGGCTTTGTGTTGTTGATGTTGACACTGTGCCAAAGGGCTTTATTAGAAGTAGGAACGCAAAACAAGTAAAGGGAGAATCCTGGCTGTGAAGAGCTTTAACTTAAGATGCAAACAGGAGGAAGAGGCAAGAAACAAAATGAGGTTTGATATGGGAGAATGAATCATGAAGCATGCTGTGGCTTTTTGGAGGCTGCATATGTTTCTTTTTGGTTTTAGTGTACCCAGTCCTAGCTGACATGCATGACTGTACAGTCTGGAATGTGTTAAACATTTTTGAAGGTATTTAGAAAAGGGCAAGTTGAGTCTAGTTGTCAGCTCAGTGTTACCTGTATTGATGAGCTATTGCATAATCTTGCTCATGTTCAGCATGTTATAGCAGGGGATTGGTTATTTTAAATATAATACAGAAATGTTTTCATGCTCGCACTCAACTGCTTTAAACATTTATTGTGTATATCAAATTTTCAAGCATAATCAAAGTGTTACAGGCACGACCAGTTATTAGACTCTTTTATTGAATCTTCTAGTTAGTTTACTATAACCCAAACTATCCATCCCTTAATTAAAAAAACTCTGAATCTTAAAATTGCTAATGATGATAACTAATGCTTGGTTGCTGATGGTTTGCTGGACCCGCTGCTTTTCTTAACAGGCAAGTGTTCTCTGTGGTCTCCATTTGTTTTGGAGTAATGTGATTCAGACAGAGCTAAATGCAGGTGCAGTTCTTATTTTCTCCAATGGAAATGCCATCCTCCTAACACTGAATTTGATTTTGTCTGATGATGACTGCATTCTGGCAGCACCTTGCGGGTGTGTCAGGCACTTCTGTGTTATGTACAGTGTACACATGTAACAAAAAAGATGCTCCTTGTTCCTCTTGCTTAGGATTTAAGTTTTAAGGAACTTGAAAACCACGATTCTCTTGACTAGCTATGAGAGTAGTGTTTTTTCTCTGCCCAGCACCACCGCCATAAACCCTGAAAGCATGTCAGCAGTGTAATCTTTGAATTCAATAGGAAGAGAATATAATAGAGATATTATTGTGAAGGATGAATACCCTGGTAATTGATTTGAGATGGCATTCATATCTGGAGAGTCTTTTGTTTGGATGCTGTTTTGGAATGCTAAGATTTTGAACTTATAATGGAAATAAGATGGATAAAGTATGAGCTATGATGGACGGAGAATGAAGGGCATCATTATGAAAAGAGGAGGAAGAAAGGAGACTTTTGAGGCTTTTGTTTGTTGTGGGAACCTTAATGAGAGAACATGGTTAACAGATGCAAGGCCTCAAAGTCTACGGTCACAAGCACCAGTACAAAACCCTGTAATAAATAATTCTTGCTGAGTAGAGCAGAGAAGTAGGAACTTGGAAAGCTTAGAAGATGGGCAATACTGGTTGGCAGCAGGCATTTGCCATGTACCTCAGCAGCAATAGGGGAGGTGGAAGAGAAACTGCTGCATAAAGAGAGCGGGCTTATTGCAGAAGGAAACTGGGATCTTTTTTTCTCTATTTCTTTTGCTTTGGGGTGTGGGAATTTCACAACATAGAGTTTTCAGGAACTAAGAGCAACTGCTTTCAGTCCGCACCCAAAATAAGTGAAGAATAGCAATGAAATGGGTGACTCAGAGAGATGACTGACTCTAAATGCAGCAACTGATTGGATGGAACACTTTCTTGAGTCCTAGACATCTGTATCAGACTTCTGAGCCTGTTTTGGTGCTTGCTCTTCCAAATATCTGGTAGCTGAATATTTTCCAATCCATATTTGGAAATAGTTGATTCATTCATAAGAATAATATTTGTGCTGTTCAGGAAATGCAGTAGTTTGCTCACACAGATCTAATTCAAATGATGGTGTAAAACTAACCATTATTTTAATTTCTGAAATAGTATAAAATTATTTTCTGAGAACTCTGTATGAAAGCGCAAGTGATATGAGCTACCTATGAGTAACTCAGGCGAAGCAGAGGAAGTGCTGTTCTTTTATTTTAAAATGTTGATATTTAGTTAGCTATTCCTTGCCTTGAAATTTAAAATATTGCTAAGTGATATTTCCTTTTAATGATAAGATGGGGTCTTATGCATCCTATGAGTTGGAATTCTTCCCAGACAAACCTCTGAACAAGAAATTGGCCACCATATAGTCTGTTCTTTGCTTACTTTACAAACTTGCTGTTGTGTTTCTTGTGGGGTTAAGAAGGACTCTGTGTGTGCAGGTGGAATCAGGGTATACTTCGGCAGTGCTGTCAAAGGAATATCAGCTTTGAGTGATTGGAACGGGAATATTATGTGTGATCTTGTAGTTCTCTGATACAATTAGTGTTGGGCTTCAGCAGAGCTATGGAATAGACTTGAAGAAAGCCAGATCGTTGCTTTTTGGGGTACTGCAGACTGGACACGCACTTTTGACTCGGGTATCTTCACAGCTGCACAGCTGGGGGAGAGGTTTCTCTGCCAGGTGATGATGAAATCCTGCAACCATCTGCCTGCAAATCCTGTACTTCTTAAAAAACATTAAACTCACTTTTGTTTCTTAACTCTTTTTTAAGAAGTTATCCATGACCTCTTCCTGGGATTAAAAAAAAACCCCAACAACAAAACAGCCTCTAAAATAAAAATTTTAAGGTAAGGTCCAGAGAGTTGGGGAGGGAGACATTTTCCAAAGCACAAATGATAATGGGACACCCAGTTCCCACGCAAGGTCACTGAGGAAGCTTATAGCAGAGCTGAGAAGAGAATACAGGTATCCCTGCCACAGCCACAGGCACATCCTCCCTTTGTTAGTTTGGGGGTTTGGGGTTTTGTCTTCCCTTCCTGTTGCATTTTTGTTTTCTCCCAATAGCTTATTGGGTTCTGCATCCCACAAAAATAGTCAAGAAAAACAGCTTTTATTTGTGTTTTCTTGATGACCTTTTAAAAAGTTTATAAACAGTAAGAATTGAGCTTGTTGCCATAATAATCAACTATCAAATCAATAAAGTTAAGCTGGTTGCTAAGGGAAGGCCACGTATAGTCGTGATGTAACCCTGACTGCGGCAGCCTGTCTCGTAACAAGAGAGAGGCATGGGGGGTTGGGGGGGGATTCTTCTGCAGGGAGGGCTGCTTAAATCTCAATTCAGCTTAGCAGTGTTGATTTAAAGTACCTTTCTTTGTTATGGCAACAGAAGGGAACTATCACACGTCTTTTGAAATATCTAATCTTGCTTCCCTCATTGACCTTGTTCTTGATGAACAGGATTAAATATCCTTGCAGGAAATTTGCCTTAGTGAGTGTGCTAGAAGTATGTGAAGACGTGTATAGCTGCAGAACTGAAGAGTAGCAAACTACTTGTACTACAGACTGAATTAGCCCCTCACCTTTTTCCCTTTAAAGTTCACCATTTCGAAGTAATCACCCCAAAATACAACAGCTTTGATGTTGCAAGAGCCGAGTCCTCATCCTTGGCTGCTTTGGAGGCTTACTTCAACAGATAAAAATCTTCCATGGCTGTAAATCTTTACCTCGGCAGCTGCTGTACTGCTACCTTCATAATGGCTGAAGCCCTGATGACTTCCCCTCAGCCCTGCCATCCCCAGCAGATCTTTTGACCTTTTGGAGCTGTTGGCAGCTGGTCTGACTGAGAGGGACTAGATAACTGGCCTTGCTAGCTGGGGGGTGGCACGACGATGGTCAGAGAATCAGTTTGGGGTGCCTGCACTTTTCCTCAGCTTTGCAGTGTGCTTCTTGGCTGCAGCTGGGCCATCAGACCATTGTGTGTTGAACAATCGCCGAGCAAAATGGATTTAAAAAAACACAATATGGATTGTCAGCCCAAGGTTACTGCACAATCAGAGCGAATACTTAACTTGTAATGTAAATATTTTTACTTCAGGTGTTTATAAAAGTAATATAGAGAACAGGATATCTCAGAGCTGTTTAAATAATTATTTAGGTGATTTCTGGCTCTCATTGCAAAATAACAATCACAGAAAAGTGCTAGCTACCATTCTTCTTAGAGAGACCAACAATTACATTGCCATAGAGATTTATCCTCTTGAGCTGCTGTTTTCCTGAGTCAGGGTTAACACTCTTTGGCTGGGTTGCCTGTACTGCCAGTGCTTATATCTACCTTCACTTTGCAAATAGCTTTAGACTCCGGAAAAGTTGCTCTGCCAATCTGGAGGTCAAACAAAACCTGGAGAACAAATACCACTTGCAGTTTGTTCAATTAATGGTAATAGATGGGTATTAGTGCTACAGTCTTCATCATGCTTAGTCCCAATTGGAGAAACGTACATGTAGGGAAGGCAAAACACAGCATATCTCATGGACAGATGACGTAGAGAAAATAGATTTGTGTAAAGCAGGGTTATGAAATTACTTGCATAAGCGAGGCTTGCTTAGTAGTAGTCTTTTGTTTTGTTTTGTTTTCTTTTTTTACTGTTGGGATTTAAATTTTTTTTCATTAGGTTGATGTGAGCCACTGCTAGCAAGATTGCAGGAAGGGGTGTGTTTTGAAGAAGGGAATGTAAAGGACGAGAGATAAGCTGCATGCTTTCCAGGTTCAGGGAATATATTTTGGAAGGTTTTGGCTCTACAAATGACAAACTGTAAATACAGTTATAATATTTTGATATTACAAACCAATGGAGCTTTACTCTTTTGTGTCTGCTATCAATCAGCAGTCCTCAAAGAAATTACTTTTAAGGGTTTCATGGAGACGACTTATTTTGCTTGTTTTACTGAGTTTTGTTGTTTTGTTTTTTTTTAATTTTCTTCAAGGTACTTTGTCAGTACATCGCCCATAAAATATCTCGCTGTGGGCTGGATGACAGCATGGGGCACAGCTGGAAAAGGCATGCTTTGCAAGCTATTTCATTGCCTTAAATATGCTCTGCAGGTAGAAGGCAGATAGCTCTCTGCACGTTTTGGATTGTTCCTCCATCCTCCTCACAGGTGCCTGGCCGGTGGCCATGCTGAGGTGTTGGGGCAGAAGGGAGGCTCCTCCTTCTCCTCTCCCTACTTTTCCTTCAATGATCCCTGGGCAGGAGCCATGGCTTCTAGTGCATGTGCTACACCCATGACCTCGCATCTGAGTAGCTCTGCTTCATCCGTACGCATGTATGTAGGGCTTGTTTCTCCCGCCTGCTCATTGCCCTATTGATGATAACAATCTAGCCTTTAGAGTGTTTTCCATTTGGCAAAATCGCCCACAACCAACCATTGTTTAGATTAATGCTGACCTTGTAGCTTGTGATGAACCCAAGACCTACGCAAACAGAAAGTGAATAGCCACAGTTGAAAAGTATCTTATCAGATATTTGAAAGAATAATAAACAAGAGGAAGTGGATAGAAGAATGCCTTTTAGTGAGACCATACTAAAATAGAGCTTCATGGCTTGGCTTCTGTAATGATAGATAGGTCCAGGCAGAGATTACACTGAAGCGATGCTGTTGTACTTTCTTTGAGGTAGTCACAGTAATCCCCTCTGTCGCCTAGCCTACACTGGCATTAGGATGTCCACATCGTCGTCCTGGAGTTATTGCCTAGCATCAGTTCAGGGCCTACTTTGGGCAGTCTGGATGCTATAGTTGCACTTTTATTA
Source organism: Harpia harpyja (assembly GCF_026419915.1). Classification (NCBI taxonomy): domain Eukaryota; kingdom Metazoa; phylum Chordata; class Aves; order Accipitriformes; family Accipitridae; genus Harpia; species Harpia harpyja. The sequence continues at coordinate 78,349,995 of NC_068943.1, read as the reverse complement.
CTAGATGTTTGTCAAATACGTTACCGTAATTGTACCCCAACATACAGCATATTGGCTGAGAATTTCTGGGCTTTGCAGTGCTTGGTTTGGGGATAATTTACAATCTCCCTGTAATTTCAAGGAGAGTGCCTAAGGAAAAAAGGCTTTCAGAGTCAGATTGTCTCTCATTGTATAAGTCCCCTATTGCTTCTCAGTCCAGGAGCCACGTTCAAGCAATTTGGCAGCAAGATCTCCCTGAAGACTCTTCAGGACTTGGCAGCAGGTAGCAATCCCGTAATACCCAGCTGTGGGGGATGCAGGGAGGGCTCAGCCCTTACTTCTGCTGGGACTTCCCTGCCAGCTAGGCAGAGCTGGCTAAAAGTGTGTTTGGAAACCAGGAGGTGGTTGTGCATTTGGCTCCGAACCTGTCATGACATGCACTGCCTCATGTCTGGTCAGCGGGCCAGAGACGGGTTAGAGACATGGGAGAGACTGTGTGTGGGAGAATGTGTAGGGGATGGGAAAGGGTATACGGTGCCAGCATACGAGGTCAGGGCTGAGCCAGGGAGCTGGAGATAACTGTGGACGTAGCTTGGGGGGTACAGAGGAGCACTGCAGGAATGAGGCTTGTCGAGGTGAATGGTAGGGACATAGTCTGCACATTCCCAAAGACGGTATTTGTGCTCACTGCAGAGTGATCTAGGGTTGTGGTGTGGGGGTTTTGTTGACTTTTAAAAAATACATGTATTCCTTGCAGATGGGCATATGCCATATACCTATCAGTAACTCTTCCATTCTGCTTTACCTTTTTGTCTTGAAGTATCAGTGACAGCCAAGTCACGTAGTGACTAGTGAATCTGTGTGCTACAGGTGCTGTAGCTGAACGTGGAAGCAAAGAGAGATGGATGGAGGAAGAACCCTGGGGCAAAACAGCCTTTCTACTGACAAGCGCTCTCTTCTTTTAGGGTCCTGGACTCTTTTTTGGGAGGGACCTGCAAAGATGAGTAGTCCGACAGGTTCTCTGCGTAATATTGCATAAAACCTATTGGCAGTGAGCTAGTTGCTTGAAGGATTACAGTAGTTGTCCTGAGGATTGTGAGCGACAAGCAGGAATGAACGTCAGTGACAGCTCAATGCAAATGAAGGAAGCGAGGATAACAAAACCTGCTCTTCAAAACAGATTTGTGTTCAAACCCTCCACTGCTAAAGCCCAAGGTGCAAATGTTCCCTTTTATATAGTGCAACTTAGGAGTTGAACGTCATCTAACAGTTTGGCCTGGATTTGATCGATTGCTTAAGTATATCGATGCCAGTGGGACTGCTGAAATTGAACACCCAATTTGTGCTGGATTGTGATTCACATGCTGGATGTATTATGCCATGTTTCCGCCAAAGATTAGGTCACCAGTCATCGAGGGCAGGGGTGTATTATTATTATTATTACTGTTGTTGTTATTATTATTGTTGTTGTTGTTATTAGTGTTATTACTGTTATTATTTTATTTTAAATCTCTTGGGTCCTTGGGGGAAGATGGGTGGTTTCCAGTGGGAGATTACTGCGTCCGCAGCAGCGAGGGCCTCCCTGCCTTGCAGTCCTGCTAGCACAACTTCTTGCTGCCATGGGGTTTCTCCCAGCAGCCTGTGTGGAGCTGACACTTCGGAGAGTGTTCTGACTTGTGCTCTGTTGCCGAACGCTTTCCGTTTGCTTTGAAATAAACGGTTAGGGGCGTTTGCAGAAGGACCGTGTGCTGAAGACGTGGGGTGGGGTTTGGTTTGTCTGACTTTTTGCCTTGGGAGAAGGGCTTTTGGGGGTTTGTACAGAAAGCCTTAGCTGGTGTCAGTGCACCTGGACTGCCAGGAACTGCATTCCATGGTGAATAAAGTGGCGGCAGCTCTGCTGCCTCCCCCGTGCTCCCTCTGTGGCCTCCTCTGGGCTGCTTCTTGTTTTAAACGGTTGAAACTGCAAAAGCAATCCGAGGCCTAGAATTGATCTAAATGGTTTAAACACATTTAAAGCCTTAAGGCCAAATGAAGCTGTAACTATTCATGTGAGTAGTTCTGTTGACGTCAGTGGGTTTTCTCGTCTAAGCATACTAGATTTGACAGCTAGGTTAGAGGTTATCAAGATTTTAAACTGTTTGTGAGAAAGAGAAAAAAAAAGGCAACCAAACAGAAGGCCTTGATGTCCCTTATATTGAAGCAGTGCTTTTTGAGGGGACAGCAAGAGGCATCTGGAAATGTAAGTAGAGCACTGTTTTTGCTCTCTACACTTTTATTGAAGTGGAATAACTTAAGAAGTGCACAGGGACACCAAGGTGTGGAAGCACACACGTGCCCTGGAGCCACCCAGGCTTCTGGCTGCTTTTTCTTGACTAGGATTTGTCAGGGTTTCAGATGCTCAGCTTGCAACTTGGGAAACAATCAAGCAAACAAAAGGTCTAGTAAATGCAATGAAGGGGAAGAAATTACCTGAGATTCCTCTGATATTACAAACTGAAGCTAAAAAAGCTATCTTAACTCTCAAATTCCCCTGGTGCAGCCTTTGACTTCTAAAATCTGAAAAACACCTCAGGTGCCCAGATGCTTTTCTCTTTTCTCCAGCTTTGTCAGTTGACCTGGAAAAATATTGCTGCTTCCTTCAAACTTCGCCTGCTATGTTGTTACACTGTTAGGCTGTAATACTGTTACTGCTTTAAACTTGTAGTCACTTATCCCTGGGAAATGCACGTATGGAGGACTGTGGAGAGAGCAACTTGGGTCATACAGCCGCACCTGGGTGGTACTGTCGTGACTGGGCACAACGGAGAAAGAAGCGGCTGCATGTCCAGCCTTGGCTTCCCCCCTGCCTGCCCCTTAGGTACCTCACCGGGCAAACCTCTTGAAGGAGGGATAGCTTTTTCATCGCAGAAGCACTGGTTGTGATATACTGTGCAGAGTTTTGACACCGTGAACTTTAAAGGGAACATTTTGAAGTTCATCTCTCTGGCAGTTCTCCACTGTATGAGGTTGAGTTTTATAAAGCCGGGATTGCGGCGCTGTAAAGCGGAGCAACTTTGGGTTGGTGCAGTACCTAAGTAATCCCACGAGCACTTTGCAAAGTGGCAAAGTACGTGTGAATACAGTGGGTGCGTAGGCAGGAGGTAGCAAGGAGCTGAGGAGCAGAATGGTTTCGCTGGCGAGGAGGTGGAATGAAGCGGGAGTGGGGCTCCCAGCCCCGACACTGAACCTGTGCAGCAGCCTCAGGCGCTGCGCGGCCGGCCAGGAGGGAAGGACAAGGTGCCGAGGTGGCAGCCGCTGCAGGCTGGATGGAGGCAGGGGGGCCGCGAGCAGGACAGGCGTGTGCTTGACAGTGCAAGCCTGATTTTGTGCTGGGCTCTGGGTATTTTATTTCCCGTCGTGTCTCTGCCGTACCACTTCGCAAGACATGACTGGCAGCTTTGCCTTGTAATTTATTTGATCACGGTAATTTTTTTGACAGGCTTCCTTGTGATTTTTTAATATATCAAATAGAGTTTAATAATAGCCTGCTATTAAGTCCTTTTATTTCTCCCTTGGGATTTACTTATGAGCGTTGCCTCTCTTACCCGTTTGAAGCTCTGAATCTATTTTCCAACTGTGAAGAACTTAGCAGTGTGAGTGCATGCATAATGTGTAAAAACATGCAACAGAATTGTTGTTGTGCTTGGGAATTAATAAATGTCAGCACTGAGGGTAATGGAAGGATAAACCAGGCTTGCTCAATTTCCAGGGGTATTCCTATCAAATTCGGTGGGACAGACTGTCAGCAGGATGCTCTCCAGAAGGTTTTGTTTTTTTTTTTTAATTCTAATTTTATTTCCACTCCTCTTTTGAAGATGAATTTTATCAATGGCTTCAGGATCAAGTGACCTCTGAAGAGAAGAACCTCAGTGAGAGCAAAATTGAACAAAATGAAGTAAATTCTGTAGAATAGCCAATAGCTTTGAAATATCAAAGACAATAAAAGGAAAGAGGCTATGTGCATTTAATCAAAGTAGGGTAAGCACATCTAAATGGCAGCAAATGGTAGACGATTATGTTCTGTAATAGGGGGAGGCAAAATTCTCTTGTTTTCCTTACTCCCACAGGACTGTTGGTGCTGTATCTTTCACTACCTGTTTTCTATCTCCACACATGCTAGGCTCACCTCTTTTTTCTGCTCTTCACTGGTATTTTCCAAGAAAACCCTCAAAGTACTTGTCTTCTGCTCATGCCCTTCATATGTGATATTGAAGTGGGGATATCGTAAAGCCTGATCTGACCAGCCAGTATTCAAGTGCACAAAGGGTGACTCAGGCCTTCCCTTATCTCTTCTCATCTGCTTGCTACCACTCTGGTTGTTTAGCCCCAATGTGATCATTCAGGTTTCTCCTCCTTCTCCTCTCCAACTCAGATTTTTCTGTGTGTTTCTGGCAGAAAAGAAACATGCTAGATATGGGACTGGCTACATTTTGCTGAATTCAGAGTCAGTCAGAGTTCAGAGGCAAATATTGGCTTGTGCCAAGCCCTGATAGTGTTTGCAGCAGTGTGAGGATAATATAGCACTCTGTTAACAAGCCGTGCAGGCTAGCAGCAGACCCAGATTTGCAGTTGTGGTATAATTCTGGGAGAAGGGCATTCCAACAGTAATAGGATGGCTGGCAGTAGGAGCTGTACCAATTCAACCCTCTGCCTGTGTGTCAGATAGATAAGGGAAAAGATACCTAAGTGCGCCCACCTGCATCAACAACGAAGGTCACATAGTGTTTAAAATGCTTTGCTAAAGAAGAACTGACAGTGGTTCACAGACTAATCGCTCCTCCCTTTGTAGAAAGCTGAGACATGCAGAAGTCCTCAGGTTCCAGTTACTGTCCCCAAAGCCAGTTGATTCAGAAGCAGATGATGTTGTGGTTTGATCTTACCACTATATATGGATTGAACAGATTTCCTGATTTAAACTTTTATTTTTATTAAATGGAGAGTATTTTCCAGGATATTAGGCAGCCAAGGATTATTCCTTTGTCTGCAATGTGAAATTCCTTTAGTCTTTTTACATTTTAACTTTTGTCTCTCCTTTTCCTCCTTCTTTGCAATGGCATTTGTTGTGACCATTGGGAGGAAACGTTGTTCTGCTTACTAATATTTTGGTTCCTTTTACGTAGTTAGAGGGCTTTGGGGGAAGACTGTGTTGAGGTCACACACCACAGCTGCATGGTGGTGAAGGCTAGACAAGAACTTCCATGGCCACAGAATAGCATGGCTCGGGAGATCAACTCACAGTGAAGGAGACAACTTTTTATATTTCATAAAGACAGGCAAAAAATCTTTCAGGAAAGAGGATTACATCAAGAACTAATATTTCTGCTATATAAAACAAACTTAAAAAAAGATAATTTTAATGTTAGATGAAGTAGAAGGCATGGGATAGGCACAAAAGCTTATATCTAATTCTGAGCACCTGTATAGGGACAGTGCCATAACTGAGGTTCAAAATGTGGCAGTGCTTGGCAAATCATGTGAAAATGTTTTTGGTGTGCACTAAGCAAGCACTTATTTGGAGGATCCCAGCTGTCCACTGCTTGTCTTCAAGTTCCAGGAATATTTAATTTGATCTTACTATCCCTTTTCCCAAGAAACAGTTATTCAGGTAAAATGCAAATAATATTCTGAGTCAGAAAGCATCTTACACTTCCCTGAATTTCCTCGAAGGTTTTCTGAAACAAATAAAACCTGCTGAAAGCTCCAAAGATAGTCAAATCCAAGTTAATTTGGAACTAGGAAGCTATGAACTTTTCAGAGCCCTTAGGCCATTTCGGGGAATGCTGCGCTAGCTGTAGCTATATAGCATTTTTCCAGAGCATTGATGAAGTGATTAATGATGCAAAATCAGGGACGTTAATGGAAAGGGACACATGTATTTTGTAACCAATTGAAATATGAAGTAAAGAAAAAAAGTGGTGCTGCTTTAGTGAAAAGATATGGACAGAAACTTCAATCCCCTCCTACGCGTTGTGTCCCGTTCTGTTCCCCAATGCAATGAAAGCAAGAGGAGGAGAGGGATCAGAATTTATTTATAATTTTGGCACCAAGGATAAAAATAAACGGCTGGAAGTCTGTGGAAGTTCTTTGCAACTTCCTGAATTTCTGAATACGAATAGAGTGAACGGAGAAACTGTTATGCACCCTTTTTCTTTCCACTGTCATTGCCTCTGGATTTTTGTGTCTGAAGTGCCTGCTTGTTGCAGGAACCAGGGGACTGAATCATTACAGGCAGCCCACAGGTCTGGTGACTTCATTTCCTGGGTTATATAAAATCCAAACTTCCTAACAAATTGTCTGCAGGAAGTGTTTACCACATTGCTATAGAACAATTAGAGTGCACAGAAACCTGACCAGGTTGAAAAAACAATTACGTGAAGCATTGACGTTAATTTATAAAGACCTTTAAACACAGCAGTGGGGTTGCCAGCCAACGAGCAACCAACCTGCCTACCTGGGTTCCTGAGCAGAAATATTCAGTTAGATGTCAAGGCTAGATTTATTGTGAAAGGTGGAGACCTGTGTGGAATAAATGCAATTAAGGCATTATGTCTGGTTTGCTACATTCTCTCTAATAAATTGTTTACCTGTGTAGAGCAAGAGATCCCATATTCACATTTGTTAACATAAATCTTCAGTAAGTCTGCTGAGGTCCCTAGACTTAGTCTAGATTTAGAGAGTCCAATTAACAAGTGAATTTGTTGTTTTGTGTGGGGAGATGGCCCTCCTACTGTAGAAACTTCCTCCTGTTCTGAGCCGTTTGGAGCCCATGAAAATGGAGGGCTCCCTGCACTGGCATGGTGATGCTACAGGAAATAAGGTTAGCAGAAACAAGAACCACACCTTAATCTCTCACTACATAGAGTTATGAGCAAAACAGTGTTTCCCCATCCTATGTAGTCCACAGGCACTTGGCATCCTTTTTGCCCTGAAAGTGCAGCTTTTCCCTGGCTAATCATTCTTTCTAAAACAAAACAGCAACAGAACAAAAAGCAGCAGAAAACTGTTGACAACTACATAAAATATGTCGCTTTCAAATTCACCATTTTCATTTCTAAAGACCCTAACCAAAACAAACAACTTCTCATGGAGCTCTTATTGAAGCCATGTTTGTAAGTCTTGACTCTCTGGCCAAGTTCTGTTAGTTACTTCTACAGTTTGCAAATGTTCATCAGCATGGCAGGGTCCTGTTCATTTAATATTGCAATTTATACTTGTTAAAAGCATTTTTATCAACATTTCTAAACAGAACCTTGGTCTAGAGTTTGACAAGAAGAAAGATACAACTGCTGTGGTGTGATGCCCAGCACTGCCTTTATGCAGAAGATGAAACAGGAGAGAAATTGGGAAAAGTACATCTTCACATTCAACTGGAAGTGTAGAAAGCACAAAGCAAATGAGCAAGCTACCTAAATGAACGGGTATTTAGCTGTTTCAGCATAGCTTTACCTGAGATCTGAAACAGATGTTGCTTTGACTGCTATTTTATATGCAGTTATGGCAAATTGTTCTCTGAATCATGACTGCCTCAGGGGTTCTTGTTTGAAGGTGGAGGATGCCCACTTCTGGGGAATTCCTAGTGCCATATTTTACCCTTAGATTCTTAAATCAGAGTCCTCATTGGTGCATAGGACTTGCTAACATTCAGCCATGGAAGGGATTGGTGTTTCACACCAGTACTGTCAAAGGATTAAATTTCCCAGATGAGCCACTTAAGTGGTGCACTACCTCTTGGTCCTCAGGTTTGCTGTTGGGGACAATAGCCCTGTTAGGACTATTTGTCAGAAAGTTAATTGTTTAATGTTTTCTATTTTGCTTTTAGATGATAACAATCAGATCTCTTGCTATGAAATTGTAGCTTTCCTTAGTCTTCTAAGAAAGCCTTGCCTCTATTAAGTATCTGGCTAATTTCTTGCCTAACTTCAGTGACATGTTTGGCTATTGAAGGGTCTCCAATGTGTTCTCTTTGTAGAAGCTTGTAATACTGCAGTCTTTGCACATTTCCCATTTAAAGTGGTATTCTTCTTTTAGACCGTCTCCACTGGAATAAGTTGTCTTTCTCACTTAAGTTTTCTCATCTATGAAAGGATTGTGATACTTCATTACTGTTGCAAAGTATTGAGAACTTCGGCTAGTAGCGCATGTATGGCTGTTAAATATCATGCTACACTTAATTCTGTGTTAGGACTCCTAAATAGAAATAGTATGATTTTCAGAGGTGGTGAGCAAATGCAACTGAACTGAAAGAGAAGCCAATAAATATCTAGGAAATCAAGCTGCTTACATTTAAGTGACTAGCTATATTGACTATAGGAATCTGGATCTCAGGAAAGAGTATGAAGTATTACTATGTTCTGGAACTGTCAGTATTTAAACGTGAATGTGCCCAAATATAGAACTAGGTGCCTAAGCTTTTACATCTGAATTTGGAGAGAGCTTGACATTTAGAAAACGCTGAGCTCTCATCTTCTGCAACTTTGGCATGTCCCAAGCATCTCAGAGGGGGCATCTAAAATTACTAAATACTTTGAAACTTTTGGCCTTAGAATTTAGACTCTGCTACCCATTTTCTCTTTATGGGGATACAGCCACTTAGAGCACAGGCTGGAAAGATAGAAATTTTCTTCAAAGAATTTGTTCTCAGAATTCATGTTGGTATCTAAATCAATGTACTCAGAATTTTTGCTGAAATTTGTAAAGAGAGCATGCTCTTAACATATGGTTCATGTTAGAGAATGAAACAGCCTTTTTGCAGTCTGACTCAGCCTTATTTGCATTGCAGGTTTTGACTATGCATGAGGACATACATGTAGACCGAGCTTTTGATACAACGGTAAAGATTATATGCATTTGATGCATCATTTCTTATGTGAATCAACCTTTAGTGCTATTAAACTGCTTCTGTGGATTTTTTTAAAGAGTGCTTGAGCCCTGTGAGATTTCATTCTCTCTGTTCCCCAAGCCTGCCTGTTTTAATTTTAAAACAAACAAATAACTTCCCTACCCGCCTCACCCCCCATCAATCCTGAAGAACAAACTGTCAGCTTTAGAAATGCTGTAAACATGGGGACAGTAAATGGCATTTTTCTTATAATCTTGTCTTTGGGAAGGAAGATCTGAATGAAGAGGTGATAATCAGAAGCAGCTGGAAAATATGTCTGTAAAGAAATTAATGAGGAGTCTGTAAAGAAACTGACACTTCTATTAAAATAACAAAACAAAAAAAAATCTCAGAGTGTCTGTGTAGGAATATAATGGAGGCAAAGCTAATTGCTTACAATATGGTAATAATCCCAGGAAGAGTGTTTGCAGCTCTGGTTGCTCTGCTGCATGGCTTTTGAGCCATCTTGCCAGAGTATATGTGAGAAATTACCATCGTTATAGTGAATCTGGAAAAGCTGGATGTGGTTCTTTGGGCTTGCTGGACTTCCAGGGGCCTGGGCAGCCCTTAGGTCTCTGGAAATCTGTAGCCAGGGTGGGGGCTGATTTGGCGTTCAGTTCATAGGAGATCTGTCACTGAGCTGCTCAGTCTGGTCCCTTACAGTGGTTTCTCCAGCACGTTATTCTGGTCTTGCCTGTCCTGACCTGGAAGGGCTTGATGCACTGATGCAGAGCAAGCGCTACCCTCACCTCACATTGCCTGGGCATTCCCCTTAAGCTGGGAGAGGATTTCTACAGACAGATCATGTAGTTCTGTGTTTGCTACATGGTGCTTCATATGCACTGTATAGGGTCCATGGGGTGTGAAGTGAATCACCATCTACCTGTTTGCTTGTGCATGCATATTTATTTTGCAGGTAGTTCCTGGAAGTACTCCTTGCTGTGAGGTCCCTGGTTACTCGACAGCTTTCTTACAAGTGACTGCTCCTAGGACCGGCTGGAAAGACCTGGCTATTGGGAACTGAGAGGTTCTGGCTAAACTGCAGGGATGTGGGGTGGATAAGAATAACAGTGTGTGGGGGCAAATGAATGCCAGTAGTATTCTGCAAGTACGGAGTCCATCTTCGTTGTCTTTAGTCAGCTACAGAAGTCACAGCCATCAGCGTTAACGAAACAGTCCTATAGAGTAAAGGCCATCATCTTTTGGCAGCCCTTTAGCACAGTGGTGCTCTCATTAGCCGTGCCTTAGGGAGCAGTGGAAAGGTCCTGTCTGGCTCTGAACATCTACTGAATCAGCAGCGCTCTGCTATCTTGGCACTGGTGGGAAGGAAATCTGGCCTCCAGGTAGTATTCTGTAAAATGTAAGCAAGTTCTCCTTTTATTTCCTTTTAGTGGCCCAGATTGAATACTATTGTGACCCAATCAGACCCAGTTCATCTGATTCCACTTGCACCTGCCAAACCCATCTTAATTGCAAAATAATTTACTTATTAAATTACTGGTGAATATATATGTCAGTCTTATGCTATGTGACAGAGCAACTCTGCCTGTCCTTTGAAGAATCCAGATAGATTAGGGCTTCAGCGAGAGTAAAATTCCCCTTCACTTCAGTGTCTCAAGAAGTTTTTGGTGGAGAAATGCTAGATAGCATGGATTATAGCTTTGTTGTTCTATAGCTACTAATGTAAATGCTGTCTGCTTCAGCTTGTGCCTCTCTTGGCATGTTTTACCAAAATTAAGCTGCCATAAAGAAATAAAAAATATGGAAAAAATGTAGTAGAGCAGAATAATTTTCTTTGCACACCAGAAGTACTTAATCCAAAAATCATGAAAACTCTTATTCCTGAGTCTGAAAACAAGGGCACTGAGTCATGGTACACAATCTCCTGTTAAAAATCTCTCAAAAATGGCAAATATCAGTTTGCACACTGAGATACGCATCCTTATTTGGCAGACTTATACAAACTGGCAAGTGGGATATGGTTCCTATAGTCCTGGTGTTGCATATACCCATCTATGTGGCCCGTTCACCTCTTTGATGTCACTTATACATTCTGAAGGAGTCAGGACTTCTCTGTTAATTATTTTGTGTGACATAAAGGAAGTCACTTAACTTCTGTTTTATATTTCTGCCCAATCAGTATAAAATGCAGAGACAGATGTACTTGGATGCTACAGGGACCAGCCCTGGGTAAATTCTCCATTGGGTTCTGTGGGCTACCCAATTAGCTCCTCAGTGCTTTTGGAAAGAAGACGACCTGCTTTTGACAGCATATTTTGTGTGTGATGATGATGTAGATAAGTAAAAGGCAAACACTTTTGGTTTGCCAACGCTGCTCGACTTTGCAGAAATAACATAGTTAAAATGGAGGTTGGACCATTTTTTGATAGTCTAATTTTCTAAGTGAAATTAACTGTGAGCAGATGCTGGGAGGTACAGAGAAGCGGGCAGTGAAGGGCATGCTGGGGGAAAAGGTGTCTCTCTTTACCAAGGACTCATCTCCAGGAAATATGGGCTGTCCTCCCAAGGTCTGCAGCTTTCCAGCATTTGCAAAGCAGTGACCGCCTGTGAGAGGAACATCCCAGGATTCCCCTCCATGGCACTGTGAAGCTGTCATTTTTTATCAGTTTCACTACTGCTTCCTGTTTATGGGAAATTCCTGGTGGGAACGGGATTGTTTTGGGTTGCAGTTCAAATAAAGTCGAAGGAAAAGTCCTGAGAGCCAGGACTTTGCCTGTTTTGGCCGCTTCAACAATCCAGTCCTGTTGCTGTAACTCAGCTTTTCCGCCCTTCTTCTGGTGCCTTCTCCTGCCAGGAGCTGATTTCTGTCCCATCAAATAGTGGGAGGCTTGGTAGGGGCAAATCCTCCATGTTACGCTACCCACCTTGTTGAATTTTTCTGGTCAGTGAGTCACAGCTGATGGGGGCATTTTCACTTTGGTTGTGTAAAATAAGCCTGGGTGGTTTCTCTCAGCCGAGGAGGCTGAGCAACCCAGTTAGTCCCGGCAGAAAAACCCACTTGGCCGGGGGTCTTTCCTCGACGCTTTCCCACACACCTCTTGTCTTTACCCGCAGGGTTTGCACGGTCTTCCTGTCTCTGTCTGTTAGTGCTGGCCTTCGTTTCCCTCAAAGAAAGCTTCGTCTCCCTTTGACCCTTACTGCTTTTGGTCCTGTCGAGCTGTTTCATGTCATTAGCGGTATAAATGAGTTCCTGCTCCTGGTGGTCTGTCCCCTTAGTGTTGGGTGACAGTGGTCTCTCTCCAGTTACTCCTTTAAAGGGTGAGGAATCACTGACCAAAATGCTCGTTATGGAGAGAAAAATAGGTCATCTGCTGAAGGGTTGCAGCTGCTGCTGAAGAATGCCATGTGGCTAGCAAAGATTTTCTCTTCATCCCCTGAAATGTCCGCACCTCTTCTCTCTTTGTATTTTAGGCACAGGAACCAGAAACGGCATTAAGGGATAAAATATCCCCCTCGTTATCATTAAGAGCATTGCTTCATGGCCTCTTTTATAAATCAGTAACAGAGGGTAATGGAGCAGAAGGTTCTCTCTGAGATCTTAATTAATCCAAGCAGAGATATGCGTCTGTGATGTGAGTTAGGATTAGAAATTAGCTCTAAGACTAAAACAGCCTATGCAAAATTGATGTACACTGGCCTATAAAACAATTCAGTGAATGAGTTCCCATTTGTAATGTGGCATTCCTTGAAATAATTGGCCAAGAGAGTCTTCATCAGAGGAGGTAGTAAAGACTGAATGAATAATTTTATCACTTCAAGTGAATTTATGATGGTGTGGAGAGGCTGACCAGTCTGTTCTTTCACTGAGCCAGAGCCTAGCATATTACCCTGACCTTATAAAAAGATGCTCTTTTTACTTTTTGAGCTATGCCTTGAATGTAGAGGCTTGTGATTGGGATGGGAGGTTCAGTCAAGCTCCAAAGGAGGGAAGGCATCCAGGAAAAAAGTATAAGTGTGTCTATATGGGCATCAGAGAAGAGAGAAGGGTTGGAGGAATGACAGGCTTCCATGTCAGAAAGTGAACTTCTTCCCTACACACGCCTGCGGGAGTGGGCATAGAGGGGAGGCTGACTGCCTGACTTGCTTCTGGAAATCTTCCATGTTTTCAGCAAAGTGAAAAGAATGTTATTTTTATTACTATTAAAAAGTGCTTCTGCACTAACAGTGTCTGTGAGTATTACAGTGCTGCTCAGTGGAAGGTTAGCTCAAAGTCAGAGGATATGTTCAGTCTGATGCCTTGGGAGGCCTCGATCTGCATTTCACCTGTGTGATCTCAAAACTGAGTACAAAGGATTAGGAGGTTCCTGTGGTCAGTAATGGGATACAGGAGGCCTTCACACGGGGCAGGGGGGCTCTTTGGTGAGCTGTGGAAGGGGAAAGTGAAGGCAGTGAGGATTACAAGCAAGGAAAGAGGCAAGAAAAACTGTGTAAGAGGACTAAGAATGGTCCTGGGGAAAGGAAGGTGATTAATGAGCTTTTCCAAAGGCTCCAAGTATATGGAGTATGCCTCCTGGGGGTAAGGCATTAGCCTGCTCTGAAAGCAGGTAGGGGGGGACATGGCACAGGGATTGAAGGATAATGGTGGTGGAAAGGGGGTGGATCCTGTGCATGCCCAAGTCCCTCAGGAAACTTCCTAAGCAAGATAAAATTTTGCAAGGGATGAATGCTGCCAAAAAATGGATTTTATAAAGTGGGTTTTTTTGTTTTCTTTTTTTTTTAATTTTTCTTTTCACCTACTGCTTGGTGCTGTATTGAGGCTATATGGTTATATCTACCACATCCCCTGATGCTAGTTGGGCAAGATATCTCATTTCAGCCAAAAGAATACAGGAAGATGAGAATGATAAGGTGTTCAGTGGTCACCTGCCCTTGTGAGTAATAGGGGCACTGAAGACAGGGGTTTTTGCCAGGAGGATGCCTTGGATGGGCACTGGTGCTGTGGTACCCTTGCTCTGTCTGTCCTGGATGTTCCCTTGCTAGTTGGGGAAGGCAGCTGGGATACCTTTGCTCCTCCTGATGGCAGAAGCAATTTTGATGAGCCTGGTACAGTCTGAGCCCTTAGTTTCCTGGGGCTGGAGTGTCTGGAGGCAGTTATTCTGGCCACGATTTTGTTATTTTTGTAGTTAGGTTAGGGAGAGGTAGCTTTCTGACAGGCACTCTGTGTACCCCTTTCGTCAGTGTTACCGTCCCTGGTGGTGTCAGCCAAAGCAGTGTGTACAACGTGTGCCACAGAAGAATGATCGTTGCTGACCAATGTTTTCCTTGCTGGCAACGCTGAGGCGGAAGGGTATTCCCGGCATCTCTGTGTGCTGCAAAGTCTTTGTCACCAGCAATTAAGGATTGGATATGATTTTAAAGAATTATATCGGCATCTGTTACAGAAGAACTTAACCCTTCCAAATCAAGTCTGTATTTGGCACAAAACCTGCTTTGAAGTCCTGCAGCTAATAAAATGCAGAGGTCAAGAAAGCAAGTCTAAGATATGTTGTCTTCTGCATCAAAGAAGGAGAAAATTAAGAAGAGGCATGACCGTGCCTCTGGTAGCACTGTGTTACCTGGGGGGACAGGGAGAAATCACAAATCCCCAGCAGGGGTCTTGTTGACTTCCCATGGGAAGTCCTTATCTAGCAGGTCAGGTCCACACTCATTCTTCACTTTTCTTCACATTCTTACTCCTTATGTCTGTTTTAGGGATCAGAAACCCAGTCCTGCTAGGAAATAGAGTGGTTGCCTCCAAAGCAGGAGATGGTGCTCCCCACTCCATCCTCAGTCTCCTCTCTTTTTAGCTCATTAGGGAGCCCTTGCCAATTAGGCCTCCCAGGAACCAGCTAGACAGGAATAAGTCTGCAGTGAATGTATCAGATTGATTGCATATGTCATTTATACTGCTTGCAAGTAAATGATTGTGTTCTTTGGGTAGTTCATAAATTTGTCTAATTCTTCATGTAATCCTCACAAAAAAAAAAGAAATACACAAGAGACTAGTCAATGGCACCATTCCTCAGCAGGAATAAAAAGAATGTGAAATTTTTAGACCGAGCTATTTTGGAGAGCTGACAAATCTGAAGAGCATTTAATAACACTTTTGAAAATGAAATCCGGTGCTCTTTTTTTATTATTATTCCTTTCAGACCTTTTTCTGTTTTCTTTTGCCCCAACCTGATCAATTGCATGATCAAAACTCAGGGGGATGAGTTAAACTGTGGGAAGGATTAGCTCCAGCTTTATTGAGAAATAACTCTTCCTCAGTGATGTCAATGTCCAAAAAGAGGAGAAACAAGAGGAGTTTTTGGGGACCTGTACCCATTGCTTGGTTAATTACTATTAAGTAATTACTACACTTTGATACTGGCTATAACTGAATTTTATGAGCACAACAGAGCATAAGGCTGAAAGAAGGAGGAAAGTTTACTAGAACAGAGCAGGGCGGTAGAGTCTTGCACCTCCTCTGTACATGTGTCCCAGGCTTAGGGTGTGGGGCAGAGCTGGTGTCCCTGACATCCTTCCTTTGGAGAAATGTGTCACCTAGACCAGGTACATGAAGGACAGCTGGTTTGATGCTTGCCAAAATATATCTACCCCTCTTTAAGGTTTGGAAGTGAACTGATGTCCTGGCCTGCCTCTGCCAGTGATGTGGCAAGTCACATGAAGGAAGGGGTGCGGAGATGTGAGTTCTGTGTGCTTACCCCTGTAGCTGCTTTGGAAGAATGTGGAGAGGAGGCACAAGCTATATGAGATTTGTGTTACTACAGCAAAGGGTAGGCATCCTACTCCCCCTGCCCTTTCATCTCCCTGCCCCAAGCTCCTGCAGCATATTTCTGGTGTGCACATCATTCCTGCACCACAGCAGTCCTCTTCCCTTACTGTTTTTCTACCCTAATTCATCTTGTTCCATAGTGTCAGGCGGGCCTAGCAGTAAACTAAAGCAACGGTTTATTAATCAAAGCCTATAAAATAAGGCAATGGTTTATTAATCAAAGCCCCAAGACAAAGTTATTAATGTATAGAGGACTGATGACTATAAGCAGAGCAAACTGTATGTGGTTATAGCCTTCACTTAAAGTGAGGTTCTTCCCTAGCTGTTCTCAGTACATCTCACTCAAAGGCCCTGTAGCGCATACTAACTTGAGGTGGATGACCTGATCTCTTCCCACATCAGATAAATTCTTCAAGTTCTGGGGGAATTCAGTTTCCCTCATAATGTTTCTGGCCTTCTTTTTAATAAGAATAACAGGTTAGTAGCAAAGCAGTTTGCCAAGACCTGCTGCTCCTCTCCTACAGTCAGTCTCTGGGTCACCCTCTCCCCAGCATGAGGGAAGGTTTTAGGAGAGAGCATTGGTAGCTCCATGTTGTACTCCTGCATGCACCTGTGCACACATGTTGTCTTCTCTGCACTTCTGGGAGCAAACGGCATCGTTTCCACATGCTCTGTGCAGGGTGAGAGGACAGGATGGGCAGGGAGGCTTCCCTGAGAGACGTGACTGTAGCATTGGTGATGGTTACACACTGATGGTGGGTAACTTCTCTGAGGAGGGAGCAGTCCTTGTCTTCCTCACACCTGACTCACCCCACAGCCATGGCAAAATTACCTTCCCTACCCATGCTAGTGAGGGGGTACCCACCATTCCCTTCCCTCCCACTTGGAAGGGCTGAGCAACTGGGTGAGACAAAGGCTGATCATTTCTCTGTCTCAGGTGGCCACCACGAGCAGGGTTGGGACCCATCCACCCACTGTACCCCATCAGAGCTTGTGTTGCCTCCTGCTGCAGCCCCCATACCATTGCTGTAGTCCTGTCGGCTGCCATGCAGGAGAACCTGTGTGGAGATGTATGCAACTTGAGTGGAAGAGGAAGGTTTGCTGGAAGTGGTGAGGGAAGATCATGCAACAGGTGTCTGTTTTAGAAGGGGATGAGTAGCTGCATGTGTTGCCAAGGGAGGTGAGAAAAGTTAAGGTTGGCAGTATGGCCTTCCATGACCATCAGTAGTGACATGCTGGAGTCTGGCTAGAAACTGTTTTCAGAAGAGCATGATCGATACCTGGGGTTGCTCAAAACAAGGTAAAGCTCCAAGTACTATATCAGTAGCTACGCGGTATAGGGAGAGGAAAGCTGACTTTTGTAAATACAATTTTAACCTATCTGTGTCTCTTTAGCAGAGACTGAAGTATCTAATAAGGAAGACATAAAGCCTCTCGAGAACCTGAAGTTCAGTAAATTACTGGGACTAAAAGGTACCAGTATACATCTAAGGCTTTTGGAATAAATAGTATGGAACCACAAGAATAACGAATTGTGGGCTTCACCCCAATCCTGGTGAAGTCCAGAGGAGTCTCAGCATGCTTCTTCAGGTGGAGGATGACATCCCAAGTGCATAATAAATAGAGTTGTTGGTTTCTTTAAAGGACCGGACAGCTTTATGAATAACTTGTATTTTAGCAAGTTATGACTAGCTGTTTGTGGTGAGAGGAAGTTGTTGTTGTAGTGCCTGTTATTGACTGCTTGCTGAGGCACTTCAGAGCGTAATTAGGGAGAGGAAAGGCCAGTGTAGGGTCCTGGAGAACCAAGCCTGTTCCTGGCCAAGTGCCTCCATTTTTTAAGACCTTTTTGGTGTAGCCCTTTGTAAGAAACTTTGAAAGCAAATACAGAGCTACTAGGCAACAAGCATTTATTCTGAACTAATGAGGTAAGATTTGGAAGTGTAGGTATCTGCTATGCCACAGAATAAACAAATGATGACTGGTGGCAACTCAGAGCAGAGCAAAGTTAAGAGGGGACTTGTAGTTAGGAGAAGTTGGTACTTGAACCGAGAGCATTGTTGGGATTTGAAGGACCTAGACGAGGGATTGGAAAGTAAATTGGGAACTGGCCTGAAGCCCTATGAAATCAGTGGGAAGACTTCCCTTGGGCTTCAGATCAAAACATGAGTGTAGAGGATGAAGAGTACCTGAAGGATTGAAAACACCAGTGCAGATGGGGAGAGGAGGAGGGTGAAGGGCACTGAAGGTACAGAGAGCAGTAGGAGATTTCATATTAGCTGAAAAACCCACAAAGGTCCAGAGGTTCCCATGAATTCTCGTGGGCTTCTTTCTTCCAAACACTTGGGGCTTCTTATGGCTAACTTGGTGGCGGTACTTGGGGAAACCATATTAAAGAGAGGATTAAAATTCAACTAGAAGGTGTAAACCTACATGGCATAGAATTGAGGGCGGGCTGGAATATCATGTGGAAGGTTGCCATCCTTCAGTGGCAGCAATTGGGAAAAATGTGATAAAATCAGTCACAGGAGGAGGCAGGATCAGTGTATAAGAGATTTTAAAGAAGAAAGGTTACAGGAGACAGGCCTGAGGCTTCCTGAACTGTGAAGGAGACAGTATCTAAAAATATTTTTAAAGAAACTAAAACTGTGAAGGGAATAGTGAAACATGTTCATTTCCTCCTGTTTTTCCTGTTGAATGAAGAAAAAAAAAAGAAAAGATTACACACTCCATACTGTAAAGTTGGTATAGTAAATGTAGAGCCAATCAAAGGATATACTTCCTTTCCCAACACCTCATCAACTGCTGCAGCCTGCTGTCACAAGAGGTGGCAGCACGTGAAATAAACACTGTGGATTTATTGTTGAAAGACTGGCAATTTTGCAGCAGAACGCAAAGTTTGTATTGTAGCACCTGAAGAATGATGTGGTGGTACTGCTCACAAACAGGTATTGGGAAGTAGCTCCTGTACAACCCGTGTGCAGCCCTGCACAATTAGCTGTCTACTTACCTCTTCCCATTTGTCACTCCTGCTCATATGCATCATTTCTCTCGTGCTTTTAGAGATAGTCACGGTGGTGCTGGCACGGCATCCCCAGCAGACTGCTCATCTAATCTGCTGTGGCAGTTCCTCTTCTGTGTAGGCCACTGCAGAGCAAATTAAATCTTTGGTGTCTTCATCCTCTTCGGCACATGGCTTCTTTCTTTGGTCCTGCTTTAATTTATATTAGTGTCCATCTTCTTTAACCACATTGGTCTGTCCCTCATCTTTGGCCTTGCAGTGTGTCCAGTAGCTGTTTTCCTGCAAATGGCAAGTATATTTTCAAGGCCTAGGCTTTAAATTGCTGTTCTGGCAAAGAAAAAAAAAAAAAAAAAAATTCCTCTCACGCCCTTGACATGAAAATAACAATGTGAACAATGGGAGCTGGCCGGAGCCAGCCTGACGCTGGAGCGCACCGCGTGGAAAGAGGTTGAAGAGGAAAAAAAAAAACAAACCACATGCCATGGAGGGAGGATGTGCAGCAGACTATTTGCATCAGAGTTTGAGAACCCACACAATAAAAATGAAAGTGCAGAGTGTGGGCCAGCTGCCTGTGATAAGATCACATTGTTGGAAAAGGGAGAAATGTACTGTCTCCATGCTAGCTGGGCAGGCAGCAAAAGTACACCATGAAATAAATGGTGAGATTGCACATGCAGCCCTTCTTCCTTGGGTGCTGATGTATCAAGCGATTTTGATTGATTTTTGCGTGTCACGGTATGCCACAGCCAACCTGGGAGAATTACAGCAGATGGTATAGCGTGCAGGGGAATTGTGCAGAGCATGGATACGGAGGGGAGCTAAAATCAATCATTTTTAACAAGTAAATGCAACTTTGTGCAGTTCCCCAGCAGTCGTAGGGCCGTAACTGATGCGATGGCTTTATTGCAGCTGTTTGTGGGTGCATTTGGCCTCGAACAGGGAGGAAAGAAGGCTCTGCTGTGGCTCAAACAGAGCTCTCGTTTGTTTTCCGCACAGCTCCGGGATTCGGTTCCTCACATCTGTGGCAAATCATCTTATTTACCACCTCCAGTGACCAATTCAGATGTCTACAGAAATGGCAGTTTCAAAAATTCACAGATGCTATTAGAGATAATGGGCTAGCTGGATTTTTTTATCATACGTTTAACATATGCTGTGATAAGACTGCAGTGTTGGGTTCAAACTCTGTCACCTAATTTTTAACTCTTGTTTCTTTTAATGAAAATTATTAAAAAGAATTAAAAAAACCCCAAACCTCTAAATTAGCTTTAAAGTTCCTGCATGCCTTCCTCAAGCATTACATGAGGTTGTGGGGCTGAACTCTGTTTGCATTTATTCTGGTCTGAGTTCCTAGGTGATTGCCACACCAAAATAAATGAGCGCGTGTCATCATTTTAAGATGATCTTGATTTTAGCCAAGTACACTAACAACATCCCTTTGCCAAAAAATTGGGCCTGGTTCCTTAGTCTGTTTCTTTCTTAATCTCAGGCCGACTGACTTGTATTATTAAGGGAATTTGTCTGTAGGAATCAATACTAAATTCTAATGCTGTTTTCTCAGATTCCTTGTGTATCAAGAGGGTTGGTAGATAGAGGTTTTCCCAGTTTCTTTTCCTTCAGTCAACAATACATTTTCTCAGAAATACAGGCCACCTTAAGAGGACACATCTTTTACCTTCTGCCTTTGTTCTAAATGTTCACACTGAAATAATTTTATTCTCTTGATTTAATGTAAAATATCTTCTAAAACAAGACCGCCTTTGCTCACGTTGCTGAGAAATGAGGCCATCAAGGTAACTCAGGATTGTCCAGCATCTTGTGTTGCTGGCCAGTGTTGTTGGTGTAACTTTATGCTCTGCAGATGACTTTCTGGGCCTTCTATGCTACTTTTATACTCAGCGACAAAAAACCAATGCCTATGTTATCGCCAAGGAGACATGGAGGGTTTATCGCAGTGCCTGCCAGCCAGTTCTCCCCACCCTTGTGCGTGCAGGTGCTAGCATGTAACAGTGCTTTCACCTCCGGTGCTCTCACCTGCTTTGTCCTCCAGGGCTCCTTCTCTCCTCCTACAGATTCACAGCTGCTTAAAACCGTTAGGGAGAGTTTTTAGGATGAAGTGCCTGAATACCACTACACCAGCTTCATGTCTCCTCTGATGTAAAGCGTGGACAACACCTTCTCTTTATTGCCTTCTCTGTGCTCGCCCTTGGACGTGAAGAATACCTGATGTAGGGAGACCCAGCCTAAACTGGGGCAACTGGGGAACTTATCACAGAGCATGGTGCCATGTAATTGCTCCCTCCCAGCAAAAGGTGGCTAAGCTAGCCTCCAAACAAGGGGTTCTTCTGCATCCTTTGCGACCACTGCGATGGCCGTGCCAGAAGACAATACCTTCGTCTGTAAGAGGACACCAGGCTGTGCCCTGTCGCTGTTGTGGACCTGGCCTCCCAGTATAAATGTGCATATCTAGGGGTAAATTCCACATGCTCCAGCATGGCTTCATCAAGTGAACTGGCTCATACCTTTTGTACCAGTGTGTGAAGACATTCCCAGTGTTCTTTCCTGTGTTGGTCCCCTGTTAAATAAAAAGGTCCCATTTTAACAGCTTTTTTTTTCTGGCCATCAAAGACATTGACAGGACTGACCGTGCGGTTTAGCACCACAGGCACTGGTGGTGGCTGCATGGAGCTGCAGAGGTTTGTGAATGCATCGGGTTGGGATTATCGCAGGAACTGTATGTGCAGATTGGGCCTCTTTAGCAGAACTGTTTAAAAATTACTTTCCTGTGCTTAGAATTAAATGCAAGATGCATTTGTCTGAGTGGAGATGCTGGTCCTGTGCTCATGTTTAGTTTGAATTTTTTTTTTTTTTTTTTTGGTGAGCTGTTTAGCTATTAATGATGCACACCTGCAAATGAATATATATTTGTGAGAGCCCACCTGGCTTACTAAGTAAGCCTGCCAGTATAGTGGCTAGAAGACACACCATGAAGCCAAGCTTCAGATTGCTACTCATTCAGCATAAAAACATGAGCAAATTATTTAACTTTTCAGTGTCTTTATAATTCCTCCTCTTTAAAACAGACTTTTCGGAATTTGGTACTGGAAGGATCTTTTGCTTTTTGGATAAAGGTGTTACAGAAGGGAAGAGCACCTCTTCAGATTCCTGTGAGCCCAGCTCTGCCAGGTCAGCATTTGCTCAGTCAGACTGATGTTCTTTGTCAATTGTATCAAGGTTAGGGAGAAAAAGAGCCCTAACTAACTAGTCTGTGGGTAATAGGTGGGAATTGTGGCCTTCAGATTAATTAGGATGTTTGTTCCCTGTTTGCTGATACTTAAGCAGGTACCTGAAGAGCATTACTGAAACTGTTTCCTGGTGTTTTAGAAAGTATAACCTTCCACACTTGGCTGCATCTCTAGAAAGTTGACTGGTTTTGGTATTTAATTCTAGCTGTGTTTTTAAAAAAAAAAAGGGCTTTCATGGAAGGTGAACCTTTACACAAAATTATACCTGTATAGATTTTTCTGAGCCATGCACGGTAGTAGGGGACAAAGTGCCTGCTATTCTGTAGGAGAATCTTAAAGAAAAAAGGTAGGAACATGCATCACGAACTATAAAACACTGTAAGTTCTCAGTAAAGTCTGTTCAACTCTTTTTCTCCCTAAAGAAAGACTTTTCCATAATCCTTTTCTATATATACATGGATTTATTTTTCATTATTATTTTTATTAAAAGAATTGTGTTTTAAGAACTGCTCAATCCACAGGGCTTAAACAAAGAATTAATGTCTGAATTGTCATCATAATGTAATTTTTAGGCTAAAAATCCTTCTGGTATGGGATGCTTGTAGCCTAAAAGCTTTCTGCTATATAAGGAAATGGATTTTATTTAACTTTCTCAACCACGGTCTATGCGCACAAGAGAGGAGCATCCAAATTTAGACTAAGAATAGAAACTTTCTAACGACATTAATGACTTTCTGCCATAGCTCTGTAACTAGTAGTCAGGAGTACAGTCTGTGTGATTACTCATCTCTGCTTTCATGAAGGGTAGAGGTCACAGGTGTGCTTTCTTAGTCATTTTACTCTATCAAGGTCTTTTTGTTTCAAAGTCCATGGTTGCAGCTATTTGGATGTGGGCTATGCTTTGTCTTCCCTGTGGCTGTTCCTCCCACTGTGCTGGCTCTCTGAGCTTGGGCGGTGAAGGCAATGGTAAGGCTCTTGCCTCAGGGTGCTGTCGGTCCCGGGACTCCTGAAATCCCAGTCCTTGCTTTAGCATCCCATGTTTTCCAAAGTGGACAGCAGGTCTAGTTGCTGAAGACCAAGCTGCCAGGTAACACGTGTAGCTCAAATTCCTGATCTTTCGTGCGTTTCCCTTCAGCGCAGTGGGCTGTGCTGGGGTCTGTGCACGGTCATACCAAAATCAGCTCTTGAGCTCGCCAGCGCAAGCAGCTACACCGAGGGTGGGATCCAGGCTCCTGAGATCAATTCCTCTGGTGCCAAGGGGGCAGCTGGTGGCTCCCGAGTCATCTCTGAGTAAGGGGGATGCAAGGTGCGATGGGGGGAAGCAGGCAGGCTGAGTCTGGCCCTCCGGCTTCGGCAGCTGTCTAATGCCAGCTGATTTTCTGGGATGAGAGTGACCCTTAGCTGCCTTCCCTTAAGGCTGTATCCACAGAAGGGTTAATACTGCTACAGGGTACTTACAGATGTAGTATTTAGCTTATTAGCATTTCACTGGTGCTTGAAAGCACAGATCTGTTTCAGGGAAATGAAACCAATTGTGCCCCATATTGACCCACACATCATACCTTCCTGGTCCAGGGAAGCGAGGTGTAACCACTTTCCCTGCAGAGCACCCTCCCTCCCCGCTGACCGGGAAACACTGAGACTGCGTGTAAAACACTTTGGTGGCCCACGGTACGGAGGTGCAGTGCCATGCTGAGCTGCCTGTGAGCCGACCCCCACCTGTAGGAGCCCCCCAAACCTCTTCTCACTTGGTAATGAAGCACAACAGGCTGCTTCACACATCCACTGAGATGCGTTTCTTGTACTTGCAATGCTTCACATTGATTCCTCTCTCTGAGATCTGATTTTGCTTTTCACTGTAAACTGTCAGTAAGTCCCTCAGTATTGGGGGATTTAAGCGGTTTCAAACCTAGCAACAGGAGACTCGGACCTACAAATCCATGGCTCAGGTGAATGTGATGGCTGGGTCCATGTGCAGTTCTCTATAGCAGGTATTACCATTATACATAAAGGATACTTAAAAGCAAAAGAGCTACAAATGCTATGAACAACTTTTGCCTCCCCCTCTCCCCCAATAATGTCCGGTTCTGCCTGTCTATAGCCATGGGCCAGAGAGATTTGGTGAGGAAGTTGCACGACATGAACAAGTAGGATCAAAATGGGCACCCCACGCTGCTGTTGGCTTTGTGCACTGTGTGGGCTGGTCTTCCCAAATGACAAAAGTAAATTAAGAAGTGTCTTTTTACTCCAGGAGTCACACTGGAATATCTCTACCTAACTCAGCTCTCTGTTGTATGCTGCTACAACTTTTCCTGGTGGCACAGACAGAGGTGCCCAGTAATACAGCCTCCTTGATAAAATGATACTACTGAGAAGGGCAGCATGTAAACATTGGTCTGACATTTGGGGGTTTCCCCACCTCAGCCACAGGTTCTTCTGCCTTTGAAGGGATCATCATTTAATCTGCCTGCATATGTTCATTTGCCCTTTTCTAACAGCTAGGAAAACCCTTTTTTTCAAGTCTCCCAGGGCGCTGCCAGGTTTGAGTCATTAAACTTCAGATCTGTGAATGGAAGGCACTATTAGCTTTACTGCTTAATTGTATTATATTATTGTTTTTATTACTGTGGTGGTTCTTTAACAAACACAATGCTTTATAATCTCTATCCTAAAGAAATCCCATTTCACAGAGAACGAACCATATGCTGTAGTTACAAGCAGGGTTGCTGTTAAACACCAGGTTGTTACTAATTTTCTGCTGGCATTCAGGATCTCGGAGGCATCCCCTTATTTTACTGCCTGTGACTGGGAGCAATAGTGAAGAGTGACTGCAACAGGCAGAACAGTGGCTCTGAATGGGCTCCTACACCATCCCCTTTAAAAGGAGACATGTATCCACAGGCAGCAGCCCTCGCAGTAATGAAGACTGCTTCCCTGTGGAGTTGTGTCTTTGGGGAAGCTCGGGCATGATCTGCATCTCGGTGGAGTCTTGGATATCTAGTAAGGGTTGTACTTGGAGGATATGTTTGCTCTCAGGGAAGGCACTGATAGGGTGGTAGCCCAGCTTTCCTCTTGCTTCATTGTGCAGAGGCCTCCTGGGTCATGGCTGGAACAGGGTGTTGATAAAGCCAGGTTTTCTCCACCCCTGTGGAGAAAAGCCCCTTTCATTTCAGCATGAACGTAATTTGGACAATCTGGAGTAATCTAAGGTCACTTTAAATTCTCTTTCACTTATATTGGTGTAAATTTGTGGTCTTCTGTGGAGTCCCTTATCGTTTATGTTGATATAAAGGAGAGATGAATCAGTCCCTACGGGCTTTGCTGACTGGGAGGAGGCAAAATTAAACACTGTTGTGGTTTAAGCCCAGCTGGCAACAAAGGACCAGGTGGCTGCTTGCTCACTCCTCACCCTGGTGTGATGGGGAGGAGAAAATATAAAGAAAACCTCGTGCGTCGAGACAAGGACTGGGAGGGACCACTCACCACTTATGGTCACGGGCAAAAACCAGACTCAACTTTGGGAAAAAACAAAATCAATTTAATTTACTACCAATCAAAACAAGCATAGTAGGAAGTAAAACCAAACCTTAGAACACCTTCCCCCCACCCCTCCCTCCTTCCCAGTTCAACCCCACTTGTGACTTCTCCACCTCCTCCCCCCCGCCGTGGCGCAGGGGGACAGGATTGGGGGTTGGGGTCAGTTCATCACACCTTGTCTCTGCCGCTCCTTCCTCCTCAGGGGGAGGACTCCTCACTTGTCCTCTGTTCCAGCATGGGGTCCCTCCCATGGGAGACAGTCCTCCACGAACTTCTCCAACGTAGGTCCTTCCCACAGGCTGCAGTTCTTCACAAACTGCTCCAGCGTGGGTCCTTTCCACGGGCTGCAGTCCTTCAGGCACAGACTGCTCCAGCGTGGGCTTTCCCATGGAGTCGTGGCCATCTTGGGGGGCATCCCACTGCTCCAGCGTGGGCTCCTCTCTCCCCGGGCTGCAAGTGGGCATCTGCTCCCCCGCTCCCTTCCATGGGCTGGGGGGGGACAGCCTGCCGTCTCACCACGGGCTGCGGGGGCATCAGCCTCCTCAGGCCCTCCTCCTCCCCCTCCTTCTTCACTGACCTCGGTGTCTGCAGAGGGGTCCCTCTCACATTCCAATCTCCTCCCTTACTGCAGGTTTCCCTTCTTAAATACATTTTCCCAGATGTGCTACCACCATCACTGATGGGCTCGGCTTTGGCCAGCGGCAGGTCCGACGTGGAGCCGGGGAAGCTTCTAGCAGCTTCTCACAGGAGCCGGCCCTGCAGACCCTTGCCCACTACCAAAACCCCAACACACAAACCCAAAACAACACAATGTTAGTGTTGCCTCTTCCTATCCCCGTTTCCCTGTGGTTATCCTGTTAAGCAATTCAGAGTAGCCCCTTTTCTTTGACTCTCTCACCCATTTTACAGTCTTTGCATTACCTCCTTTTAATAGTCCAGACACCCTTGTGAAGGGCCTATTAGAAACACCCAAGTTTGATAGCTGTATCCTTTGAACTTATCTGGGCATCTATTTAATCTCTGCTCGTGGTATGTCATGATGAAGAATAATGCAGGAGAAGATGACGTGCGTCTTATTCAGTAGCATCAATCTCTTCCTTCATTATTCTCTCTATTGTAGAATGAAACAAGGATAACAAAGTTTAGATCTTGTCTCTTTTGATTGCTTAATTCATTTTATAGCTGTGTATTTGTAACATAGCTTTGACAGGTATATCTCTGGGAGAAACTCTGACCTAGTTCTTGTCCACATGGGCAGAATATTGAATATTCTTACAGATGCGTTTCCTTTATAATGGGATTTTTTGTTCTTGCAATTCATTTTATTGTCTGTTAAGTTTTTTGTGACCAAGGTGACGTTAACAGGATCACAGTCAGCAGGTACAATGGACAATTGTGAATATGGTGCGATGCGGTTCATTGTAAAGCAGTAGGGAGGTTTCAGAGGTGTTCTGTCTTCAGGCCACATGTTTGTTCCTCAAGTACCTGTACTCACATCCTAGAGGAAAATGGTTTTAGTAGATGTGTTAAAATAACGAGTTCCATTTCTAAGCACATCAGGAATTATGTAGCTGTGTTTGTTTTTTTAAGGCAAGACCTACATTTCGGACATCTAAGGTTACCCCTAACATTAACAAATCACTAATGCAACAGCGATGAAACATTTTCAATTTATTGTCATTTTCACATTGCTGAGCATCTTTTCTGCAGTTACCAAATAATATAATTTGCTTTCTTGGACTCAAACAGTTGAGCAAAATTTGCAGGCAAGGCAAGCTGTACTAATGAGGACAAGCAAATGATGGTATGAGTTGTGTATCTGTGCCACTGCCCTGCATGTCAGCAAAGAATATGCAAAATCCTATATTGCTGCACCGGGGGGGTGTGTATGTTTGGGGGCAGGGGGTGGTGGTGGAGGGAAATGGAGGAAATGGGACAGAGCCCCAAATAGATGCTATTGACTTGGAAAAACAAAATGCTGCCTGAGGGGGTGGGGTCCGTGAGCCTAGTGCTTAGTCATGCTGTGCTCCCTCCTCTTGTCTGCCGCCACGGGGGTTTGCTTTGGCTTGCTTGGGTTTTTTCCCTCAATTTTTTTGGTCATACATCCTCCTCTTACAGGAATAGTCACTGAAAGATCTTTTTCCTTCACATGTACAGCATGTGCCTGTGTTCATGGGGTGATCTGTGCCTATGTTTAAGGAGGAGGCTGCCTTTGTTTCTGATACCTTCTTCCAGAAATGAGGCTAATTACGTTGGGGTTTTTAATGCTTTTTCTACATGCCGGATTGCTATTAGACTCATCACGTTTCAAAGAGATTTAATACAATCCAGTACAGCATTAAGTAATTACTCATCAGTTGTTGCAATAAGTAAACTGATCATAGTGATGCTTAAAGAGCATATGTTGATGATGTAGGAGAGATGGAAATTTCAGAAATACCATTTTACGGTGCTTTTCTCACTATTTTTAATGGGTAGCGTAGTTTCTGTCCTTGTCTGTAGCCTCCATTGATCTCTGCTTATTTTTCCATTAATGTATTCATCACTTCCTTGCTGGATGTCTCTCTGTAATAGTACGCCTATACGATGGTTATTTCCATTGTTTGCCAGTGCCCTCTGTACGTATTACCGCTTTGTTTTCCTGCTGTGTCTAGTTAGTAACACCGAGGGTTCTTTGGGGCTGTTATGTATGATAAGGCTATCACTGAAGAAATCATTTCATGCTTTCCCTGTATACACGTTATGCAGTTGCTGTTGGAAACATTCGAAATAGCTTAATCTTTATTGCGTATTTCATTGTTTTTATTAGAGACAGTCTCTGTTCAGAGAAAAGAAGGATTGAGAAAACTAAATCTGAACTGTTTGGGGTTCTGCTTTCTGCAGAACAAAATGTCCCCAAAATTACAGCACACTTCCCCCCTGCCGCTGCTGTGCAGAAAAGCATTAAATGGTTCTTCTGCCCTGTGCAGTGAATGCCTGCCTCTTTAATCCCAAACATGGGCTTTTCTATTTGGTGTCTGTCTTGAACCAGACACTAACCAGATGTGGACTATCACTGTTTCAGCAGGCTGTAAAACAAAAGGAAAGAAAAAGAATTCGGTGGAAGTGGAAAAGTTTTGCTGGTCATATTAAACTCAGTGTCAACACTTAACGATACCATACTATAGCTCTGGATATAACTTTTCCTCTCCACTCAGTTTGCATAAGCTTTAAAAAAAAAGTGCTTGTGGGGGTGGTTTTGCCCGCTTGTTGCACCTGTGGTCACTGAAACATAGAAAACTGCAATGACTGGTCCAAAATCAGTGTTGGGAACAGAGCACAACATGGTTTGACCTTACAAATATTACGGTTTCTAAAGCACAGTTTTCCTAAGCTGAGGGTGTTTCTTGTGTTGTTGATGCATGTGTTGCCATTTTGCTTGCTTTATCTAAGATCGGTATTTCTGATGTTGTAACAAGCATAAGGTAAGGTGAGGGTTAAAACCTGATTGTGCTGACACAAATGAGATTTTTGTCATTGACGTTTGAGAGAAGCTGAAATTTCCCTGTTGAATTCTGAAAACACTTTAATGCTGTTCAAACCAGGCTGAAGATAATTTATTGTTCAAAGAAACTGTGTGGCCTATCTCACAAGTCTTATTTTTCACCGCGGTGATCCTAACCAGACCTGCAGTCACAGTACTGACACTGTGCAGGAGGAAACCTAGTAGTACAGCACTTGGCAATTTGCGAAGTAATTTGGCGTATTTGTTTAACACTGCAGTCAGTGTGTTTGTAGAATTACTGGATTTTTTCCCCCTATTTATTTTCTTTGTTTTTATTGTCTTGGTGATGGGTTTTGGGCTCAGTGTGTAGGTTTGCCAGAGTATTTCCTCTGCTGCTTACACCTGTTACGTAAATCCTTGGCATTAAGCTATCTTTCTCAGCTGTGGAGACGTGTTGGTTTGGAC
Source organism: Harpia harpyja (assembly GCF_026419915.1). Taxonomy (NCBI): domain Eukaryota; kingdom Metazoa; phylum Chordata; class Aves; order Accipitriformes; family Accipitridae; genus Harpia; species Harpia harpyja. The sequence continues at coordinate 78,320,571 of NC_068943.1, read as the reverse complement.
TACACTAGCAGCGAGCGTCATGGCAGTAACGGGCCTTTGTCCGCATTTAACACCGTCTATCCAAGGGCATCCCAGTCTCCAAGACGCTGAGAGACTGGGGCTCACAGCCACGGTATTCACCACCACCGATCTGTCTATATTTCTGAGGCTGTTGTTGCAAAATAAAAATGTTAAATATTTAATAATTTGTTTATTTAGGTAAGACTTGAGGTTAAATCTCAGATTGGGAGTCTATAAAACAGGGAGAAATGCATGGGCCCATGTTCTGCAGGCCTCTAAGGCTTTTTTTTTAGTCTAAATATTCTGCAGTGCTGTTGTATCCCTTTGAGAGTGGTGGGTCTGAAAAAGGACAGCAAAAGTGATTCTGGATTTAAGTTCTTTAAGTCTCTCCCCTATGGTTTGGCATGCAATATCAAGCAATTCTTTTGTTTTGACCACTTGGATTTTAATTACCTTTTTTTTTTATTCCTATTATTACTATTAATAACATTCACTATCAGCCTCAGCCAGTATCCCGCAATAGATGGGAACTATCCTACATCTCCTACTTTAGAGAGGTGTAAGGGCATGTGGAGAGGCAGGACATTTGGGGCCAAGTTTCTGTTTTCTCATCAGTGGCATCTTGGTGGCAGCAGTGCAATTGGTGGCAGCTTTCTTTGCTGTACTGTTGGTCTTCTGGAAACAAAGGACAGGAGAGATTTTGGGAGAAAGCTTCAATGCCTGTTCTGCTGTCTTGGCTGGTTTTGTCTGTATGTAACTCATGTCATACGCATGATTTAAATAACTTGATAAGCTTGTTTAAAGGTCTCTAAACAAGCCCAGAGCCAGCAACCTCATCCCGCTGAACATGCAGAGGTCCCTGGGGACAGCAGTGGACATCAGCCGTAAGATGTAGAGACCAAAGTTCCTAGATTTGGCCCTGAGACAGCAGCGTATTCTGACCTGAAGCTAGTCCTCTGGTGTCTGGGCTGCAGTTGGTGTTTGGGGACGCTTAAAACAGAATTGGTCTTAATGCAATGGAGAAGTAGAAAGGTCTGTACCTAAGGTGGGGAACAACATGAGGTTTTTGATTTGTGCAATGTATTTAAATAAGTTTGGGCATGGCTGTGGGGAGGACCTGAAATACTCAGGCTTATAACAGTGTTCATTCTGAGTGACGAGATATGGCCCGTCCCAGACACGTCTGTTCACTGTTTTGTGACCCAATTAGCTTAAACATGTAGGTAACAGGGAGGGGGTTAGTTTTTCTCCAATAAGAGGGCAAGCAAGAATACAGCTATCATCTTGTCTTCAGAGGTCCTTGCTGGTGTTACCAGCTTCCCGACAGCCAGAAGGCTGGTGCTGGATGAACAGTACCCTCTGCCCTGTGATTTTGCAGAGGAACAAAACTCCTCCTTCAAGCTTGCAAGTCGGACAGTGCACCAACCAAAAGCCATTTCATTCCTGGTACTGTCAGAGGTAGCAGAGGTCGGGCCAGGGGCAGTTAAGGTTGTATCGGCCGTTTCAGTGCCAAAGACTTTTGGAATTCCTGCAGTGATGATATGATGAATGCTTCTATCACAGGGTGGTGGCAAGCGATTTACAGTGTTTATCTGGTGTCTGGAGATGGATTCGACAGGGCTGGTCTTTCCAGATCTGAGAATTATGTCAGAAGTGTAGGCATAGGCTTTCAGGTCGCACCATTCAGTTCTGGCTCATTGTTCTGGTTGTACTATTTCCCAAAAGGTTTAGACGTGTCTGAACAGCACTGTCGATGGAGAACAGAGCCCAAATCAAGTACGGGTAGAGCATTCACAATCCCACTGTCTGGCTACTACCATGCTTTCTCTCGAGCAACCATTATTTATTTTGTTCGTTGATTTGATTCCACTTGAAAAGGATACAACACAGCGTTCCTCAAGATAGGTTTATTTGGTCTGGTACACCTGCCAGTCAGACTGCACGGATGTTGGCCATTAGCTCTGTTCAGAGAGCAGATCTGAATCCCACTGTGTTTATACGTTCAGCAAAATTAGATCTGATGACTTCAGCTGGTGTTTCATCCATGCAAGCTTCTTGCCATGCATTATAAATATTTTGAAGAAGCAGTTACAATGGGGAAACTTGGGATGGACCGAAGCAGGCGGTGGTTACTGAACGATTGAGCATCCGTAACATTGCCCTCTTGAGTCACCTCCTCCACTGGTTTGACCTTTGAGAGATCTGGGCTGACTCCTTTGTCAGAAGATACATGCTAAAAAAAAAAAAGTGTTTGTCCATGGCTGGCATTATAATGTATTTTCAGAGAACCTAGGACATACCTATGTGATTTGTCATGATCTTTTGGCATGAAGTTCTAAGGCAAGAATGTCGCTGAGCACTATGCTCCCTCTACCTTGGTTTCCTTTGCTGTTTCAGCTGACCAAGGTCATCTTTGCTCCCTGCTGCAGGCTGCCGTATTGTGTGTGTGGCCATTGCTTAATACAGATCAGATATCCACCATGTGGGATGATCCCTGAGCCTATGAAGCTGAGAGAAGGCATAACTGATATCTGGATATTATTGTTCTTCTGTGTATATACCGTTATAACCACCGCTTGATTTTTCATGATGCACTGCCCTTGTGTATAATTGCCCTTGACTAACTGGCTGTGACAAGCAAGATGAAATCTAGGAAGACACTATAGTTTTAAAACGAATTTACTTATCTTGAAGTTGGAAATAACTGAATGATCTGGATTGTAATTATTCTCGTACTATAGAGAACTTAATGAGACTTTCTTTTTTAAATGGAAGTTGATTTTTCTTTTCTCAGTTTATCTTCTGGTCTTTGAAACTGAAGGATTCAACTATCACACGTTAAGCAAATCCCTGGTGATCAAAAAACTAATGTAGCTTTTCTTTAAATTTATATAAATGAAAACTGAATGTCCTAAGCTGGTTCTTTCAGAACCTAGTGAATTTGTCCAAAAGGCTAAATATCATGAGAGTCAAGTTGCAATTAAATGAGAATGGGAGAAGTGGGAGAATTTAGCAATACCGTAGATACTGTTTAATTCAAAGCCGCACTGAAATAAAGCAAGGCTTTCCAGACTTTGCAGGGAATTTGATCTGACCTCTGTGTAGATAACAGATACATTAATTATATTAAAATCATTTCTTACACTGAAAAAAATGAACCCATCATGTTATAAAATCATGTAATGCTTTAACTTTATGTTAATCTAATTTTATGTTATTTCATGTGCAAATTAACACTGTATAATTAATATCTCACAAATAGAAAGAACGATCTTGAGTTCAAGTAAATTTTAGTGATTTAGTCTTGAAAGCATACTATGCAGAAATTGGTAAGGAGCACACACAATTTGAGAAGAGACTATAATTCCTGCCTCTGCTTTTGTTTTGTTGTGTTTTGTTTTGAAAGGGTAAGCATGTTTGATGAGTTCAGACATCGGAACAAAAGCCTTTCTGCTCATCTTTAGTTAGGAGGAATCACCAGGGTTGGTTTTGATTCTGGTTTTAATAAACACATATGGTGATGACAGCTTTGTTTGGTTTTTAAGATTGTCAGTCTGTTTCGGATGCTTTTCCTGCCTGGGCTGAAGGCGGGGGGGAGCATTGCTGGGGTGGGCTTCGAGCCCCCCGGGGCCGGAGAGGTCTGGAACACCCTGTTTCCAGTCCTGCCTGCAGTGCAGTGAACTGGGGAGCTCCTGCAGTCCCTGCAGGAACGGCTTACGTAACTTTGGACATGCCAGCAATATGCTACGCTGTGAAATAGCCTCTTGCCTGCTTGCTGGCTTTTTTATTATTATTTTTTCTTCTTTCCTTTTTTTTTTTTTTTTCTTCCCCTCCTTTCCTTCTCTCTCGGAGGGATTGCATCATCTGCCTGTATTTCACAGCTTGGGCAGCAGGGGAAAGGAACGGAATAAATCAACATGTTGCTTTTATCAAGTAAACCTCTGTGATGTGGCCTGGTCAGAAGAAATTTATATTCTTTCTATCTAAGCCCTCTTTAAAGAATGTTTCACCCCCCTTTTTCCTTTCAACGATTTTTTTTAAGGCTTTCCAAATTGCTTTATCAGAACGTGTGATAAGTTAAAAGGCTGTGTTTTCAACAGTTTGCAAGACTGAAAAACCCTTTTCTCAGAACTGAGAGCTTCTAACAGCTAAAATGAAGTAATTTGAAAATCTCCTCGCTCTGAAGTTGCGGCGGGACCTGTACCCGTGTCCTCCACGAGAGGTAAACATCCAGCACCCTTCCACGGGTTTCCATGCAGTTACTGTGGACTGGCAGAGAGGGAAGGGAGGAGAGAACCTGTCTGAACGCTACCCAAAGCTAGAGGAAGTGAGATGGGTGTGAGGAAGCGGTCAGCTATTAGGGGGAGCAATGGCGACTGCATCAGAAAAAACGTGGGGCTATGATGTCAGGTTTTAGCATGCAAAAATATTTTCAGCTCTTCTAACGTCTTAAAGCATGGAGCAATGGCTACAGTCACAACTTCAGTTGTTGCCAAGGATTACCTTGTTCCACTTGTTTGTTATTGCTGGTTTTCATGTTTTCCTGTATTTTTTTTAAATTTTTGTTGGTTTTTTTTTCCCTTTTTTTTTTTTTTTTTTAATTCAGAGGGGAACAAAAGTGCCATAAAAAGGGAAGCTCTGCTTGGTTTCCGGGATCCCCCTGAGTGTTGTTGGAGTACATGCTCTATATTAAATACAGTTGGATCCTTTTTATCATTTTATATTGAAATCTCTCATTGGCTTTCAAGATGACAAGATTAGGGGTAAGATTGGGGGGGGGGGGGGGGGATTATCCTCTTAGGCAAATGGATACATATTAGCTGAAGATCCTAAATCAAAAAAGCAAAAAAACTTCCTGGCAATCCTTTAAGCTTGAAAATAACATTCTTATATTGGAGCATGAGTAGGTATAGAATTGTTTAATCTCTCAGAGCTTCTTCTGGATCAAGCAATGCCTTGTACAGTCCTTATAATAACTGTATTTTAGAATGAATTTGCTCTAGTGCTTTTGCCTTCCACCAAGCCACTGTCGCAGCTCAATGGGGGCCGGGGGTGGATCTATAGAAAGCCATACGTATGGCAAAGAGGAATGAAGCCGCTATCTTCTGACAAACAGATCCCTGTTGTTGCTGCTAAAGGCTAGATGTGTCTGCTGTACTGCTGGGCTTTAATGGAAAGAGACTTGCTGTGCAAATAGTCAGCTTCATTTTTTTTTCATTGTAGCCCAGGAGCACTGAAAGGGCAGTGAAAATGGAAGTACCCTCGTGACAGAAAAGAGAGAGGACTAAAAGTAATATCTATGGGGATACCTTTCTTTTAATAGTTCTAGGTATTGAGGACACCAACACCGAGGTATTTATATTCTTCTTCAGGTACGCCCAGGTTCGATAAACAGTTGTCATCTTCAGGCCAGGATCTGGAGGTGTCTTTTTTGGTTTTGATTTATTTTTACTAAGGAAATTGCAATGCATTGCAATTAGAATCTCATGTTTTAGGTGTTTCTCAACAACACAGTTCCACTTAGGGATAATATTTATACTTCATTTAAAAGTCCTTACCTGTGTTATGAAAAATATTTTAGATTACAACAAATGGTTTAACACAATGCATTTACTTTGTAATTTTTGTGGGTTTATTAATTTTTGCTTTTTCTCTTCTCAGCCTGCTAATAAAAAGTAGATATGTTTTTGTTGTACTCGTAAGCAATTTCATGTTCCCTGTTTGGGACACAAATTCTGTGCTTTGAAAGTTGAATTTACATTTTTTTTAAAAAAACTAGTATTTTTATTTTACTCTAGCTCATTGCAAACTATGTTCCAGGAGCCAATTTAACTTGTCAGTGTTATTTTAGATGTTGACTTCATTAGATATCTACAAGAAAATTAAAATCATTCATGTAAGTGAGATATTTTCTCAAGAATTTGGCTTCCAACACCAGAAATACAGGAAAAGAGTGCCAGGGGGTTTACTGTGTTGGAAGAAGAACACTTAAGTGCCAATGAAGTATAAGATACCTTTATATAAAATAAGCATGCTAGAAGAAAACTTTCAGCAGTATCCTTTGCATTTGGTTCGCTTTGCTGAGAAAGGAAGTGTTTACTTGAGAAAGCATCTGGATTTTATTGTTTTTTAATTCATTGTGGACAGCCTGATGGAGTCTGGAACCACTTAGAATGTCACAACCTTTCATTGTCACATGCAATGTGGAAACGAAATAAAAAGCGATCCAAATCTCAGAATATGTAGCCCGAGTTGTTAAGTTTGCTGTGGTTTTCCTTCTATAAGACAGCCCCCTTGAACAAATACAAATTTGTAGTGACAGTCCTTAAAATGCCTCTTTGTTCATCTGATCACTCCTCAGTGAGCCTCAGACAGGTTTCTCAGGACTAGGGAAATATGAGCGAACCTGGTAAAAAAAAAAATTAGCAGAATCCAATGTGGCCTGTGTTCCTTTTCTCATGAAAGCAAACGAGAAGAGGTAACATCTATGGTGGTGCATCTGAGACTGCGTTCATGCTCTTTTTTTTTTTTTTTTTTCCCCATGTGGTTCTGGTCACTTCTGTCTACTACAGTAAGTGACATCCCAGGAAAGTTAACTCATCTGCAAGATCAGCCCAGTTTTGCAGACAGAAGTCTGAATTATTTAAATTAAACCTTATGGTTTTTTAGAATCCTGCCTGAATTTTTTGGAATTCCATTAAACAAATCTTCCTGTTTCTAGTGACTCACTTATAAGAGGATGAGATTAATGTAGACAAGCTGATCTCGAGTGAGCTGCATCCAATAATTTAATTTTTTTAAAATTTCTAACATAGTTTTAAAGGTAACCTGCCCACCTACACGAGTATGGTGAACAGATGATACATTTCAAGAGCAGATACTTTCATTCTCACTCCTCCTCTGAAGCCTATGAAGTTACATCAGAAAATAATTTGGACAAGTACATCTGAGCAGTCCTTTTGTTTAATAAATATCTGCAAAAGCATTTGGTATTCCTTTTGTCCTCGTGTTCCCATTCTTTTTTGTCTTTGTGTGTGTTTTAAGTAACACTTCTTTGTATCAATCTGTTGCTAGAACTGGTGTTCTCATCTTCAGCAACACTTTCTGATAGCAAACCCTCTGCAGCATTAATGCACAAAAATTGTTGTTGTGAAACAGCTATGTTGTATGTTTGTGTGTATATAGCAACCCCGATGGCCCTAAGCCACAAAGGCATAAAAATCAAAAGCTGATGTACATGCAGCATTGCTGACACAAAACCAAAGAAAAGGAAGAATCTGGAAAATGAAGGCAGTGCATACCTTCCACCCACATGTCCATCCCTTACCGTTACTGCAAACTCCACGCACTTAATTAGCAGAGAGAAAGCTTGCCCTTCAGCACTCTCTTCACTACCTCCTTCTCCTTCCCCACACAAAACGCAGGCAGTGGCGGATATTGGCTACGGCACTGAGTTGTAGCAGAAAAGGATGGTGTGCAGGAGCAAGAGGTAATTGGAGTGGGGGAAGGCTGATGCTGCTGTGGAGCAGAATCGAGACTAGGATTTATGGTCTGTGATTCATGGTGCTTGTGTTCATAGTAAAATACCCTCTTGTAGGTGGAGGATTAGCAAGCGTGTATTGTTTAGGTGGTTATGTTAGCAATGCCGAAGGCACGGTGATTGTTGTTTCACAGCGCATGATAATTTCCTGGTTTTATTGAAAGGCGGGTCAGCGAGGAGGGTTCCACTGGGCATAGATTTTCCACTAGTGGGAGCAGAGGTGGGAGGAGAGTTTCATCTCCCTAGCTAGCAAAGGCCCTTGCAGGGAGACCTTAACGTGGTGCAATGCTAAATGGCACAGTCAGTTCTCTCCCTTCCCACGCTGTCTCTGCTGAGGTTGTGCAGGATCAGTCCTGAGTCAAGTTAGGAACTGGGGTAACACAGAGTTACTAATAAAAATGCAGTGTCCCATGAATCTTCCTTTATTAGAAGATGAAGTTGGACCCCCTAAGAAGAACATATGTGAATTACCACTAAAGATTGCCTGTAATTCTAACTTTCTTTAGAAACCCTTGTTGTAGAAAGTCTGCTCTGCCAGTAGCTATAAGGTTTCTGTCTTTCTGTGAGGTTCTTTCTAGAGCAGGATGGAAGATAGACTATAGTTTTTCTTTTACGTTTTATAGTAGAGGGGGGAAGGCTAATGAGCAACAAAGTGTAGGTTTCCAAAGGAAGATCAGCATATAGAGACCAAATGGGAAGGTGTCATCTGAAAAAATATGAATAGAAGAGAACAAAGGGAGTTGCTAAATTCAGCAGTCTAGTCGTATCTTAATATAAAATACATGTGCTGAATCCATGTGTGGAAAACACATGCATTTTGGACATTGTATGATGCATGGAAGATGGATATGTAAAAGCTCATTACAGTGTTATGGCTCCAGGTCCTGATTCAGCATGGCTCTCAGGCAAAGTCCATCTTTCAGCACGTCTATCGTTCCTGTTGACTTTATGGGTCCCTGTGTGACCCCATGACAGGGTCAACATGACCTTGGCTGCTTTGTGGGCTATTAGTCCAGTTTGTCATACGAAGTGCATGTCATGCTTCCCTGTGGCTAAAATACAGTAACATCCTATCACATATCGGTGATTCATAGCTGATGAAGGCCAAAAGACTTCTGTGCTTGTCTAATTCGGCTTCCTACAGGGCAAACTGAACCACGTTTTCAAACCACGATACAGCCTTTAAACTCTAAAACTGTAGCAAAAGTCTACCATGTAAGAGAAATGTTTTGGTTCTGTCTATGGAGGAAGGACTGGGCAACATGGCTGTATACGTGGTGTCTGCAGAATTGCATGCAGCTGCTGATCATTGGCATTGTATTCCTGTTTTCTTATGAAAAAGCAGTTCCTGCACAGTGAGCAACTGGCCTTTTTAATTGTAAACTCCTGTTTACTGTTGCCGTGGGTGTTTTTCCTATTTGAACCACAGCTTAATGGTTGAGGAATCTCTCGCGCGCAGGTTAGGATCTGCTTTCTTTTTATTGAATTAAAGAGATGAGTCCGGCTGTTTCCCTCTGGTATGACACTACTGCAGCCTCTGTCAGTGAGCTCTGCTCACCCATGTGACGGTCTGGTGATCCCAGGGCTGATTTGTATTTTGTTCCATCAGTAGGAAAAATTAATCACACATTTAACTGTCTTCATAAATAATAGGCTCCTTTCTCACAGAATTCTTTTGTTTTTAAGTTTCTTGTCTGAATTTTAAAGAATATTGGGGAAGTAACTCAATCTGCAAACAGATTGGTATTTTTATGAGCAAAGCTTGTCATTGGTTTTGTTCTGAACAATTTTGCTGAGAAATTATTCTGGTTTATGAGGGTATGAAACCAATCAGCGTGCTGCCCTCGTGGTAGCCTAACTCATCGGCAGAATTATTAACTAGAGCTCACCAGTAATTCTCATACTAGGTAGTAAATAAGTGTGAAGTAGAGTTGAGTATGGTAATGGGCAAGCACTAAAGGAAATTCAGTTTCATCCCACACTTCTAATCTCTTAAATGACATAGCTCCTTAGTACTTAAGTTTTGTGTCCTGTTTTAGGGAAATGACCTTTCCTTCCTGAACTGCGGACTCGATGTTGTTTGAAGCAGAAGCAGTGAAAAGCCTTCTGGAAAATTAAAAGAAAAAGTAGCAAGTGAGTTTAATATGATCTTCACTGAACTGAAAGTGAGAGACAGAGTTTTCAGACTCCTCCGTGCCGCCCAGTTCCCATAGCGATGGTGTGATACCAAAGAATGTATCTGACCAGTCCAGCCCTGGGTTAGGTGTTGGATATGATTTCTAGTGCCAGGGTGCTTTACTAAAGGACTGGTGTCTCTTGATGTTCGTGGATGTGTATAGGAAGCTCCTACCCAAATATCAGGAGCAACACAAAGATGCTCGTTTATAAACTTAAGTCACGAGAAATGCATGTTGTCATCTAGAGTCAGCTGGGCATCCTGATGGTGGGAAGCAGTAGGTAGGGAAGATGTATAAAAATTTGTTCAGGGGATTTGCTTGCTTCCTCCATTTTCAAATGCGGACAGTGGTTCACTCTCCGCCTCCTAGGATGTTGTACTGGTTTTGCCTGGGATAAAGTTAGTTTTTTTCCATAGGTCATGACTATCTGTATTTTGGGTACCGCAGCAGTAATAACACTGCATTTCAGTGCTTGTTTCTCCCCACGTGGGCTGTGCAGCACTGTACCCCCTGAACGCTCTCCCAACAGTCAGTGCCGGGCAGCAGCAGGGTTTGGACGGAGGTCCCTGAGCAGACTGTCTCAGAGGGAGCTCAGCTGCGTCTGCAGGAGTTGCTGTCACGTGTACGGGCTGTAGTGTGGTGACCCTCTCCTCTCCTCGAAGAGACCCATCTGTAGGTAGCGATCTCCAGAAACTTGAACTTCTTCGGATTCATGTAGTAACATGACAGTGGTTTTTAAAAAAAAAAAAGCGAGAAAATAAGTTCCTTCTTATTTTTTTATTCTTCTGTCATCTGATCCACATACTTTGAAGACTTACTGATTTCACGAAACTTCAGAAAATCCCCTCTTAAGGCATTTTTTTTCCTTTCCCTCAGAGCTCACATGTAAAAAAAACCCCGTACTGAAGCCTCTTTTGGGGGTAGATAAGGCTCACTTAGCTTTCAAAGGAGGGAGCAGAAAATCCTATCAATTCATGAGACTTATTTCCTTCATTCTTCTTTATAGTTACGGTTTTGACTCGTAGTAAAGTTCTTTGTTTCAGAAAGCGTTCACCTTGAACTGCCCCGATTGGGAGTGCAATGGACAGGTCAAACTCGCCTCTGAATGTCAGGCGTTGGGTAGTAAGGGCCATCACAAACTGCTTTCTGTTCAGTTTTGTTTGCTGTCTTTGGGGTTTTGGTTTGGAGTTTTTCTTAAGTTGGAGAAAATGACTGTTTTTAATACTCCTGCCTTTCCAAATCCTCAACAAAAGATCAGAACACACTTAAAAACATTTCTGCACATTCAGTCACTACAAGTTAAATAAATGTATCGGAGTAGCCACTATTTAACTTTCTTCTTATTTAGCTGGAAGTCTAGGACTCAAAACTCTCAAAGTTCAGCGTTGTCCTTTTTATTTTTTCTGCAGAATGGCCCTATGAGGTAGTGAGTCACCCTATATAAAAATTCTCACTTTTATTGAGCTGTTTGGAAAATGTGGCAGTGCCTTACCCGAAATACTTACTTGTCTCAAGAAGAAAACCAACCAGCCTCCCCAAGCTAGTTATTCTGCTTAGCCAGACAATAAGCAAAAGAAAAGAGTTGCCCATGAAAGGAGACTCACAGCGTAGAAGAGCTAGCTGAGATGAAAAAAAGATGCACTGGCTCCTTGCAAGCCGCTGGTGTCTTGGGGAGGGGGACAGGGACCTGGGAGCTGGCACTCTGCTGGCTGCATCTGTTGTGTGCCGGGAAGTAGGGAAGTGATGAACACTGGGGTGCTCAGCCCCGTTACCCCACAGCCTTCACGATCCTCTCAGCGTAGGAGATGTGGAATCATTGTCGGTTTAATGGGGTACACTGCCTGGACTGCAATCCAAGTATTGCCAGCCAAGGGGAAGTAACATTAAAGGTTAAGAGTACAGAAAATAGTCAGGTCACTTGCAATTTAATTAATTATGGGAAGGGAGAACAAAGTCCTGAAGTTTCCAGACTGGAAGGGGGTTTTTGTTATGGACAAACTCAGATTTCTGAGGTATTTTATTTCTTTCATTTCCTGATGCAATATTTGCCACTGGTGTTTAATGATTATACTTTTATGACCACTAAACTGAAGGAAAGCTGTTTAGACTCTGAATATGGAAAGTATGGGAATCCGGAACCAATCATTTAGGATTCAGAGCTGATGCAAAGGTATTACAGGTTTTGTTTTGGTTTTTTTTTAATATCATACCTATAAAGAGATAGCTGTATGTACTGCACTGCCAGTTGTTACTCATTATGGAAGTTGCTGAAGCTCCCTGTCATCATCAAATCTGAGTATCTCTAGCGCTACAGGCTTAGTCCTGACATCATCCTCACAAGGTTGAGAAGTACCATTAGCCTGGTTGTAAAGAGTGTCAACAGAGGGATTAAATCATACTGGAAGTCTCTTGCAGAGCCATTAACTGGATCCACTTTGAGGCCTCAGGTGTCAAACCTACCTTCTCCTCAGTGCTCTGCCTTTTAAAAGCCACTTTCACCTGAATTGCTTCTGAAAAACTTAAACATTTGCCACTTCTAACAACATGATATCTCTACCTGATGAAGTTGGTGAAATCACCTAATGATGACGTAGGGAAAATGGAAGTACTAAACAAATAAATACATGTGGGAATAAAACTGGCAGATGTTCTTCCTTGCCCAGGCTTCCAGCTGGCAATCAGAAGAAGGTCATATGTATGTGCTGCTCCTGTCTGCACCATATCTGGGCTGCAGAGCTCCTACAAAGCATAGAAGTCTGCAGTATAAGACTGTCCTTGTTACTGTCTGTGCCTGTGTTGCTGGAGTATGGGAATATATTACTACGGGCTTTGTTTCACCATTGAGTCACGATGTGCTGATGGAGACAAGATAACCCTTTGTGCCTTTACAAATTTAAAATATATTGCCTTTAGCTAAACTTCTTCCGCTGTTCCACCTGTTAGCGTGTGTAATTGGTAACCCTGGGTAGTATCTTCCCCCACTACTGTAATGGTACAGTATGCGTGAGCCCAACAAGAGTTCAGGGGACCTAAAGAACCTTTCACATGTCTCACCGGGAATATCATCTTTGAATGTGCTTGTCTGCTACAGGCTGAACTGGAACGTACATCCTTTAATTCATTTCACTGCAACAAAAATATTCAGAGGAACTGAAAATATAGAACACAGTCTCCCCACAGCTCTTTATTAAACACAAGGGTCTCAAGTGATTTGTTTTAATTTGTTTAATAGTTTTGAGATAATTCTGGTCTCTTCTACTGATTGCACATGCAAATACCTTAGGGATTCTTTATGGAAGTTGCTTTTGAATGGTGTTGGTTTAGTAATGTGTGGAGATTCAACTACCTCCTAGTTTGAGCCTATTGCTTCTAACTTTCTCATTCTTTTGAGAGCAGTGATTGCAAAGACTTAAGAAAAGACAGTGCCAGCTTAGTTGGGGCCTAGCATTTAGTTGTTGAGTTTAATTTAGAATGTTGGTTTACAAAACTAGTCTGAAGCAAACTATTTTCAAGTCTTCATTTTTCAGCGAATGGGGCAAGGGCCAGAAATAAGGCTTAAAAACTTACAAATGTTCCCTTTAATCTTGCTAAGCTAAACACAGGAGCCCTGTGCTGACGCCTGGTAGCCAGAGAGTAAAATGAGCCATCAACAGAAAGTCAAATTGTCTAGAGCATCTCTGGAAGAAAGATTGCAGAAACTCTGCCATGTGAAATATCCCAGAGGCCAGGCTGGGCTGGGTGGTAGAACTGAAGAAAAGTCACTAAATCCACAAGGAATGCTTTTTGCCTGTGTGCTTCCAGCAGATATCTTCTTGGTGCACACCCTATTGTTCTCCAGGTTTCGTATAAGAACTTGCTGCCATTCAGCTAGGGGTGTCAGCTTCAGTTATTTGCAGCTTGGTGTAAAATAACAGTGTTTTTTGCGGTTTGGGGTTTAGGTTTTTTTTTTTTTTTGGTAGAGTTTCATTCAGTTCATATCCCAATATCCCTGCCTTATGGTCTGGATAACTTCCTTTGGATCACCAAGTTTAACATGATTTTAGAACTTGACTGATTTAGACTGCAGCTCAAGCACTATTACCATGACTTTAAAACAATAAAACATTATAAGAGGAATTTTTCTGTCTGTGTTTATGGTCAAAAGGAAAAAAGAAGAATGCATAAGCATGTAGCAACCACTGTCAGCTGCATTAAATGAAGAAACTGAACAATTAATGATTTTTTTAGAGCAGTTTTTTCATTCTGAGTTGCTGTACTCAGTCCAAAAGTTTCAAGTGGACACATGTGAAAAGCTGAAATAGCCCTTGTCCTGTTCAGATATTTCACATACCTCCATTTTTGATACGAGACAACCACAGCACAATGTGATTGGATGCGACTTCCATTTTACTCTTTTAATTACTTGGGTTTATAAAGCATACTCTCCTTGTTGCAAACAAGTAGCTGCTAGCCTTCTTTAATGCTGTTCTGCTCTGAAGAGAGAACAGGAGGCAGAACCTGCCAGAATCGTCAGATCAGGGATTGACTGGTGGAGGGAGGTGAAAAGATGGGGCAGCAGAGACAAGTATCTCTGACGATGAGAGCAAGACCACGTGAATTTTTTTCACATTAAAAGGAGCTAGAAACAGACGAGGGATTCGAGGAAGAAATTTTGCTGCTGCGGAATGATGCTAGCAACAGCCCTCAGCATGACCTTGATACAAGTGAGCACATCCTTGAAATCCCCTGATGGTTTGTGCTCATCATTACCACTGGCCAAACCACAACTGCTTCCCCGGCACAAACCCAGACACTTGCCGTGTGACTTGAGATAAATCGCTGAACCTTTCCCAGCTCCAGTTCTGTGTGTGTAATAGCTGCCTTTGGGAAGGCTGGGAGAGCCTTGCCTGGAGAGTACAGTGCAAGGGACAGTGAAGTGCTTGTATTTGAGGTAAATGGTCAACAGATGATGAGGAGAGAGCCCTGTCAGTGCTCTGCTCTTCACCAGCTCCAGGGCAGGGTACAAACCCTCCAGATTTAGATCTCTGCCTCCTTGCTCCCATTCTTTAAATAGAAAGCTTTCCCAACGGTGATAATCGATGGGCTTTTTAACATGCCGGCTACAGAATCAGGCTTATTTCTTAAAATTGCTGTTAATGAATGAAGTGGATTATTCAGCAATCCAGTCCACGTGGAACCTGATTAAAAAGCAAATATCCCCTGAATATCTGTTAGGTCAGATCTGTTGGTTCCTCACCTGAATCAAGACCAACAGCTAATGCATAAAAATGAATTTGACCTGATTTATGCTTCATAATTCTGTAGTGACTCACTAATTAAATTTCACAATTCCAAGTGCACCCCCTGGCTACTCATAAATATCTCAGAGGGTTTAAAAAAAATGTAGGTGTTAGTCTTTCAGGAAGGTAATGTCAGCCTATCTTCTAGAATCTTTATTTGCTAAATGCTGGAACTATGGCGTCTGTTTCCAAATACTTGGAAAATACTTCTACAAATAGTGAATGAGTCATGTTTTTCATCTTTCATCTCTAGGTAACTCATGCTGACATTGTGCTTCATCTCCCTCTATCCCTAACATACGCTTGCTTACCCCTCATTCACAACCATTTTTTCTGCTCCTTGTGCTCATTAGTTCACCTGAAAATGTCAGCATTGTTAATATCTATTACCTCACATACAGAATAAACTGGTTCATTCTTCCACACTTTCAAATTAATGCTTGCTTTGTTATCTCTCAACAAGCCTAGCTCGCTGTCTCATTTTTCAGGTTTTTGTTATGTTTATTTCTCATGCTACTATCATCTCAGTGGGCTTAATCTACCTTGTTTTAACTTCTTTGTTAGGAATTCCTTCTGCTGCTGCTTTGAGAAGGTTGGATAGGGGTAGAGGAAGAGATCGGGAGTTTATAACACTATTTTACCTCTGAGTGTGATCTTTGAAAATGCCCGCTCTGTAAGTTTCCCAGACAGTGTACTGGAGTCAGAAGGTGGCAGATTTACTTGGAATTGAGACAGTGCTGTATTTTTTTACCTCATCTTTCCATCCTGTTGCATTCCCCATTTCCTTTCTGGAAGACATCTTGGTGTTAAAGTCTCATGCTCCAGGGCTTCAGCTGGCTGCCCACAGGGGTTAGGAAGGCTATTTCCCTCTGATGCATGGTTAGCAAGATGCATTCTGGGGGTGGTTTTCACCTTCTTTTGACTCTTCAAAGACAGGCCACTGTTGTAGATGAGAGAACAGATAGGGAAGATAGTGGAGGGAGTTCTCATTTTAAGATACCTGTTGAGTGTCTCATAGTCCTATACCTCATGTGAAAGTGCTGATCAGATTTGAATCAGCTAGGGGAAAAAAATTATGCTGCTGGTCACTCAGCTGAGACCAGAGAAGCATCTTGATTTTCTCTCAGGACAGGTATGTGGATCACCTACAAGGAATGTGTGGTCATACCCCACCTGTGGTTGCAAGGATTTGAGCTCGCTCTTCTCTTCCTGCTTGTAGTCTTGTAGCATGCAGGTAGCCTGGTTGACCAAAGAATGAATTGCTTTATTATAACCCAAATCGTTATTCTCAATAGAAAGGGCAGTAGTGAAATTTAACAGCCAGTGATAAGCAGGAGGTCACGGTAGATCAACTTGTGGTCTCTTCTAACTTTAAACACTATGAAATCTCCTTCCAAAACTGATGCCATTATTACTCCATAGGTTAGCTGGCAAGGAGAGGATTTCAAGGCAAGCATCCAGCACCCACCCACAGATTGTGTTGGCTCTGATCCTGGCAGTTTGAGTCCCTTCCAAAATGTATCCAGGATCTTCTAGTTAGGAATGCAGCATATTGCTGGTTGTGACACAGATACAGCTGAGTTTACTCTGCGTCTTATCTGTAACCTTTTAACGTTTTCACATGGCTTACTCATTTGCAGAAGCTTTTGTAAACCTGAAAACAGAAAACAGCATGGGCTTTATGCAGCTACTGCTGTTTTCCCTGATTTAAGATGTTCCCGGTCTTGCCTCTGGGTATCCTTCATGTTACTTTCAAACCTCCAAGGGTCTGCTGTTGTTGCTTTCTGGCCCGCACCCTTCATTTTTCTGGGCAAACCTCCCTCTAGCCTGTTGATGTCGTTCCTAATTGCCCAAAGGAATCATTGCTGAGCAATGTGAGGCATTTCCTTCCCTCTTATTAAAAAGCACCAAAATAAAACTTAGTCTTTTACAGCAGTGGCTAAACCCACCACATCTTTAAATTGTGTTATGGCTACAGCATTTTGGACTGTTATGGTGAAGCAATGAGGTGGTTTAAATCAGATTTTCATTAATCTCTCCTGCTCCCTGACATTAATGCACATTGTATATACATGCATGGGGGCTCAGTGAGGTCTTTCTCTACCCCGGTATTCCCCTGGCAAAAAATTACTTGTACGTACAACACTGTAGGCACTGGGAAGGGACCACCGTGCTACTGTTTGCATCCCAGGGACAGAGGTTGCTCCTAAACTGCAGTGAAGAAAGGTCAGTTGACAATGTTGCTTCTAAGGTACTTGCTCTGTGTCCCTTATACTGACCACTTGCTATTTTTTTTCCAGAATTGCCTTGGACTAACCCAGAACAGAGGTCTGTCGTGCTAGTTTGTCATACTGCTTGAACGCAGAACAGTAGACAGTCCCTGCTTCAAAGCCCTGACAAGCAAACTGGTAAATACATAGTCTAAATGAAGTCTAAAAATACCATATAAAGCTAGGTTCAGGCAACTGCTACTTCATAGCGATACAACTCAATGCTCTTCTTAGTGAAAGAGAAAAAAAATCAATTAGTAAAATTCTGGTGAATTTTTAAGGAAATGTATGGTGGCTGCTGAACACAGTCTGCTTTTGTCACTCGCTCAAACTCCAAGACTGTCCCTGGGGTTCTGCTGGCACAGCAGAGATAAAAACTCAGGGATGAATTGTTGGGTAAAGATTTCTGTAGTATTGTTAAAAAGGTGCATGGGGCTTTACGAGTCCTTGAAAATTAGCTTTCGTGCGTGTTAGCACTTTCCTGCAGTCAGATGCTTTGATAAATTACACCCTCTCATAAAACTTCTCCATGAAAAACAGTCTGGTTCTTGACAACCAGTTAATAACTGAAGGTCAATAAACCGGAAGGAGGAGTCTTGAGATTCCTCTCAGGGTAATGGTTCGTGATAATCAATCTCCCCCAAATTAAAGTTACTTTTCAGATGGGAGGTTGGGATTGCTCTTTGTAATAGAAATTCTGGCCCGTGAAAATGCCACCAAGATGCTGAAGTCATCCAAGCTGTGGAAACTCCAGCTGCTTCTCACCAATAGCTTTGAGACTGGCAGGCCTGGACTGAGATTTAGGCACAGAAGCAGTGTCATGGCCCTGTTTTCTTCTGCTGTGGCTGGAAGGACACTCACAAATGAATGAAGAGAGTTAAGTCTGCAAGCCAACTCAGCCCTGTGTTTCTTCCACTGAAACTACTGAGAAGGCTTGTTAATGATTTTTCATTCTAGAGATGCGTTTTTGAAGTATGATTGCCCTCCCTTTTGTAGAAATGAATTGCAACCATTAATGCCCCATGGGCAACCAGAAAGCCATCAGAGCACAAAGAAAGGTTTGAGCTGTACTTGACAGAAACAGCTCCCTGTGAATGAAATGACACCCCTTTTCTTAAGGGTGAGGAGTGCTGTGCTGAGTCTTAGCATTAATAACTCAACTATTAGTCTGGTCAGCCTCAAGGTGAATTGTTACTATTACCAGCCTCCTGAGATAACCATTCCACTCCAGTTTTGTACCATTGCACTGATTTTGATGCTCTACCCTGCGAAGGAAGTTGTTCTGGTATCTTTTTGCTCTTCCTTTGCTGTTGCTGAGGATGCTAATTCAGTAACACATTGCCAACATGGAAACACGTGCACTTTTTGTGTTTGATGCTAGACTACTGTGTCGATGAAACCCATTATGCATTAATTGTATGTTTTCAAATCACTGTTGGGGACTGCTCAAGGAATAGGCGGGAGAGTCAGTTGTGCCTCTGTCACGGGACTCTTGGTTCCTTCCCCCTTCACAGCTGTCAGGAGCCATCCTCACCTCTTGTTCTTGTCCCTGGCCTCCGTGCCTTCCCTGCCCGCTTGCCCAGAGCGTTCTTCCCAGCAGTATAATTGCCCCACTGGGAACATCCTCAGAGGGTTTGGGTGACACACTCACTGGGGCAGAGGGTTGCACAGTGGTCCCCACACAGGCCCTCTCGAGTATTACCATTATACACATAATTGAGTCACCTATGCGTCTTTACTCTCTTCTGTACGTTAGGAGGGCAAAAATAGTCTTCACAGCCCATTTTGGGGTATATAAACATTAGCTCCAGTACAAACTGGAGAAGGTGGGGCAGACAGATGTGGTTACCTGCCTGCAAACTTGAGCAGCGCAGTGCTCGTTGCTCCTGAGTTAGCAGTCAAATTCAGTGGCTGGTGTTTGTGGGAGAGGAATGCCAGATCTGGCACGGTGATGGGGAGAGCATGTAAAGTGCAATCATCCTGGATTTTAAAAAGGCTCACCCACCACAGGCCTGGAGATGCTGGGGAGCCTGGGTTACACTGCGTGCTGCTCCTGTGTGCTGGAAGACTATGAGAAGTTCCTGAGTTGATTCTGCCGTCTTTGGTTGGGAGGGCGAAACTCCAGTTGTTGTCAAAGAAGGGGTTATCAGACTTTACTTCAGGAAACACAAGCAAAATCTCTAGTTATCATAATTTCTCAATTCATCGTTTCTGGCTGGTGTTTACTAAGACAGCTCAGATGCAGCATCTCCAGCAGTGTCTGGAATTAGCAGGACGTTTTGGTTCCATTCAGCAAAATCCTCTCTTTCATC
The DNA here is from genome assembly GCF_026419915.1 of Harpia harpyja. Taxonomy (NCBI): domain Eukaryota; kingdom Metazoa; phylum Chordata; class Aves; order Accipitriformes; family Accipitridae; genus Harpia; species Harpia harpyja. The sequence goes on along the minus strand of NC_068943.1, from coordinate 78,300,993 downwards.
AACATGCACGGCACTTTCCGATCGAGATAAAGATGCCCTGAAAAGCTTCCAGCTCAAGTTAAAAGGAGAACAAACAGGAGGGAAGGGCAACAGGGAGGGGGGGTGAGAGGGAAGAAGGGACAAAGTGAATGAAGGCGAGACCAGCATGATTATTGGAAAAACTAATTCAGATGACTGATGCCAGCGAGTTTTCCAGATTAATATAAGTTTAAAGGCATTTTTTTTGAATGGGGCAGAGGCGACTGTTTAAGTCTCATTGAAGTTAATTTTGTGAAGGGGTATAAGGTGGAAGGAAGAGAGCGCGAATGTGTGCCAGATGGGGTTTAAGTAGAGAAATCCAGGCACAGAGAGAGCATGAAAAGAGCTTGAAGCAGGCATGTGAGGGGAGCACAAAGGGGCTGGAGGGGGGGAGTGAATGGGGACGGAGGAGGGCCAGGCTGAGCAGATGGCGACAGCGAGAGGAGGAGGATGGGCAGGCGGGAAGGGGATTTGCTTGTAAAGAGACCCTGGAAAGTGAAAGTAAGGAGTTTGGCATTGGCTAAGAGGTGGGGGAAGGCAGAGCACAGGAGCCCCTGGGTGCTGAAGGCAGGTGATGGTGCGGAGCTTGGCACCCTGGGCACGTTTGGGTGCGTCTGGAGGGAACTGAATCCTCTTGCTGGGGCTGGAGCCCACTCAGCACCCCCAGAGACCAAGGCCTCGCTCCAGAGTTGCAGTGAGTGCACGGACTGAAAGGATGAAGATGTTTAGAGGTACAGGGAGCGGGATTTATCTAAGCCCTTTCTCGGGAGTCTTTCATTGTGCTGTTCAGCGTTGCAGCCATGATTCAAGCACAGTCATAAAGACGTTAAAATGAAACAAGGCACCGGCTCCTAGAAACTCAAACGTGCAAAATCTGTCAAGGGGACGACTCCAGAAGTGGAGAAGGAAAAGCTCCGTGTACAAAGACATGAAAGACAAGAAGACAAAAATGAGCTCAGTAATGCTCACACCTATAGAAATGGAGAACAGACATGCCTAAAAGGTTTCCAACACAAAAAGTAAGGCGTAAGGAACTTCCACCACTGGTTGCTGAAGAATAACCCCTGCGTCCTGATAGAGGTGATGTCTGCCTGGCTGCATTAAGAGTCAGGGGTGGGCAGCGCAAATTGGGGTCATCAATTTTGCCTCATCATTGCAACCTGTTATTAAATGGAGGGAGAGGGAAAAGGGCCGAACTGTTGACAGTTTGGATGACTAGTTAAAATGTAATGGTCCTCCTGTCAGCAGAGAGCAGGAGGAGAGAGCAGGGTACCAACAGCGTACCCTCGGAGGGACTGACTGGGGAAGACAGGCAGTAGAGAGGAATTCCTCTCCTGTAGGCTGTCAGAGGGAGAGCTAATTCTGGAGCAGAGTGCTATCCCCAGCCCAGGAGTGCCCTCTGTGGCCCCCGAGGATGCTTTCTTAGCCCATCCACCCCCAAGAAAGGCTGCTCTACTGGGAGAGAAAGTAAACTTTTTTTTTTTCCATTTTAAACGAGTCCCAATTTGTGAAACCAAAATCAGAAAAAAATGATATCTATATTTAGATATATCAAGTTGCCACAATAACGTCTCCCAGCGTGACCATGAAGTGCAGGTTCTTGTACATGAAGGTCATTAAAAAACTAACGTTTAAAAAACTAACATTTTGAGAGATTTGGGGGATCTTTGTGTGTCCATATCCATGTGTCCCTTTCAGTCTCTTGTTTACATTTTAGTATTCCAGACAGCTTTAAAATAACTTTTTTTTTTGGTAAACAGATTCATTTGGGGGAAAATATCAAGGGGGGAGGGAAATAGCTAAACTTTCTAAAAGGTGGAGTATTTTTCCCAGCTGAGCTCAGCTGGCCTTGGTGGCCAAAACTGTCTGGTGGTAACATGCAGCTCCTCGCGCCTTGGCCACGTATATGTTGTTTGCAATCACCACATCAAGCAAATTGTTGCTTGGGGAATTACCTTTTGGATGAGTGTTGGGGTGATTCAGAGTGCGTTCACTTTTGTGATTCACGAAGCTGCAAAGGAAAACTGATGACTGGGGGCGGGGGAAGGAGCGAGACAGCAAGGCAGAAAATCGATGTCCAGAAGACATTTGTGAACAGGCACGTTTCAGAGTTTCTGACAATATGGGACAGAGACATTTGGCAACCACTACATTTATGCTGCATGCTTTAATCTCTACTTTCTGACAATATTTTAATGTTTTGCAAAAACACTATTGCGAACATATGAACACTAATATTTTTAGATCACTTCCTACTCTTAGGTACTGTTATATCACACAGAATAAGTTAAACCAACTGTTCCAGCCAGGTACTGTTTGGGAATGCAGTCTGTTCGTTGGGCTATATTCTGAAGTCCTTATTCATCTTCTTTTTTGCCAAATTTCTTTTTCATGTGAAGTGCTCCATCGCACTGGTTAAACCATGCGTCCCCTTTCTCCCCAGCACTTTTTAAATCCCCCCCCCCAAGTTAGATTTGCTAGAAACATACAAGAGGCCATTGCAGATAAGCCTGTCTAGTGGTCTTGCCCTGCTTTGAGAGGGTCCACTCTTAGAAACTTTGGAATAATCTGCAAGAAATCTCAGTGAAGGCATCTGTGGAATGAACTGCTAGTGGGAAAGGATTTTTCCTAGCCTTGTTCATTGAATTGGCAGCCTAAATTCTGAAACTTAGGTGAACTTCTTTTCTAATTTCAAGTTTAACCTTGTTAGCTGTCTGTAAACACCTCACTTCTACAATAGCAGTGATTCCAACAGCATGGTTACACATTGTATATTCTAAATATTTTTAACCAGTTATACTGTTTTAGCATTTCTAGAAAAGAAGCAAACCTTTTTAGTTATTAACTACACTACACTAGCCTGACTCCTCAAGTTTCTGAAAACAACCAAGTACCATCACCATGCACAAGTGCTTAGGTATACCTCAGTATTTAGTGTTAATTATTTAGTTAGTTCTGTGTGCATAGCCATTTGTACAAGCACAGTGTTCACAGAGTCCTTAAACACACAAGAACAAAATGTTCCAAGGATTAAACATGGGCTGAAATGACCTGTCAGCTGAGGATGGTCAATGTTTGTGCTTGGAATATGCAAACCTCTAACAAAACCATGATTGTAATGTGTACCAATGGAGTCAAAAAGCCCATTCCATTGGATTCTTATGGGAAGTACAATACAAAAATTTATGCCAAAAGTAAAGATATTCAGAAAAGTTATTTTTCGAGTAAACAAAGTATTTCTCAAACAGCAGGACATAATGGTTTTGAAGATATCTGCAAAGTCAGAATTATCCCCATCGTAACTTACAGTGAGTTACCTAATCGGGCAGTGACACCAGGGAGTAATGAACCTTAAACAATTTCTTTGGTGTATTAAGTACAAACGGGCTTTCATATAGCATCTATTCTTTTTGTCACACCTAATTTTCTTTTAAAAATATACTTACTGTAAAGAATTATAAAGTAATCCCTTTCATTCAGCAGTTAAAGCAGGGCTTGAAAAATTTACCTTACACCTAAATAGCCAGTGAAGACTGAGTCTACAAATGTGTGCAGTTTGCTTTGTTCTCATGTGTGAAAAGCCCAGTTGTAGTCCTGCTTTTGCTGGCTTTCTGAGGATTTTGTTTTGTTTTGTTTTCAAACATGCTTGGAAGGCACGTGTTGATGAATCAGCAAAATATGACAGTCTCATTAGCTTTTTAAGTAATTTTCCGTCTGGTAGATTCATCTAATTGAAGTGGTGGGCTTGAAGTTGTTCGCTGCTGCTCATTTCACACAATTTGAAGTGTTACCTGCGTGAGGATTCCTAAACTTGCCTCCACTGCCAGTGCTCATCGAAAAATGGATCTACTGCTTGTCCCATGTAACTGCAGCAAGTACTCACCCACAGCATAAGGCTTAGATAACTTCTAGCATTTTTTGCCCTAGAAAGAGAGAGAACCTCATTGCAGCAAGATCCCTGTGAGCTGCAGTTGGAGAGGCTTTGAAATGGAAAAATAAAGAAGTATTAGAAAGAGTGAGTAAGGCAGGCAGGCAGGCAAGGGAAGGCTGGAAGGAAAGGCCAAAACCATGTGGTCTGGCTCTTGTCTTTGATTGTGGTAGAAATAATTCAATCCATTGAAGTCTATGGCTTTATGCTGGCACAAAGCAAAGAATCAGGCACAAGGTTTCAGGCATAGTGAGGACACAATCTTTCTCGTGGATAAATGAATGAATTATCATTGTTCAGCTTGAACTTCTCATCGAGATGACTGGTTTTTGGGCTGGGGAGTAAGAACAGGAAGGGTCCATTAGACAAGCATATTTCTCATTGCCTGAATCTACTGCAAGGGTGTGGTAGGATTTACAGTAACTGCTAGCTAAACAGCTAAAAAAAATGCTCTGCTTTTTCAATAAAGATGATGCATCCTTTCCTGGGGCTCCCCCAGAGCTCCAAGATAGTGACTCCATTTGACTCCACTTACTTTTCCGTGACCTTTCTCTACATTTCCCTTCCTTCCAAATTTTAACCTGCAGTTTGATAACACAGCTGTTTTTCCTTTCTGTTTTGTATACTTTTATACATCAGATTTCTAGATCTTTTCCATTCCTTTCTACATTTATTCTTGCATTTCCTTAAAGTGCTATAGAGAGTTTGGGAAGTAGTATACACTGAGATCTCTTTTCTATAGGAAATATCTTTGCTGACACACAGCTATGCTGATGTTCATGGAAGAGTGGTAGCGTGAAGTAACTTTGTTGTTGTAACTCAAAACAAGAGCTGTTTCAAAATGTCTTTTGAAAAACCTAATCTGACACACAATGTACACAGAAGTAGCCACTGTAATAAATCCTGCTGTGGTCGGGTCATTTGTGTCCCAAGAAGGAGTACAGGTGAGTACAACTGCAGCAGCTGCTGCTGTGTCCATTATGTTCACTGCTGCCTGAAACCCAACTGATGGAAAAATTTAAGAAAAACTTCAGAAGCACCTCAAACTGCACCAGGCTTCAACATGGGTCACATGAATCAAATAATTTCCCTTAGCAACGTAATGCAGCAATCTCATGAAAGCTGTTAATATTGACAATGCACTAATCTCTAGGTGGGAATCTTCCTTCTACGCCCAGGCCAGGCCAGGTATCTGATTACAGAGAACAAGTCCTCACTTACAAGAAGGTATGTATAACTGAGGGCTTTTTTACATCTCACTGTGAACAAACAAATAAACCAAGAGGTTGTTGTTTTGGTTTGGTTTGGTTTTTTTTTAAATCAAATAACAGGTCAGTTACTGTTGCTTGGAGTTTCTAAATTTCTTCTCAGATTAAATTAAGTCATTTATGTACATTGTAATTTAATGTTTGGTAGAGCGGGCTTGCGTAAGGCTTAGTTCACAGCCGAGGAGGAATAGTTTGATCTCAGCAATAAGTGCGGTTTTGAAAAATTACACTTCTGTTGAATGTGAGGGTTTGTTTTAAAAACTGTTTAGTGTCACGTATAACAAAGAAAAATGGCCATGGGAAGAGGGAAAACAAAGGACAGCAGAAATTTATTTTCCTTAAAAAAGCAGGACAGCAGGCACCAAGGACAAGCCGTGCATTGTGATCATACCCTCGGTGGCTGAGACAGCAGGAGGCTTTTCAGGCAGGGCTGGAGCTGTGCTCTTTGGGTGGCTACCCTTGCTGGAAGAGCTCGTCTGCTTGCCTTCCTGGAAGGGCAGAGAAGGCAGCCAGGTGCCCTCTGGCAGTCTGTGGCTTTCGGGATCTGCTTACTTTGCCTCTGCCTGAAGCCCGCCCCAGCCTGGACTCCTTCCTCAGACGTGTGATGGATGAGAGATCAGAGGGTGATACTGCAAGCAGAGGAATAGAGGGGGGACCAGGATACTTTGGTGTCATTCTTTCAACAGTCTTTTGTAACTCTTTTTTTGAACCTCCTGCATAACCTAAAGGAAAAAAATTAAACTTTTGTGTTTCTTCCTCTGTAAGGCAACATTCATGAATAATACTTCCCTGTTTTGCAGAGCTGTCAGGCAATGTCTTGAGTATTCGTGAAGTCTGCAGAAACATTCAGTGCTGTAGACCACCTGAGAATGAAGTGCTTTTAGCTAAAGGGAGGACAGTTGCCTCGCTGGCATAAGGAAGGTTACGAGTTGAATTTAGCAAGAATTTGTTTGGGGACTGAACTGGTTTCATGTTTTCTTTCCTGTATGCAAGTAAGGGTGTGTTAGCAGAGTTTATAGGTTAGAAAATTTGAGAGACCGTTGTCTGCACAGAAGGGAACTGCAGCAGATTTTGGGATGATTTAGAGAGCTCTGAAGTCTGTATTACTGGAAGCGGAATGAAACATAGCAGTACAAAGTGCAAAATCATTCACCTAGGGACGAATATGAATTTTGTCTTTGAGCTTATCAGTTGGAAACAACCAAGAGGAAAGGAAGTCCTCATGGCTGCGTTCATCACAAAATGACTTGGGCACCAGTGACCCCATCCACCCCCCCAGTATTGTGACCATGATATATCAGGCAAAATTTCTCTGAAAGAACTGGGCAAGCATTTAAGTCATCTGTAAAACCTTGGCAAGAGCGTGTCTGCAACTGTAGTCACCTGTACCGAGGAAAGATGAATTCCAAGTGGAAGAGGCGTAGAGAAGGGCTTGCAAGGTGAGGCATCAGGAGACTGGAGCTACTGTTATATGAAAGAACTAAAAGATTGTGCCTTGATCAGTCAAGGAAAATGAAGTCTGAGAAAGATACTACCTCTCCTTTTAAATACCAAACGTCAAGAAGGCAGAAGAGATCTTTAAAACTGGAAGAAAAAGCTGGTCCAAAAGAAACGATGATACATTTATTTTGGCTGGAAATTAGGCGGAGGAAGAATGAGGTTCTGAACGACCTTTTTACTGGGGCACTGGAAGTCGTGTAACTGATTTTTGAATGTGTGACCAGTCTATGATAGTAGGGACTGACGTCAGGGATCAGGGGATTCCTCGCAGGCCTCTGGTTCAGAGCTCCACTGACCTGGAAGAGAGTGCCAGGCTCCATGTGGCAGTGCCTGCAGCTGGAGCCCGGCTTCTGGGCAAGGCGGGGAGTGTGGGTTCCCCTTCTGTGGCATGTGCCGTTTCCCAAGCTTCTCACACCAAAATTCTGCCCAATTGTCTCGGTTTTGTTTTCTTCCCCCTTTAAAGGTTCCTGTGGCTCCCTTTCCCCCTCATTTAAAGCCCCGCTCCACACATCGTTTAAAGCTGCGTTAACAGTAGCCTATTATTTTGGAGCTCCATGGGGCTGAAAGAGTTAGAAAATCCACTCCGATAGTTTTGTAGGTGAGAAAAATCGTCTCCAACTTTGAGTCTGTATATTGTGATAAGCCATGTGCAGGAGAAGGGCTGACAGGCAACAAAAGCTATTGACAGCAAAAATTCTGCTGTTCTAATAAAAGCCTTTAGATTTTATTTAGTGAAGCCACATCCAGTCAAACCACATCTTAGGTTAGAGTAACCACGGATGAAAAACCCCGCATAGAGCTTTAGTTAAATGGGAGGTTTGTGGTCTCACAAAGGAACCCTTTCTCCAGAAATAAACCCAGGGTTGCTCTTGCATTAATGGCTTGTTTAGTCTGGATGTCAATCTGTACTTAAAAGAAAAAAAAAAGGTAATGATAGATAATTATATCTGAGTGTGCATGAGCCAGATCAGATGTAGAGACGGTCTGATGTAACTTGGGTGTTGGGACTACTGTGTGATTTGCTTTTTCTGCTCTTAGAAACTACAAACTAGAGGGCTTGCCAGAAGCTGTCTCAGTGTAGGGATTCTGAGTTATGGGATTCAGTGGGAGCCACATTGCTGCTTTGTCTTGAAAATAGTCAGACCCACAGGTGCAGCATTTACGTCTCCGCAGACTGTATGCAGCAAGAGAAAGATGAGCTGAGGATACTGTAGAGATTGCTTCAAGTGGGTTACACTGTGCTTTCTCTTCTGCTTTGGTCCTAAAGGTGCAGGAGATTTGAAGAAAAAAGAAAAAAGAATCCATTCAAATAGACTGTTTGCAAAAATCTGCTAGATACTCAGGTCTGTCCTTTCCAAATGTGATTGCAGTATTTTGCAGTTTACTGCTCTGTATTTATTTTCTATATAATAAAGCAATCAATATCTTTTAAAATCCCCATCCTGTTTGGCTAGCATGAATACAAAGCTTCCTAGCCTGGGCAGGACTCTTGTCAGTTATACCTGTGGAACATTACTTTCTTTCTAAGGAAAACTCGTAAAGAAATTATTTGTGCTTATTTTATTTCTGGGCTGTTGTGGAGTAGCTGCTGATCCTGTAGTATCAAGGGGGTAGGATGTCCCCTATTTGTTCTGCTTGAGCTCCATGGTCTGTACTCAGTCTCCCAGTCATTCATTCAGGGAACCCATATCAAGCAGGCGAGGTGAGCGACCCCATGTCTCTGTGGCCAGGCTGATAAGATAATGCTGCTTCACTTCCACCATCCTAAAGCCTCCTCCATGGGCAGCCCCAGGCTTCTGGTAGAGCACAAGCAGTCTCTGTCCTTCCTCTTCCTCTGCCTTACCAGCTGACCTTTATTGAGACCCAAGGCTTAGGAAGAATCCCCTTCCCCTAGTGAGTACCAGAGCTCTCCGTGGGACCCGGCCAGCAGAAGGGCAGGACCAAGGGCTTCTGCTGGGGAAAGACTTTGGAAGCAGCGAAGGGAAAGCAGGTGAAGAGCTTGTTGCAGCTGAGTCGGCGGGGATGCTGCCAGCTTCAAGTACGTTTGCTGAGACGTGGCAGATGTGGTAGCGTGGGGAGAAATAGTGTACCGCAGAGAAGAAGGACGGATCGTGCGTGAGGGAGAGAAAGCTGTTGGAGTAACAGGGGCTGCTGGATGATGGCAGAGGAGATAATGGGGAATAAGTAAACAGACGGATAAAAGAGAATGAATAAAAGTACATGGCGGTGATGTCTTATTTCTGGAGGAGAAGAATTGTACTGAATCAAATAAGCTTGTCTGCAATGGTCTAGGGTTGCATACGTGAGAAAGTATTTGTTCAGGGATGATGGCAGTAATACCCCAGCCTTCTTTTCACATGTTGACATTAAAGTATTTTCCAAAGGAAATCTGTACTGTTATGTTGATTCTGCAGCTAGAGAAATACTGGTTCTGTGTGTGTGTGAGAGGGAGGGGGAGAAAGAAAAAGAGAAGAAAAGAGAGGGAGAAGTGTGAGAAACAGGCAAGAAAAAGACAGTAAGTATGTCCTAGGGTGGGATATAAAGACAGCAGGTACATGTTCATAGTGTGTGCAGGTGTGCTGCTGTAGGGAGATAAGTTGGATTGAATTCCTTGGTGCCTAAAGTGAGAATGGGATAGAGAAAAGTTACTTAGATAACAAACTTTTCTCAATTTTACCAGCCCAGTTGTGGTGTTGAATGAATGCATGTTACAATGGCATCAGTCTGAGAGTCCACACAGGAGAGCTATGGGTGCACAACAAACTTGAAGAGTTCAAGCTTTCATTTCAAAGTCAAGCTTTCTAGTTTTCAGGATTACAAAGGTACGTTTCTACATAGAAACAGGGCATGGATTTGAAACCAAACTGTTTATAAAACATGTTAAATAGCCTGTGGTTGCTAGAGGTATGCATTTCTTTGCACTTTTTGTGTCATCAGGGCGTTAACTCTGAAGGCTCATGACTGCATTTCATTATCAACAGCCACAGTTTCAGGACTGACTTTTTTTAACAGAGGGGGTGGGAGCGAAAGTCCTGTTCTTCCCAGGGGGTAACTTGGTATTTACTGCAACTGAGTGAAACTGGACTTATCAGAAACTGTAAAACAAAGGAGGAATTCAAGTGAAAAGGATGAAGCATTGTTCTAAAAAGAAACTTGTTTCCCTCTGAGTGATGCTCAGAAGTCACAACAAGGTGCTTGAATTCAACATAAATTGGGTTTCTTTGTAGGTAATTCTAAAGGCTGGACTGAGTATCTTCATTTATTTTTGCACCTGCTGTTAATATCAAAGAGGAATCAGCTGTAGGCTTAGGCTAGAACAAAGCCTTACACTTAAACTCAGAGCTGAGATTGCTAGTTCCATCAAAGAATTTGCCAGTGATGGGGCAGTAGGATTTCTCATAAACTGTACAAACTGTGTTGGGGAAAAGTCTCCTTGGTTTTAGTGGTTGGAAAATTTGGGAAAGTGAAGAAGGGGGTTGCAAGAGAGTGTTATGGGGGAAAGCTGGCATCCCTGTTGTGACAGTAGTCTTGTATGGTCTGCACTACGTGCTAGCGAGATGCACAACTCACAGTGAAGGAGTAAAAGATAAGTCAGTATTACCTTTTTCTTTTGGATTTTTCTTAACTCTGTTACATGTAAAGCAACTTTAATTCATGTAAAGCTTAGAATTTCTATGCTCCAACTGAACACGGAATTGAAATAAATTATTTGTTTCTAGCAGACAGCAAATTATAACAATGTTCTGTCATAAATTAACTCTAGATTTCATTATGAAAACAGAAAGATAAAATTACAAAAATCCTGATAACCCTATTTATTTTTCTTGCAATACAAATGGCTATTCCAATGATATTAGGTAACAACGGTGCTGTTGCCTACCATGCCAACTGTTAACGTTGTTCATTGTTTGTGTTTCTTTGCTACCTAAGAGGCCCTGGTCCCAAGCCAGGATCCTGTTGTGCTGGACAAGATTCAAAAGATGGTCTTTGTATCAAAGAGCTTACAGTGTTTCTAGTGCTTTGGGTTTATAACATACCATCTCGGTAAAGAAACCTGCTGTTAGAGTTTTAATTTATTTGGAGGACAGTTTCTCTGAAGGGGGGTCCTCTACTTTAACAAAAGTAACTTAAGCCCAAACAGCCGTTTCCTTTTCTGAACACCCTTTAAATAAAACCAGTAAATATCTGATCTTTGTGATGCATAGGACAGCACAAAATGGTAGATGGCATCAGAAGGTTTTCTTTAGCTTCTTTCATATTCTTTTGTTGGAAACAAATCTGAGTACAATTATTGTAAATGTTTGCCTTTGTACACTGGCACTAGTGCTTCCCCCCCCCCTTTTAAAATTAAATGTATTTAGCTTTTCATTACAACGTAATATGTAGCAACATGTCTACCTGAAAATTTTGTGATTAAAAATAGTCCTACCCTTGCACATGAGGTATCTTCTTTCCATAAAGAATTGCAATTTTCCGTCAAAAATAATACTGAAAACTTTGCATAGTTTTGTGTTTTTCTAAAAGGAAAAAATTGCCAGGAAAAGACATGGTCTTCACAGCTTTATTAATGTACCCACCATCATACATCACATAGCATAGCACTTCTAGAGAAAATTTCATTATTTATAGTTCCAGCCACATAACCTTTCAGCTGTCACCCTGCAGACCAGAAAATGAAGTGACATAAGCAGAGCTGAACAAACTACTGAAAGCAAACAATATATTTATTTACTTTTTTTTTTTTCTGGTATGTCAGTTATCTCCAAACAGACCTGGACTTCTTAAAAAAATGTGTTGTTTTGATTTGCTCAACAAATTGCAGTTCATTTTGGATCTTGCAGTATTTCTTCTGCATCTGGACTAGGTAATTCCCTAAAACACTGTCAAGATGGCTGCTAGCACTTGTTTGCATGTTATCGACAGTCGCAGTTAATATTCTTGTGGAAAAGAGGTGGCTTGTATGAGTATTTGTGGGAATCAAAGACAATGCCTGATACACACCTTTTAAACAAATTTACTCCTTGCATATGTACGTGTTTGAGAATAATCCTTTGTAAAAAGAATCCCTTATGAAATAGGGTTCTCTATAAATTACTCTAAAAGTTTATAGAATAAGGCTTGAGGAAACAATGTCTTTTCTGGAGGTTTCTAATTTGTGATAGCAATTCAGTAGCTGGGTAATAATTACTATATTCTGTAAGATCATTTAGCAGAAAATCCCTAGGAAAAAAAAAGCAATTATTTTTATTAACTTGCACAGGACTTTTCCATAAAGGATTTAATTTGGGGCTGTATTTACTCGCTCTAGAGCTTGGGTTTGAGCTGCATTTATCCTTTCGTTCCCCCCTGCCCCACCTTTCCAGCAGGTTGCCGCCTTTGTATTTCATTGTGGCTGCTCCTGCCTCACCCACATTCGGGTGGTTGGTTCCGTCAGCATCTCTATTGCCGTCATCCCCCACTTTTCTAAACTCCCTTTCCCCATAATCTGTCTTATTCCTTATTTTTTTTTTTTTCAAGGAATTGATCGTACATCATAGAGGGGACTCTTAGGATATAAGAATGATGAGTGAGATAAGAGGATTTACCGGGCAAAAGAGTGGGACGAGATAAAAGATGAGTCACTGTCATTCTTAAAATGTAGCAGACAGAATTGGGAAAGAACAAGTGTTTGGTTCTAAGCTGTATTTAATACCAAACAACCATTGTTACAACTTTCACTTTTTCTCTCACCATGTTTTCCTTCGAGTATTTTGATTAATATTGCCAAATTATTGCCAAATAATGGCTTATTTGCTGCTTTCAAACCAGGCCTGTTCCTGTAAGCATGACGCACGCTAGACTTCCCGATGGCTTCAGTGGGCACTCTGACTCCTGAACTGTGGTGAAATCACATTTACCCGTGCAAATACAACCAAAGACTTTTGCTCGTTGTTGCACTGACACAGCGCATTCATACCAGAACCCTTGCACCTGATGCAAGTGGATGCATCAGAGTATTTTAATTTGCATTTCTTTGTGTTTCAGAGTTCTTAAAATCCTTTTTGGGGATGATGTAGCAAACCTCACTGTTTCACATCAAAAATTCCTGTTGGAGTGGGTGACACTTTTCCGGTAAACGATGTGGGTCTCTGGTTAGTACCACAGTGGCATCAGTGACACATCGCTCTGTGGCAATGGAAAGTGTCGTGCTGACTGAGCAATGAAAACCCAGATTGACAGATACATTGGGGAATGAGCAAATGTGATTCATCACTAATTTATGCCCAGGTATTGACATGGCCACCAAGTGTATTTGACTTGTCCACAAATAAGTATATTTTACAAATATATGTGTACAGAGCTTGAAAATTAATTTTCACTGTCATCTAACTTTTCTTCTGTGATTGCTTTTGCTTGCCCAGCCAAGAAGCGGGTGATCAATCAGGTATGAATTGCCAGTGGCTAATGAATAATAATCAAATGAACAGTTTGTAAATAACCCTTAAGCTGAAAGCTGCTTGCCTAGAATATCTGATGATTTCTTACAAATCAAAATGTATCTTGCCTGGTTTGTTGAATATACACGCACATATTTACACATGCACAATTCACATTCCTTGTATAAATACACAGATATCCAGTTTCAGGCAGTGATATTTGAACAACTGTAGTTTGGATGAACAGCAATTGAGGAATTTAGCATAGATTAGCATAGTCAAACAAGTTTTCTACAATTATAAATTGACGATGTAAAGTTTCAGTAATTTACTATCGATATTGACAGAACAATTGGGGACTAATCTGTCTAAAGGAGCAACTTTCATTTTTTTCAGGAAAACAGCTCTTGATTTTTGTCAGTCATTTCAGTCTGATTATCTCTTTCAATTTAAACATTTTAGTATAAGAGATTTTCTAATAAGAAGTTGTTAACTGCTAAACAAATAGGCTGAAACAACAAAACACAATTCACTAAAGTTTTGTTTCCATTAGCTAAGCTTTCTCTCAGAGAATTTAAATATTTGCTGGATCTCTACTCATCCTGCAGCAGTTATGAGAGAAAAGCTCTGTATGTAAACTAGGTAACGGTTGGACTTCAGGAAATGAAAGCATCTCACACAAATAGACATATGAAATAGAAGTTATTAAACTGTTTTGATACAGTCAAATATACTAAGAGAAAATGGATCACAGAAGCAGATGCAGTTTTCTGTATTTTAGTTCAGGATCTTTAGGCAACAGCAGGTTTTAAGAACCAGATGCAGCTGAAAACAGTTCAGTAAAGCCTGCCCTCCCTGAGTTTTTTGTTTTGCTTTACGGCTTTTTTGTTTGTTTAATGAGAGTCTTTAATCTGTTTTGGCATTTTAAACCTTTTGCAAACTCTGGGGATTGTTTCTCATTGTTACAGAACATTCAACTGGCTGAAAACCCACGTTAATTTGAAAGCGTTACTATTTTCAGAGGAACATCTTATTTTGCAGCCTTCCAGATGAAGTGATGCATAAAGACTAACTTTGACAAGAGTTAGTGTCTATTCTAGCATTAGAAGTCCTGAAATGATACGTGTAAGACACTCGAACGATTTAAAGTAAAAGCCAAAAGTGCGGGTTTACATTTCTTGCAAAGCAGGAGTCGAAATTCGAAAGAAAATAGCCTAATTTTGAACGGAAATAGGAAGATCGCGGTAGTTGGATGAGGATTCCCGCAGGCACTCCGCATCGCAGACCCGCTCTTAACGCCGCAGCTGGAGTCACGGCGGACGAGGCAGAGGTTTGATCTCCCGCAAGGTAGAGGAGGGAAACCGAATCGCCCGCCGCTCGGGCGCCCGGCTGGCAACGGCAAAAGAAACGTCTTCTCCGCGAGTACCCGCACCGCTTTCCGCCGTGCCTGCCCCCAGCCCCCCCCCGAGCCGGCCAGCGCCCGCCCTGCCCTCCGCCGCCTCGCCGCCGCCGCCTTTGCCGAGGAGCCGGCCCCCGCCGCACCGCAACCAAATCGGCCGCCGGGGGTGCGGCGACAGCCGCGGGCGGGCGGGCACCGCCGCGGCGGCCCCTTCTCCGCCCGCTGGCGGGCGGGAGCGCCGGGGGAAGCGGCCGTCCACCTGAGGAGCGCCGTTCCCTCCGCCCCGTCCAGGTGTTCGAGGGGAAGAAGCCTCGGCCGGGGCGTCCTCCCGAGGCGGGGTGGCACTTGCGGCGGGGGCCGGCCCCGCAGCGCAGCCGCGGAGGGTTCCCCCCCGCGCCGGCGGCTGGCGCCGAGGCTGCCCCGAGGGAGCTGCCGGCCCGGCGCTCGGGCGGTGAGCTCTGAGCCTCGGCCGTCCCCGCTGAGGACGGGAGGAGCCCCGCTGCCCGCCGGCTGCCCGCCGGGCCGGGGCAGGGCGCCGCCCGCCCCGGTGAGCGCCGCCGCCTCAGGGCGAGGGCAGGGGTGCCGCGGGCTCTACGAGCCGCCCGGGTCACGAACGATCCTCGCCGGTTAACGGCGCCGACGGTGCTGCGGGGCGAGGGAAGAGGCTGTCCCGGGAGGGGAGGGCGGCGGCGGGTTGCCCGCCGCCCTGGGGTTCCGTTAAGCTGACAGGCGGCGCGGGGGCAACGGCTTCCCCGGCGGCCGCGTCCCGCCCGGCCCCAAGGAAGCGCCCTGGCCGGCCTGAGGAGAGCCCCGCGGCGGGCCGGCGATGCCGGTCCGCCCCCCCCCCTCCCCGCCGCTGCCGCAGGTAAACTCCGGTGGACTCGGACCTCCCCGCCCGCCTCTCGGCGGCGGCTGGCGCCCAGGGCAGAGCGAGTTCGGGGCGAAAACGAAATCCGTGGGGCGGGGGCTTCTAGCGCAGTCCTCGGCCCCGCTCCGTTCCGAGCCCGCCCTCGGGCTTCCCTTGGCCGGGCGTTCCCCCGGCGGCTGCCCCGCTGAGGGACGCCGGAGCGCGGCCCGCTGAGGCGCCGGGACGGCCGGGCTGCGGCCGGGCTGGCGGGGCGGGGTGGCGGGGCGTCGGCCGAGGGGGCCGGCGGCGGTGGCGGGACGCGCCTTCGAGGGGAGCGCGGCCGCCCGGGGGCCGCGGGGCGGGACCCCGCCTGCCCGGAGACCCCGCCGCGGGGCTCGGCGTGGCGGCTGGCCGGCGCGACGGGCTCCGCTGGTGAGCGGCGGCGGCTGTGCCTGTGGAGCAAGGCCGGTGGCGGCCCCGGAGCCGCGCCGCACCTGAGGCCAGTGTCTGCGGTCGCCCCTCGGGGAGCCGGACGGCTTAGAGGGCTGGGACTGAGGGGTAGGCGGCTGCAAGCGTGCCAAGTAGAGGCTGCGGGGACACACACACACACACGGGACAGAGGGGGGGCTGAAGCAAACGCTTGTGGGAGGGGCCGTGCACCTCGGTATGGGAAGGGGGGGTCGATGCCCCACAGAAACGGAGGGGCAGCTCCCTGGCATCTTCCTCCCGGGCGCCGAAGGGCGTCTGCCTTTTGATGTCGGTGGCTGGAAATATCTGTTTAAAACAAGGAGGCCGCATAGGGAGGATCTCGTTCTGGCGTCTCTCCCTGCGTTCCCTTTAGGTAAGCGCGGTGCCGCGGCTCCTGCGTGCGCGCCCGGTAACGAGAGGAAGGGAGGCGGCCTGGGAAGCGCTGGCTCCGCCAGTGGGCGTTCTCTGGCGGCCGGGGCTGGAGCGGGAAGCGGCACTGCGGTGATTCTGTCTGCCTTTTCGCGGACGAGCGGGCACGTACGGGGCAGTATTTGCCTCGCTCGGAGAAAATGCCGATCGTTGCCGTTTTCTTGCTTTGAAGGCGAGGTGGGAGCATGAGGAAAAGCGGACTTTAAAAGGGGATCGGAGCCGCTCGGCGCCGGTAGCGCCCCGTCCCCTCCGGCCTAAAGGGGGAACGGAAATGTGAGGACTTGGTGAGGGCGGGGAGCCGGGGTGCGGAGGAAATACTGCCCGGGGGCTGCCGGAGGGAACGCGGGACCCCACGGCGGCTGTCCCTGGTTTGGGTCCGTCCGTTTTCGGCTTCCCCTTTCGCTTCCCTCCGGTATCTCTCCTAGACGTCCTGCCTTAAACTGCCGCGAAAGGGAGGGAAGAGCAGAAGCATGTCCAACCCGGAGAAGCTGATCTTATCCCGCCCCTCGGCCCCCCTGGCTGCAGCACCCGGGGAAAAGCCCGGCTCCGGCAGCCTCCCGCTCCACTCCCATGGCCAGAGCGGCGGAGGTGGAGGCAGCGGCGGGTCTCCTCCTCCTCCCCCCGCTCCTGGAGGCGGCTCGGCTGCCTGCAGCTCCCTCTCTCTCCTCCTAACAACCGCCACCAGCAGCAGCAGGAGCCGCGCTGCAGGGACAGCCTCCTCCGCCGCCTCCGCCAGCATCGTCCCCAGAGCGGCAGCGGCTCCTTTCCTCGCTCCAGTCCCCTCCTTTTCCTCCGCTTCTCCATCTTCTTTTTACTTCTTGCCGCCGCCTCCTCGTTTCCCCTCCTCGTCTTCCTTTAACCTCACGAGTCTCCAAGGGAGGGAAGGAGGAGGAGAGGCAGCGAGAGCGGCAGGAGGAGGAGGAGGAAGAGATGTTGGCGGAGCAGCGGCAGCAGCAGCAGCTCACTTGATCGCCCATCCAGGCGGCAGCGGCAGGAGGAGACTCTTCTGTTCTTCCTCCATCCAGGGCTTGCTGCTCCGTTCCGCAGCCGGCGGCCCCCGGCAGCACCACTCCCGGCTCCTCTCCCCGGCCGCCTCTCGCCCGTGGTCCAGCAATTCCCTCGGTGCTGCAGCAGCAGCAGCCCGCGGCGACGGGATCCGAGGAGGCGACGGCCCCGGCGGGAGCAGGACTCCTAGGCGGCAGCAGCAGCGGCAGAGAGGCGCCTTCTTCTCCTTCTCGTCTCCCCTGCTCCTAGGGCCAGACATGGAAGATGGATCTAATTCTGCAAGCTGCTTTAGGAGGTTTACGGACTGTTTCTTGAACACAAGTAGGTACCGGAGCGCTGTGCCCGGCGGCGGGTCGCGCGTGTCTCGGGGGCTGTGTCCGAGGCTGGGTGCATGCCTTGAGGAAAGGGCATTTCTTTGTGCGGGGGGTGGGAGGCGAAGACACAAAGGGGCCGCGTACGTGGGGCGCGCGTGGACGCATGGAGGAGCGGCCGGGTGTGTATTGAGGATGCACGGACAAAGGGGATGCTCAATGTAGCCGAGTGCTCTTTGTGGGAGCTGGCTGTTAGCGCCTCGGGGATTTCAGCATCATTTCGGGATCAGACAACTCTGCCTATATACGTGTCAGCCTTCTTACTTGGTGCATGCTCAATTTGCACGGGAATGATACGTAGGGGGATGGAGACTTTCCCCCCTACTGACTTGAAGTAGCAATAAGGAAGCGTTACGGTATCGGCAGTTGAGAGAAAAGCGGCGGCGGAGGATGGGTGAAACGTATCGCTTCTTTCGGCATCCCCCGTCAGATCTGCCGCGGGCGTGCAGAGTCCGTGTTTCTGATCCGGCTGGGGCGCCGGGTGCCTCCTTCCCCTGGCCGTGGCTCGTTGCAAGGCGGGCGAGAAGCCGGAGAGGAAACATGTGCTCCTTGCTGCGGGGGGCTGGCGGGCGGAATGGAGGGGACGCTGAGGCGCTCCGCGGCGAGCCCTCGCCGGCTCCCACCGAGCCCGAACGCGGGCCCGGGGCCGCCCTCGCCCCGTGGGGGGAGGCGGGAGTGGGGCGAGAGCAGCCGCTCGGCCTCTCGGTGCGGGGCTCGGCGGGTGCCCTTCCCGCCCGGCGGTAGCGGGGGCCGCTGGCTGGCCCGGGCCGCTGAGGCGGGTCGTGAGAAGGGGAGGGGGGGGCGGGTCTCACGGCAGAAACTCGCCGTTCGTGGGGACGCAGCCCGGCTCCCCCTCGGGGGTCTCGCCCCGAGCCTGCCGCTGCCGCCTTCCCCTCTCCGAGGCGTTTCACTGATACATCGCGCCCCGCCGGGTGGGGCGGGGGGTGACCCCCCCCGGGGGGCTGCGTTGTCCCCGGAGCGGCCGGGGCTCGGGGCTGAAAGCGCCCGGGGTCGGGCTGCCCCTGCCCGGCCGGCAGCCATCCCTCAGCTCTGGCGCCCCGCCGGGAACGTGCTGGGGTTCAGCTTGGTCGCGGGATTAAGGAATTTCCAAGCGGAGCGTGTGTGAGCTGAAGTACATCCCTTTTTTATCAGAAACTTTTTTTTGCTCGCCTAGTGTTTTGATGCTTAGGGTGACTTCAGTCGGCTGTGGTTATTTGTTCTTTTGTTTTGGGTTTTTTCTTTCTTCTTTTTGTGACAACTTCTTAAATCATAGATTTATGCCTTAAAGCGTCCCTGAACTTGCATTTTAATCCATTAGCATACTTTTATTAGGTGGCTTTTTGGATACACGTAAATAGTACGTAGTTCACACGTGTATGTATTTTGGGGGAATGTGAGAACAACTATAGAGATGTCAGCTGAAACCTCATTATTTGTCTTATTGCCTTACAGCTGTATTTAGCATGATAGCCTGCAAGTGTGGTAATACTTGGTTCTGCTCTATGGTAGAGGTGAATAAGGATGACTATGTATTTGCTGCATTGTCTTTTTGAAACTTTATTCAATAGTTAATTATGTTACAGAGCCACATACTTGTTTAGTTTTGCGGCCTGGAGGGAATACTAAGCTCTTCCAGTTTTTGTTTTCTCTGCGTTTGAGAGGGGTAGAATGCTGTCATGCATATGGTACAACTAATGTTTTAAAATAAGCGGTCTTGGGAGCAAGTGACCGAGTCAGGGAATGTGTGTCATGTAGGGCAGTTCTATACTAGACCAAGAAAATGATGACACAGGAAACAGCTCTGTTCAAAACACCATTTTAAAAGCAGTGGTGAATTAAACTTAAGTTATATTGTGAACATTTGAACACAAGAAACCTCGTCATCTTTGACTGATTGTGACCTCTGACTGAAGATTTTCCTGCAGGCAGGAAAGGAGCGGAATGGTTCTTTCCCCTGTGAGTTTACTGACGTCTAAGAAGACATGCAGCCTGTCTCTCTGTGGAGACACTTTTCTGTGCTCTGCAGCCTGCTCTCATGAAACTTTCAAGAACCTAAATGTCTGATATCTCTGCTCGTCTTTTAAACGTGATTGAAACTGGCCAATGGGCTCAAAAGGTATTAGTGAGGTCAGACGGACGGACATCCACGTGCGTGCATATATACATATGCGTACACTTCTCTCCCTCCCCCAGTGATTGCATAAGTCTGATTTCCGTAGGAAACCAGGCTGAAAAAAGGAGTGGAGGGAAGTCAAACAAGAAACTATTCAGTTCTAGTGCAGCTACTGCAAAAAGCACTTGTTCAACTGTTTGGAGTACTGTGCACAGTCCTGGTTATGGTGCAGCCGGAAGGCTCTTACTGTTTTGAAGCGGACGAGATAATGTAGAACAATGAAGATTATGTGCTGTATCTCATAGGTTTTGTTTCCTGAATTGTGTTTTGGGTTCTAAATCATACGTGTATGCATGTATACACTGACTTTAAAGACAAAAAAGTCTAAATACTTTTACAGGGAAACAGGAGTTCTGGAGGGAAGAGAACTGAGATGAGCTCTTTTGGAAGGGGGATTTAAAAGTGACTTAACAGAATCCTTAAGACTGTAAAACAATGAAATCGCTAGAGATTTATTCTTCTTTCTCTTTCGAGCTCTTTCGACTTGCATGCTCTCCAGTCGGGATTTTGTTAGAAGGTTCTTGATATTCTTAAAACTTTAGGTTCTGCAATACTCTGTGCTATATCTGGCTATTTTTGTTTTTAAGATCCCTAATAAAGCACTGGACTGGACTGCAGAAGCTTCTATGAACTTTGTGTGGTGCGTGTTGTTTTTCTTAACTGTTTAAAATCTGTAACTTGGTGCATAACATAGTGTTTTGAGAAACTTAGTAGCTTAACATCCTGGATCGATTCTCTAGTGGAGTTCTGCCATATTTAGGGTACTGCAAGCTGCCAGGTATTCCAGGTTTCTGTGAAATGTCTTGCCTTCAGGGGAGCATCCCATGTTCCTTCTACACTCAAGGACTCTCAAGCTGCACATGTGTAGCATATTTCATCTGTGTCCCGTGAGTCTACTCACAGGTATGAGTATTTCACAGTATGGGGGCTTTCTGCTTGTCAGGGTATTATATTGGTATTTTGTACAGAGTTACCTTTTATCTAGCACTTTTTTTTTCTTTTTTTTTTTTTTGTGATGCAGCAAGTTTATCCTGCACTTTCATGTGCCAGATGCTAAGACTTTCCGACTGAGTAGTACTCTAAGAAAGAGTAGATGTAGTAAGATCTGTAGTTGTGGAAGAAAATAGCAATTAAGGTTTAAATAAAATTAAAAGTATTCCTGTTACCTGCGCTAATGGGAAAGTTAATCTTGGCTTGACTCTCTTTTTTTTTTTTTTTTCCTTGTCTGTGTATTCGTTACTTGCAATCAAGGTTTTGTAAGCCAAATGCTGATCTTCAACAATGAATCCCATGTGTAAAGGTGGACAGGGTTTGGTTTTACAATTAAATCATCCTTAAAATTTATATGCTGATGTAGAAAACAGAATTGTCTCTGGTTTTCACCCCAGGGATTCTGGCTCCGCATTAATTGAAAGCAAAATTGTCACTAAAGCGGTGTATAGTTATGATGATAAGTGATGTCATTCAGCGGCTCCTGTCAGGACTGGTGTTTCATAATACCATATTTTGCATTAATGTACAGGAACACCATGTATCCTGGTCTGAAGCACTGGCATTCTATTTAGAGGGATAACAGAGCAATACATAGGGCAGACAGCAAGGAATAGCACGGAAAGGGAGTGGAAACCATGCGGGCACAAGCAGTTAACAGCGAAGGAGGGCTTTTTTGTCCGAGTCAGGTATTTTTACAAATGGTTGTCTATAAAGCATGCAGTTTACATTTGAAATAACTAATCCTCTGTCCCTTTGACTCCTCAGCTCTGCTGCCAGAGTTTGCCTGATGGCTTGGGGGTACCCAGTGCTTATATGCGTTGAGAAAGGAGGTAATGCCTTTGCCGTTAACTCAGTAAGCTTGCTCCTTGTGTAAAACAGGCTGTGGAAGGTGTGATTATGCACGGTGGGATAGTGTAGGTGAGTTGGGAGATGGTTTCTTTCTGTCACTTGTGTGAGGAGGATGGCAGCTCATTTAAGATTCTAACACAAGGCTGGTGGCTCCAGTCACCCCGTTTGTGTCCTTCCTTTTGCTTGTGTTTAAGCCGTACTCATCAGCTGGACATGGTGAAAACCTGAAAGTGTAGAGATGAGTTTTTATTTCAGCATATGCATGACTTGACTTAGTGACTTGATTTTGAAAGAGTCGTGTAAACAAACGCTCATTTCCACTAATGATCCAGGGCACATACTTGGCTTACTTGCTTTTAAATACAGATCTGTACAACAGTACCTTTTGTTCAGTTTTAAGATTTTGTGCTGTGTTCTAATACAAATAGATTATACCTAACATTCTCTCAATATTATCAAATCATGAACTTAGTTTTAGATTCGGAAAATAAGAATGAGAGTCTCTGTGTATGTGTGTATTTATAATTTGGAAATGGCTTATACAGCTTGTTGGTCGATGTTAACCTTGTCTGTGATGAAAATTGTATTTCAATTTGAGGCTAATGTGAGCTAATTTTTTTTTAATACTACTTTAAAAAGTATTTTAGTTTCAAGTCATTAAGTTTAATACTTTAAAATTCAATGCTTTTTACAATATTCTAGTTTTTGCACTTTGGGCATTATTATCATATTTTAAAAGAAAGCTAAGATCATAAGTAAAAAAAAAAAACCCCAACATATATAAAAAGAAAAAGGGATGTCTGTTTTTTTTAATTTTGTTTTTATACTCCCTCTGCTGGCTGTTTCTATTACAAGTACCTGTACTCGAACTTTGTTACTAAATCTGCTCTTCCTTTGCTGTTTTATCAAATGAGTAGTAACGTGTATTGATTTTGATCTGTATTTAAAATACAAAAAAAGTCTATAATTGTTAAATGAAGAAACAATATTTGCAGGAATGGAAAATATGACACCTGTTTTATGGAGCAATGTTTTCATTTTTGTTATATCTTGTATTGATTTGAACCCTAAAAACAATTGAATCTTTTGGTGTGTGGGCGACATCTTCACCACTAAATATCACAGAAATAACAATTCATATACTGTTCCAAATCTATTCCATTTATTGTAACAAATTTACTTCCCAGCTTTGAAGAATAGCTGTGGCAAAACCTAAATAATTATGCTATGTTTTGTTATGTTAAAAAAAAAATTATCAGTCACGAGTTTGGCGTACATCTACATATTAGCCACAAGGCTGCACTCAAAGTATTCTGTGGATGTAATGGATAATTTCTTAAGATACTCATTTTGGTACACTAGTATACAGTAGTGTTCATCCAAAATATTTATAGCACTCAAAAATTATAATTCTTAGAAACTTCAGAGATTATGTACAAGGATTGCTGTATATGTTATTGAAATGAAGCTGTTGCATTCCCCATGGGTGTCAGTTATGGTTAAAATTGTTCAATATTTCTTGTTGATATTTCTGCTAAAGATCCAGACTTTGCTATGTGATGTGTCCTCACTTGTGCTGGTACTTGGCTTCGCCCTGTCCGAGTTTGAAGAGTGCCACCTACTGATTGACAGCTCCTTGCAGTACTTTGTTCCTTTGCCATCTGAAGGCTCTCATAGCTCGGCCTCCCTTACCTTGTGGGATGTGACAAGTTGATGTGGTTGAACGTGGTAACTGTGTTGAACCAAGCCTCAGCTTTGACCTCTTCTATTAAATGATGCTATTTTTTCTTTCTAATTTGTTTCAAGGTGAGGAAACAGGATTTTCATCCTGGGAGGTAGGCTTCCCTTACCCTGCCTTGTCCCCTTTTTAAAAGCTTGTGAGAAAGCAGCATATTTCTGTTGATTTCATCATCACTTCTTGTCAAGCTGTCATAATTAGTGTGGGAGGAGCAAGCCTGGCTGATGTTTGTAGAAGACTTTGGCTTCTGCTATGCCAGACAACGTACTGATGTGTTGCACACTCAAATGAGACAGTTCAAAAGGCAGGTAACAGACTTGCAATCGTGACTTCATTAACAAGTGAACATTCCAAAATGCTCATGATGTGTTTGTTTTTGCAGGGGAGAAGGACAATCTGGCTAACAAGTTCTAAATTTTTTATGGTAAATTGATGAATTCATCTTTACTGTTAGTGCATACTGAGAATGCTTTATTTCAACTTAGAAGTATGCTAATTATGTTCTTAGGAAAAAAAAAACTTGGCAAGAGTATGAATTAGTTCAAAAAAGTGTATAATTTACATATTTACAAGGAGCTCCTTTATTTCAGAGTTCTTTTTATATATCTTCTTCCCAGTGATTTATCACCACAGGAAGCTTTCTTAATTCCCAGCTCCTTCCAGGTGGCTTTAAGAAGAAAAAATACTGTGTTTCCAAATTTCTTAGTCTTTTGAAAAATACATTGATGGCAAGTTTTAGTCTAGGTGAGTGAGATTTTTAACCATAAAATGTTACATCATTAAGAGATGCCAAATCTTATGGCTCAGTAGGACTAGAAGTGGGGTCTCTGTATCACTTGAAGGCTTTCCAAAGTAGTTCTGGCTAAAGGATACCAAAAGAGAAGGCTTTTGGCTGTTACTCACTGCCTTTAGAGAGCTCATACTCGTTTTAGAGGTTTCTAATTAAAATAATAATAAAAAACGTCAATATAGAAGCAGCAATAGTAATCTCACCGTCTTTGATGTTAGGACCCAAAGAAGAGATTGTCAGGATCTGAGATCAGTTAATCCACCTTCTGTCTGGAAACTGTGAAGATTTAATGCTTTCATTAGCACTTACTGATCTGATTCCTTGTTTCTGCATTATCAACAAACCCCTGTGCAGCTGAGCTGTACTTCTCTTAACAACGTTTATTCAGCTGTTAATAATTCCAACATTCTTCCTTCCTCTTGTCCTTCCACTTGCATCAAAAAGAAATCCCCTAATGTCAAGCCACAAATAGTTACTAAAGGAAAGAAGACTTTAGCATCCGAAGTTCCAACAACTTTATACAGAAACCTTGCATCTCTAATCCTTCTGATCCATATGTACCCAAAATAGCAGATATTTCTAGCTGCTGACAAGTATTGCCATGTTCACCTCAATAATACTGTTTACATTGCTTCACCCTGTGGGGAAATTTCCTGATTGACAAGGAAGATGCCACTTTCTTTGCCCTAGATATTTTAGTAGCATTTCTGCAACATTGGGGTGTTCTGCTGGTTCAGAGAGTAAGATGCTTAGTGTGAATTATGGTGACTACGTGTGCATCCTGTTTATTTTGTAGTTTTCCTCACTGCCTAATTTTTATTTCCCCATTGTATTTCTTCTGTAGTGTCTTATTTTATTTGCTTCCAAACCGGGCGAGGCTACTACCCTGTCTTCTAACGCTCTTTGACTTATTCTTAACTTTTTTTTTTTAATGTGTCTTAGTATTTCACTAATGATTTTTTTTTTCTCCTAACACATAGCAGTTAAGTTTATGATAACTCATTCTTTTACTTACACTGTTTTTTTGTGTTTATATTTTGGTTTTCTTTCATGCATATACAGATACCTTGGCAACTTCTCCAGAGTGAATTCTTTCTTGGAACATAGCTCTGTCGGCTGTGCTTTCTTTGCATGGCTTTCTCTTTCTTTCAGTCGTATCTGTATTTTTGGCTTAATATTATTTCCTCCTTGTCCACCCATCGATGTTTCCTTCTTGATTGCTGAACTGTGTTGATTTTGTTTCTTCCTGCAGTGGGCCTGTGTCTTGCCCTGTCCTTTTTACAATGTCCTTATTTTCCCCAACTGCTTTGGTTGTGTGAAGGCACTATGCTGCTGTTACTCTTCTTCTGATACAGTTCACTTCGGCTGTAGTGTCCTTTTTTTTTGTGGTAAGACTAAATTTTGCGTGGCGGTTTGAAAACTCTTGCTATGTGTTCTGTATTTGCAGTGACTCATTGTATTTCCTAATCTGCCACTGTCTGCCCAGCGCTAAGTATGATGTCAGTAGAGATTTTTTTTTTCTTGCTTTTTTTTTAAGCAGACGTAGGACTGATGAAAGTTACTGTTTGATGTAACAGGAAACTGAACTCATCTGTTCTCAAAACAGGCACTGCTTTAGCCAGTATGCTCAGGTTTCATCCTGCCAGGCTCCTGTGTCTGTCTTATGCTTGTGAGCAAATCGCTTTAGTATGGATGTGTCTCACTGTTCCTGTCTTCTTCAGGCTTCAGTTTTCACCAGTAAAGACTCCTGAGACAATTACTTTTGAGAAGCTGCTTTTTCATGAATCTTGAGTCTTAAATGTAGTTCTGTGGCCTTCACTTCATGATTAGGAATGTAAGAGAGTCTTGGGATTAGAGGTGTCCTTTTGAGAAGTGCTTTCAAGAGGTCAGAGTAGGGGTGACCTGTAGTCTCCAATGTTTATAGAACAGTGCATTCCCCTTGCAGCTTCTGGCTTAGCTCTTGCAGTGGTAGAGAGAACAGGATCATCTGGCATGTTGTAGGAGCTTTCATAGGCTGTTTGTGGGTAGGAATGTGCTTGTAGATTGCCCGTTTCTTTCAAACCTTTTTTGGACTTTCGTTGGAGCTATATGCAGCGCTTATACTTTTGAACTAAGCACAGAGAGAATGTGGGCTCAAGCTCTAGCCCTGTCAGTTCTGCTTAATTTTTAGTGTGCTCCTTGGTCCAGTTTAGACCGATGCCTAACTGCCTGTATGTGTGTTGGGAACTGTTCCCAAAAGGCAGCGGGAATGGTACTTGTCTCTTCTGACCTTGTGTAAGGAGAAAAGTTTAGCTTTGCGGACACAAGCTTTGTCATGCCCTTTTACTTTGTGGCTAGAGAAGAGGCTCTGGGCTGTTTTATTTACTTGTATAGGGACATAGCTGTATGGACCAGCAGAGGAATCTTTATACTGGTGGTGGCACTAGGGCAGACCCTGTTTCTGCAGACCAAGTTCTCTCCTAGTGAATGAACCACAGGTTCTACAAAGTCCTGAATGAAAGATGTGCCCAGTGAATAAGGGACCATTGCTGGAGGACATGGCTTGCTGCCTGACTCAATGCAATTATTTAGCTTGTCTGTCTTTGTTTCAACTCGCTGTTTTGGAAGGCTTCTTAAAAGTTGTGGCTAAAATGCGTAAATGAGTGTTCTTAGGGGGAATGAGAAGACACAAATTTTGTCAGTTGACAAGGATGAATGAAGAGTGTGTGGTGATATCCCATATCTTATGTTAACGAAAAATGATGGAGGCTTGTCCATCTATGGCAATACTATTGAAGGGGTGGAAATCAGAAATAGAAAAAGGAGAAGATTGGAATGGTAAGAGAAGTTTAACATTTTTATTGCTCAAAGGAATGCGATTACAGCAGAATAAAGTGTTCATCCTTATAGGGAAAGCTATTTATAAACTCTGGGAGGTTTCTTTTGGGGTAGATGAAGGGCTTGATATGTAAATATCTCCCAGCAAATCATCAAATTTTGAAGAAAACTTTTCACTGAAGTATAACATTTCACTGAAATGTAAGATTACGGAGTTTTTAAGTTTGAAGGTTATTTTTCTTTTTCATGTCACAAATGCTTTCTTCCTGCTTAACTATAATTTTTTTCCCCTCTTTTTAGTAACAACATAAACGGTGCCTGGTGAATCTCATGTACTTTATAAATGTACTTACAGATAACCTTTTAATTTATTTCTTCACTTTTTGTAGCTTAATGTTATCTTCACCAATTGTCAAATAGCAGTTGGCCAATCACTTGTGTATGCCAGCTGGCCATTCCTTTTACCATTATTTTACTAGGTCACTCTGAAAGTTTTCCTGTTCTACGCTGTGTGTTTTTCTTTCTTTCTTTTTTTTGAAAGCTTTATTTGTAATTTAATAACTTATCTACCTTGTTCCTGTTTTTTCTAACAGTTTATTAAACCATAAATCTGGCTACATGTAGAGTGCATGCCCCTTCTCTGTCTCTTAACATGAATCGCCTTGGATGGTTCTAGCCGTGGGTATGTTGTGAGTATAGCTAACATCACTGTGGCTGGTTAGTTTGCCTATGGTGACTTCTTACCTGTCCATGACTAGCCTTGATTCTTGTTTAACTGATGATGTTGCCGTTGTTACATTCTGATTTGACTGCAAGGCTAATTTTTTGTTTGTTTTTGTTCATTCATCTGTGTGCCTTTTTTTTTTTTTAAATATGTTGAACTACTCTCTTAGCACTTTGCAACATCTTGTTTTAACAACTTGTGTTTGAATCAAAGCAACTAGCCGTTCTGCTGTGCCAAGAAACACTTTTCCCCAAGCACTTGTAAAAGGAGGTTTTTGTTTTCCTTGTTTGACAACAAGCCTTTTGGTATGTATGGAGCTGAAGAGAGGAATGGTAAGGAAGTTGAAATCTGATAGATATAGATATATATAGATACATATATATAAAAAAAAATTGAAAAGAGAACTTGAGAACAGTTACACAGTTATATTGAGCAATATTGGAATATTGAAATTCTTTTGCTAGAGCATAAATTGGTAAGACTTAAGCTTTGTTTAAATATAGAAATGTCCTGTGCTGAATTCACTTTGGAACTTAAAACTGAGTTGCCAAACTGGTTTGAAAGGCTGTCTAAAGACTTCTATATTGGCTTAAACTCTTATAATTTTGGTAGGTTTTAGACCTCTCAGAGATGAGCTCTGGCAGGTCTACTAGTGGCAGCTGAGATACCTAACCTATGCTTCTCTGTGCGAAGTCACTACCAGCTCAGCAGAGGTAGCAGAAGACAGGCTCAAGCACACTGTCTGGCTTCCTAACCTGTGATACATGCATAGGTGATCGTCTGCTAGTATATTGAGCTGTAGGCTGCTGTGATTGATGAAGAACTGCAAAAGTGACATTGGGTTGTGTGCTCATGTGCTGGTAACCTCTAGAAGCAGGTTGCAAGAGGCTGTTAGGAGCAATGAGGACATAAACTGTTACACCTACTTGCTTCATTCCCCTTTCTGTCTGTTAATGCTGGAACATGTCTGACTCCAAAGCAAGCTGTTTCAGGGAGCTGAGGTAGTTGGTAGGTGCCTGTTGACTCTCTCTGGTGTAGGGTAAGTTTTCTGCTGGTTAACTTCCTAAATAAGTTCACTGTGGAGTGAGAGGATCACCAGTGCTGATGGGAAAACAAGCCACGTCAGCATGTGGCTGGGAGCTGATGAGAGGATAACCTCTTTCATCAGCAGCTCATCTTAGATCAGCTTGGCTGTGCTTGATACAGTTACGCTATAGTTTCATGGTCACTTGAAGTGCACATAAACTAACCCTCCTGTTTAAAGAAATGGCCTAGTTCTTCCTCCTTAAGGCTGCTCTTTCCTATACATGTGTACTCCTCCCTTGTGCAGGCACATTCATGTGGCCCCATGGTGATCTAGACTGAAGAGCTGCTCTCAATTAAAACAGACCAGGATTAAAAAGAGAGAAGATGCATGCCTTAAAGGGTTCATAAACTTCTGAAAATAAGTCAGAAGTGCATGTTTAAAACGTGTTATTTAAGGTGGAAATGTCCTTCAGAGATGGGGAAATAGCATGGTTTACGTAACATAGATTTTGCCATCTTGGAAATCAGCTTTATGAAGGTCTCTAGATGCATGCCCAGTGTTTTTTGTTTTGGTGTTTGTTTCTCTTCCCCACAGGACTTTATCGCTTCACTCACCCAGTACTTTACCCAGCCCAGAATGTGCATGATGTTGATGATAGGAAGTGTTACTCGGTATCTTCTTTTTTTTTCTTAGCAAAATCTGAATCTTTCTAATTCTATAGTGCTATAGTGAAGACCTGCCACAGAGTGTGGAATTGCTAGTTATATTATGGGCTTTTCTGCTGGTGGTGGTTGCATGAAAGTTTTGTAGGCATGAAATAATTTTTTTTCTACTATGGGGCAGTAATGGACTCTTTTCACTTGCATGTTACTGAAGAATGCAAGGGGGATTGGACAGAAGTACAAGAATATTCTCTAGTTTTGTGTATGTCAATGACTGGAGATAACCCAAAATAATGATACCCACCTCCTCTACCCTCCTACAAGTGCTGGGTGAGCACAGACTAGTTCTCACAACAAACCTGGAAGTTTTCTAAACCAGGTGATTGTCTAAAACTTAGACAACATGGACACCTCTGTCATCTTTCCAAGCAGTTGGGGAAACCATTTCAAATTAGTTGAGTGGCTACAAAGTAGAAAAATGGCAGAGCCACAATGAGACTTCAGGACCTGGCTTCTAATCAGGGGATCCCTCTGCCAGACAACATTGTTTTAATAGTTGAAGGATACTGTTGCTATAGCTTCCTGTGACTTGATTTGTTGTTGTGTTTATCTTTTTCTGTAAACAGCTCCCAGACACTGGGGATCTAGGAGCTTTGAATGAAAAACATAATGGTGCATCGTTCTCTTCAGGGCCAACAGTGAAACCGGTTTAAATGTGCTTGTATTAAAACCATGAAGTGAGGTAATGATTAGTTTTGATCAGACCTACTTCTGCTGCTGCCACTTTTCTTAAGATACAATTTCAGTGAGGAAAGAATTACTGTTTTAGCAAATAGCATTATATTAATTGAGAAACGGTAAGAAAAATAAAGACGACAAGTTTACCTTACCAGCATCAGTAAGACTGGGGAGAGGGGGAAGATGAAAGAGAAGACGGAAGAGAAGATAACTTTCAGATGCTTCTAGACTGTATTTGCAATTCATAGTTTCCTGGGCACTTAGCATTTTCTGCCTCATTTATTGATCTTGGGCACTGGAATTTGCAGCTGTTTCACTTCATCTCTTAATATGAATTTGCTCTTGGGTTTCAGAACATAGTTTCCTCCTCCTGTGTATTTACTGGTACAGTCTGGCCACGGCTGATTGTGCTGCAGTCAGTGCTGTTGCTTAAAGGGTGAAGTATTAAGCTATACTGAGGGAGAACTGCAGTTCGGTAATGGGATGGTTTTTGTAGATGTTTTCATAACTCAAACCTGCATCTTTGCATCAGTTGGGAAATCTTTGTGAAACTACATCAGAGTCTTGAACTTCAAAATAACTATTGTTTTGTGGGAGGAGTATCAGTAAAGGGTGAAAATAAGGAGAAATAGATAAGCACGTTTAAAATCATACAGTGGCTGTAAAGTAATGTATCTTCTGTCTAGGTGATGGTTACTGATACCTTCCTATGTTGCTATTCAGTATGCAACCTGTCATTTACATGCAGAAGCATGGATAACGGTGACTTCCTATCTTGTACTGCTGGAGGTTATATGTGATCCTTTACTTACTGGTGTCTTTTATATTGTTTGGCTGTCAAAATCTGCTTGTGAAGGTTTAGTCCTTCAGTTTTATCGACTGATCAGCTGATGCACATACCAGTGAACCTTTTGAATTCAGGCTTGGGATTTATTTGTTCAGTTTTTAGCAGTTTGATTCTATCCCACACTTGTTTGGTAATAATGCTGTTCTGAAAAAAAAAATTAGCTATGTATTTATGAATTATTTTGGTAAAACACTGTAATACAAATGCTGTCATCTTACTGCCGTAATGCTTTCTTTTTTTGGAGCAATGCATAATTTGGGTACCACCCAAAGTGCTGCTCTCCTATTTTATATGTCTTCATATTTTCAGCTACTTTTGCTTGCATGGTTTTTCTGCTAAAACACTGGGAATCTGCTCAACTCTGCACCTGTGACAGAGCAATTCAAATTAAATTAGACAAAGACCAATAACCTCTAAACCCCAAGCAATTCAGTGGACGTTAGACCTGAAGTCTGGATCTTCCTGCAGCTTTTTCTTTTCTCTTTGCTTCCTCCACCCATTTCTTTCTGTCTAGCCTTCGTGCTGCCTGGAACCTCTGCTATCTCATGAGGTGGGCAGAACATCTGTTCTCTTCTGGCGGCCACTCGTTCATGTCTCTGCGGTCTTCCTAGCTGCTGGTTTTCATGAACTCATCTGATACATGTATTGTTTGGTCAAATTTCATTGCAGTTAGTCGTAAGGTCAAAATATATTTGTAGGGGCAAATTTTGTAGCTGAAAAGCCAGTAAGACAATTGCATGTCTTGTTTCTTTTGACCTTCTAAAGATTTGTTTGGCTTTTGTTGTTGTTGCACCTTTATTGGTTCTCTCAGTAGCATTGAGGTTCTGTTAATGATGGCTCTAATTTCTTTGGATTCCTAAAATTCTTAATGTTTTATGCACAAGGCAGAGATACATAGCTTCTGGGGGAGAGGTCAATGATGTTTTCAGTAGCTTATTCCTTCTCAAGTGTAATTTACCAAGGGACTCTGCAATCAAGTCATCGTGATGGGAAGTGCATCTCAAATGATGTAATGCATTTGTGTTTCCTGGAAACAGAACAAAATTGCAGCTCTGCTCCGTTTAATGCAAGATTTGTCATTGATTCCAGTTGCCATGATATTTACTCCTATCATTTGATCTTTTTGTTGTAATGGGTTGTTCATGCTTTATGAATCCGATTTCCTGACATCAGTACCTCAAAGCAGTGTTGGAAGTTTTTTATTAATGAAGAGTATTTTTACAAAATATTTTGAAATACGGCACAGCCAAATCTGATTTCAACAAAATCCGTAGTCTCTTCCTCTGCAGACTGTGCTAGAACAGGGAATCAACGTAATTGATACAGCAAGAGGGGCTAGATGCATAAAGCTGGATGGACTTGATAGATAAATTCTTCAAATAGGTTAAATATTTATCTACTCTGTATTACTCCTGTCAGATTTGTATTTTCTGATGAAGATGCATTGTTTCCTCTCAGTCTGTATTGGAAACTAAAATGCATTACGTTGAAACAGTATCACCTGGATTCTGTCTGCTGCAACAGTATATATTTAAGACAGATCACTTTGATGTATTATACACTATTTTCACTATTTTGTCTAAAACCTCATTTCATCTGAAGTAGAAACACATTGCATTTCATCACTTGCAGAAATGCTGTACGTTTTTTTCAAAGATTCAGAACAGAAATGTTCAGTCGCTACTTCTGAATATTATTTTTGTGGCCTCTGGAAAACGATGACTGTCCTTGCTAATTTTTTGACATGGCTTCCTCTGTGTGGACTTGAGAAAAAGTAAGTTATGGCAATATATGGAGGAACATGACCTCCAGGTTATACAAGTGGTTGGTCTGAATGCTTGGGGTGTCCAAATGTTTCTATTTGGTCACAGCTGTTAGAATACAACACGCAGAAATTTACCCTAGTGATAATTTGTAGAGTGAATAATTATGTGTAACAGATTTGTGACTAGAAAATCTTCAAGAACACTCCAAAACAAAGAGTCTTCCCTTAGTTATTCTTATTTATCCTTAATTTCAGTGGGGATCATAGCAGTGGAGTAGAGGACAGGTTTGGTGCTTAGTAACTTCAGCTGATTTTTGCTGTATTTAAGGCAATTGTAGTACAGGGGGTGGGAAAGCATACAGCCAGTTAAAAAAAAAAAATTGTAAAGCAAAAAAGTTCCTCCTGTGTACAGACACTTTGATTGCACAGGTGTTTTCAGAATTCAGTGAGACCTGTGTGATATTGTTGTAGTGATGTTCTGTAGAACTTTTTAGGCACTTTGTCAGTTACTTACGTGTGCAGATATGGGAGCAAAAAGACTACTTGCAAAGGTTCCCCTCGTTCTTAGTAATAATGGTGCTCTGATGGCACTGTATTATTAAAAGTAATGGTAATTATTTGTGTTATGGGTAATTCCTTGTGCTGTTTTATAGCCTGTGATCTCAGGGAAGTTTGCAAGACACTGGCTGAACCTCGTGGCAGCCTTGATAGAAAAAGAATAGTAACTAGACAGACAGTTGTTTTTGCTGTATGCTGTAGGACAGAAGACTCAATGGTTGGGTTTTTATATGCTTAACTCTGCATAAATCTTGCTGAAGAAAACTTCTACAAGTGGTTTAGAACAGCAGGATAAAATGATTTTGTAAAATAAAACAAAGTATGTTTTTGCAACAGCTCGAAGATATTTGTTTTGTTTATGGTCATTTTGTGGCTGTTCGTTTTTCCAGGCCAAAGATGTATTTGCAACTCAAATCCCAATAAAACAACAGTTGGATTCACAGATGAGAATGGTACATAGTTTTTTTTCAAATTGACTTTTTTTCTTTTAAGTGGGGTGATGTGTCTCAAATGCATTTGTGAATTAAATGAAGACTGGTTTAGCTTCAGATTTCAGGAAAATGAACTTGAAAGGACACTATCGGGTGGTCTGAACTAATGAATAAGGTATGTTAAACTGGTGAAAGTTTTCTTTTTTCAGATGTTGGTGCGCTCAGTTCCTACTTCATAGCATTCTCATCTGAAGCGACTGTCTTCCTCTTACTTGGTTTTTTTGGTCATTTAAGTCATACCGAGCCACTAAGTTTTTCACATGGCCTTTCTGTAAAATCAAAATTGGCACAAGCTCGAGGGCATGAACTGCATTTTGTGTTTATAAAGAAAATGGGAATCAAGGGAAAGGAGGGAATTGCAAGCAGTAATGGGTTTTTCTAATGAAACTTCTACACAGCTCTGCTGCTGATCTCTCCTTATGTGCATGTCTGACAGAAAATGGAAAACACCTTTCCTTCACCACCTCCCCTGTGATAAAAAATAGGGCCTTTTTCCCTGCTGGCCTGCAGCTTGGGGGGCAGGGGGTGGGAGGGATGGGTGGGAATAGCGACTCACGTTTTGCTTATGAAAGGATTGTGATGTTTTTAAGAAAACAAAACATTAAATACAAAGTACAAAGGGGCACCAGTCATAAAATAGACTAGAATTGTATTTCTGAATCAGAAGTTGCATTTTGGACTTGAAACGGACTTTTTATTCCCCCAGGGTTTGTGGCAAGTATTAAAAATGAGTTAAGGGCAATGCTGATCCTATAGCAGTTGGAATAGTAGAGCATAGAGAGAGTTCTCCTGATCAGATGCTGCAGACAGGCAACTCCCTGCTTGCCCTTCAGCCAGTTGTGCAATGTTCAGGGCTGAAAGTCTGTCAACATAATATTTTTTTTTTTTTCTTTGGGACACTTGTGGAAGCAGACCATCAAAGCTCCCTAACAGACACTAAAAAGCTGCTAAGATAATGGTTTGGATAAGGCTAATTTAATTAACTTTGTTTCAGGTTTTGAAGAAAGCACAGTGGAACTGCCCAAACCAGAATATTTGACATACGTTTTAGTTCATTATATTTAACAGAGTTTTTCTCTCTTGAAAGTGGAAAGAAAGAAGTTGCTGTATTTCAGGAAATTAATACCTGGTTTACAGCATATTTGAGACCCTTTACCCTTCCAGCTCAGCTCACAGCAGTAGTTCATACTCAGGCACTTGCTACATTTGACTGAATTCAGCTTAATGTTCCTGAATCTTTTAAAAGTTACAGAGACTTTCCTGTAGACAGCAATTGTTTTTTCAGTGCTGTGGCATTTTGAAGTGGACTACTGTTGCTGGGCAGATGAAGTAACCCTTCATCTCACTGATTTAATAGTCAAAAGGAGGGAAGGAAATACTGCTTTTAAATGCTGCTGTTAAAGTGTGAACTGCTAGAGCTGTTGTAGTTTCACTTGGTCATCTGCTCCCTTCCCCTGCTTATTTTAAGTTATGCATGGTTTAGATTTAGATTTATGGTAAATATATTTTTCTTCAGTAATGTATTGTACCTTTGTCAAATTCCCATGTATCATTCATGTAGAAGGTGGGCAGCTGGTGGAAGCTAGGAAAGGAAATAGAGTACTACCAAGTGCTCGTAACAGTACTTTTAACAATCTAAACTGATCTGTACATACCCTCCTAAAATACAGAGATGGGATTCTTGGTGGGACGAGGTGACAGATTTGCCTCCCCTATTAGGTCTATCTGCTGAAAGGGTGAAGAGCTTTCAGTGGCCTTTCCTCCTTCCAAAACTTCTCGTATGTTTTGTTAATTGATTCCTACCACAGCCTCTTAGTAGTTGCAGTATCTTCAGGAAGAGGGGTTTTTTTGGTTTGTTTTTTATCCTATCACAACTCCATTTCAGAAGAGACTTTTCTCTGAAAGACCAAACACGTGCCCCCAAGTTGACAGCTTTACCAAGGGAGAGCAGCTGTCAAATGAATGAGATTGGTAGTTTTATAGATACACGTAATCTTTTTGAGAAATATCAGGAATGGATACCTAGCAGTTACAATTCTGTGACTGCTTTAAGTAGCCATCTTACAGCTCTTTATTGTCTTGACTAATGCTGGCAGCACAAAGGGCTGCTTGATTCTGCTGCAAAGTGTACTTTGAAAGATTAACTTGTGCAGGATGCGTTAATATGAGGAAAACAGAAGAGAGCAAGAAAGCGTATAAAAGAAACAAGATAGAACTCCATAGTTTCCTTGCCAGTCAGAAAATAAACTTAGCCAGAAAGACAATTGGGACATCAAGAAATGGAAGGGGCAATAAGGAATTTTCTGGCAGAAGAGGAAGATTTAAAAAATCCCAACAAAACAAAAATAGATTATGACACATCAGTTCATATTTTTCCATTGAGGAGATACAGTTCCACCTACTCAAGTTTCTGTAAGAAATTCTGCCAGTCCGAGGAGCTGAAATATCAACCTTTGGTTGAATTTCTTGTCATATGTTCTTTTTCTCTATATGTTAGCAGCATATAGGGACTGTGGTGGTTTTTTATCATGTAAATAAGGCACATTCTTTACTGCAAATACCAGCTAGTTTTCTGGTAGATGCCTTTTATGGCACACTTAGGTTTTAATGCTTCCTTAATAATTTCCTTTGTTGCAGCTTAAAAAGGCAAAGACTAGGCTGCCACTAAGTTTCTAGGCAGTGAGCTGACTTTGAGAGGGGTTTCTTTGCAGGATTTCCAGCGTGAAAGGAGGATGGTATTTCTTGGCCATTTAAGGAGTCTTAACCTCTTTAGACCTTGAATCTATTTTTCAGAGCTATTCAGAGTATAGATTCCTCGTATATATCTTTTCTTACTAAAGAAAGTGAGTTCAACTGCAAGTTAAGTGTGGAAAGGCAAAAGAGCTTTACAGACACCTGAGTATCAGAGGGCTAAGTGTTTCATGCCAATAGTATTCTTCAGACTTTAGGTTTATATAGAACTGGATTTAAATATTAGCAATGGCAAGGAAATATCTGAGGCTTTACTAAAAAACAGACAAGGGATTTTGCTTTCTTCCTGTTTCCACTCTTTCAGTGTTGCTGAATTTACTGATGTGTGATATATATTTTTTTAATTATTATTTAAAAAAAAAAAATTTTTTTTTTCCTCCCCTCTGCCAAGCCCTAGGGGACACAGCTGTCTGCCCTGTAACTTTGACTGTCATCATTACCACTCTGTTATCTCACATGGCTGTATGAGGACTTTAATCTTCTATATAATTGGTGGTGGCAATTGCTGCTAAAGCTGTAAAGGAAAAGGATCTGTTCACCTTCGTGTGAAAATGGATGATTGACGAACTCATGAATGTTTCCTCTCAGCTCTGAACCGAGTAAGTAAGGCAGAGTACCTCAGGCAGTCTAATTTCCTGGCTTGATAATAGACTGGGAAAAGAGCCATTTGTTGTCTTCAGGGTTGTCCATATATGGACAAATCTTTTGCCAGGCTGAGTAAAAACAGTCGTCTTTCAGGAAAGAATAGAATGTTACAGGATTTTGGAAAATGAAAGTTTTATAAGCAGAGGTCTAGCTTAACATAATGGATGGCTGTTTGCTTCAATGCACTTCAAAACAGCGCGGGCTCAGGTTTGTATCCTGAAAACGTGTTAGAGAATTACAGCTATAGATGTTAAGTATGTGTGTGTTTACCCTTACCCTAGTTGTTTGCCAGCCTTTGCTTTGAGAAGGACCAATGCTGATGCTGGTGCAGACTAGACCTGTAGGCTTTCACTGCCTTTTTATTTAGTTTTGGGTTAAAGACTAGGAAGACAGTTAAGGTGAAGTTAAATCCAAGAAAGATTATTTCAGTCTTTGACCATCTGTGGCTCAGTAGTATGCTTGCTTATCGTTGTATGAAGACCTTTAATGGTATTTCTTGATGATTTGGAGGATCAAGCTGATCGTTATCACACAGGAGATCCACAAACAGCTGGACAGATCTTGAACTGACTGCAGAATTGTGGTGTTATGTTCCACTCATTCAAAAAGTTTGGGGTCTATGTGGGGTTCCCCCTGTTTTTACTCAAGGAGACTATGAAATGCAGAGTATGTGTGTGGGGAAGCAGTAAAACAGTTTTCTTTCAGATGGATCCTAAAACACCACAAAACGATTTTTTTCCAGCCATTGTTGGAATGCTGTTATCTCTGCGTTTCATCAGATGACAGACTTGAGGACAGGAAGCGGCAGGGGGGTGATAAGTCAAACTGATGGTTGTAGGTTTATGTTGTATCTACTAATATAGTTTCAACTGGTTACAGTATTTTATGTTTAGTACCTTTGTTCCAGGTGCAGTAGAAGAGACCTTGATTTCTGATGAATAGGGATCATAGAAAGAGTCCTTGATTTCTGATAAGGGACTGTGCGTAGGACTTGTCCCAATGCTTGTGCTGTCAAGCCCACAGGCACCCTGGTTTGGTCATTGGTTTACTTCTGATTTAGGGGAGATCATGCTGTATACTGAATAGCAAAAATCCTCCCTAAAACTGTTACATTGCTCTGGAGGTTCTCTTAGAGTTGTTGTGTTGACAGTCTTGAAGATGATGACATTTTTTGGCACATTAAAGCCCAGAGCAACTTTATTTTTTTTTTCCTCCTACCTGTTGTGCTTGAAAGGAGAAGGTATATAAGAGAAAGTAGGCAAGATTTATTTATTTATTTATTTTTTAAAAGGTGGTGGGAACAGAGCAGCTGATTTGCTTTAGGCATCACTGAAAATTTCAGCTGAATTTCTTACACAGAAATAAAATACTGTACAGTAGCTTGCTTAGATGTGACAGATGCTTGAAACTGAATGATCTCTCTTTTTTGACAGTAGATAGAAGTCTTCCCAAGAGTAGGGAAATCCCCTTAAATACTTTTTGTTGTCTTAGAGGTTGGGTCAAAAAAGGTTATAAAAATATCTTTGGCTACTGAAAGAATTGGAAGTTTCAAGGGGGGGGGGGGGGGAGGAATGGATATAGGGGAAGAGAGCAGCATGCATCCTGTCTTTGAGACCAGGGTGTTTAAGTGTTATAAAGGAACAGTGCCCAGATTGACTGCATTACTGGGCAGGACATGAAATAATGCAGTTTCCATAGTCTGTCTGTAAAAGTGTGGGATTATGTAAGCTTAACTCTCTTCAATCAACAGGAGATTGATGTGGGTCAAACTCACCATTTCTGGCCTAAATTTTTAACCTTGAGTTTTTTCCATGCTGTGGGGAAAGTGCTTTGCTTCTTTAAGGATTTTATTTGTTATTCTGAGCAAGAATGACTTTTGATTTGTGTTTTGTGGTGATTTTTTTTTTTTAATTGAAAAAAGAAACAGTTTGTTTCTGTTTTGCCTTTTAAACTTAGAAGTGAGTGTTTCAGTGTCCTGGTCATTTTACAGGGCTTTCCTCTTACAGAGCTGACTTAGAACCCTTGCACAGATCTTCAGCTGTGAAAATTATTATTGCATTTTCCTTGTATTTCTTATTAAATTGAGCTAGTTTAAGCTTTTCATATTTTTACCAGTACAGTTTTTGCTGAAAGCAAAAGTCAGTGCTGCAAAATAGTTTATTACTACCACCTGCTTTCAGAAACACCTAATCACCTATTGAAAAGAAAATTCATATCTGCTCATAGTTCCATAGCAAACATTGGACCACTTTTTCACTAGGCAAAAAGTTGGGGTTAGGTTAGGGTCAGCTAACAAAAACGAACTGAGCCAGATAAAATTAAATATTTTTTTTCCTTCTTCTTTACACAAATCTGTTTGTTGGAGGTGAAGTTTACAGTAATAGTTTCATTTTTCAAGGAGAATGAATATGAAAACATACATGAATAAAAATAAGGTGTATGTTCGAATGAAAATAAGGTGTATGTACATTCTATTTTTACATTCCACTGTTTTTTTTTAAATGTATATGTTATGCTTTTCTTCATACATTGTACTAATACTTAGTTTGCATTAAGTAGATCAATTAAATGGTGTATTAACCATTATTGAGGAATAGCTTGGCTGCGTTCAACCTCCAGCCCAAGCTCTGCAGTAAGTTTTTTAGCTTTAAATTGAACGTTTTGTGACACATTAGTGAGAAGCACTTTGTTAAAAATAGTATAATAGTATTTTAAATTTTTTTCTAATGAAAAAAGTAGCCATATGAATTATCTGCATCTGTCCTATATATATTTTCTTACTTTTTCTTATGCTTCTGGATTGCGTGTAGTACTTTCCAAGATCCATTTTCATTCTCTCCCTGGCAGCTTCACTCTCTGGAGTCCCTCTCCCCTTGTATTTTCTAAGATCGCTTTTTGAACGTCTTCCTTCTGATCATCTCCCAGCTCAAGTGTAATACCATTCCCTGACTGTTGAACTTGCGCAAGGTTTTTCATTATCCAGATAACTTGAGACCTTTTTCCTTTCCAGGCTGCCACAGGCTGACTCCTCTTCCTCATCTGTTCTTTCAGCATCATTGCTGTACTTCAGGGCTGTGCGTGCAGGTCTGCTGGAGCTTCAGTTTTGGTTTGAAAGAATGAGGGTTAGACGATTGTGCAGATTGGTAGGAAGCCTACGTGAGAGATCACCCTCAATGTCTACTCTGCTTAGAGCTAGTTTAAGGAGAAAAGGAACAAAGTCAGCGGGGATGTTGCTGAGGCACACCATTTCAGGCCATGGGCGGAGTGAGAAAGGGTGAGGATTGGGCCATGGAGGAAGCGGTTTCAGCCCAGGACCAAGCAGAGAGAAGGGCAGGGATTTGGGGCAGATTTATACGGTCAGATTATGAAGAAGCACTGACAATTTTCTCTTACTAAAGGCTCAGTTCTGCCTGTTTTATGGTGACAGGGTACTAGATTGCCCATTGCTGAAGCCTCTGCTGAATTGTTCTTCCTTGGCTGACATCGAGGTTTAACATTAAGTGAAGTGTGACTGGGAGCATGTCCACATTAGTGTGTTCAGGTCAGAAGTGTGCCTGAGGTCACTGTCCTAACTGTTCTCATTAGTCCTTGGTTTGCATCAGAAAATGGTCCAACAGAGGATCCATCCATTAACTGGATTCCTTCCAGACTTAACAAAACTGGGATATGAGCTACAGCATTCTACCTAATGGAGGGGGTTGGTGGATAGGACCAGATTAGATCTAATTTGAAATAAAACCCACCAAACCATTAAAAGTGTGAATGCTGGGTCCTTGTAATCACCTGCTTTGGTCTGGAAATCCACTCCTGGGCAGGCTGTGCTAATGGAGGCACAGATCTGAATTGCAGCTCACTTTGCTTTGAAAATTCAGCAGTGTCACAGGAATCCTTTACAGTGGTGGTGGTGGCAGAAGGGGCGACCCAAGGTGTATGTCATGCATTGACTGATGTTTCACTTGCACCTAAGCGTCTGAAAAATTGCTTCTGAAGACCAGGGTCTGCTGAAGAGCTTTGGCAAAGCATGGTGGAAATAGTGTAGAATATTGCTTTAAGAATATTTTATCAACCGTTGAAAGGAAATGGGGTGGATGCGGATGAAGGATCACTTTACTGTGGGCCTGTTCAATCCGTTCATGACTAATGTGTTTGTAAAACATAGCTAAGGCTTATATATTACACTGTTTGAGATGCTATCTTGGGTTTTGGTGATTTATTAATGTTATAAATTTGATCCTGCAGGACTGAGCCTACTTGCAAAGAAAATCAGAATTTTTATTTCACCGAGAACAGCATTATGCGCTGTGTCGGATGTAGTTATGGAAAGTTCGAATAAGTGTGGTTATGAAATGCCATGACTCTGAAATGGGAAGTAAAAAAAAAAAGAAAATCCAATATACTTTCAAAACAAAAATGATGAGAGGGGAATGTTACATTCTTCCCTATGCTTAAATAATGGTGTGCCACTCAATGTTCTTTCTGGTTTATACCTAATTTAGTAGACTGAACTACTAATCCTTTGTTGCATGTTCTTTTTGTATTTATTGAATCTGATAGAAGAGTCCTAATTTAAACCATATAATGAGTTTTCTTCACAAAATTTGTGAATGTTGGTTTGTTGCTTTTTTTTTCTTTTTTTCCTTGTTCTTCTGTATCTAGGCAAGTGCATTTTTTCCTAGCCTCGTAGTGGCTAATGGACAAACTTATGCCCCCTTTTCTGACTATCTAACCTAGTTAAAAATAAAATAGCCTTAATCAGAAAGTTCTGAAGAACACACATGTTCATGAACTGTGCGATCCCAATTCTGAGCTGCTACTTCTCATGTACAGAATAATTCCAGTGGGCTTATTCTCAGTTTCCAGTGGTATAATTTAATTTTGAATAGATCTTTTCTGTTAATCTTCAGACTGTTGTTTTTCTGTATAAATAAGGTTCGCTTTTCATTCTCTTATCTTTGTTTTAGTGTCATTTCTGGCCAGGTAAGCCAAATGAGAATCATCCAAAGCTTCCCTGGTTCTTAAAGCAGCTGTTGGAAGAGAGTGTGTGTGGTGTTTGAGGTGTTGTGTAGCTGGATCACATACCAGGAGCTACTGCTTTTGTGTTCCCAAGCAGAAAATGAAAAGGCCAATTTTGAGCTTCAAACTTGACTTCCCATTTGGCAGTGCACAGTGTCACTGGCAGGCCATAGGAACATGCATATTTGCAAAAATAAGTAAAACTGAACATCGCGTCCTCTGCTGGGGGCTATGCTGATACCATTTTAATTAGATTCCTGTTTGTGTTAAGACCAGTCTGATTTGATATCTTATGCCATTGATCAGTGTAACATTATAAGTCTAACAGAAATTTATATTTGCTGTCAAGAAAGTGCATGTTTCAACAGTGAAGCACAGAACCAATATCATAGTAAGCACGAGCTGTACCTTGCTCTCGCTGAAGTTTGTAGCGAAGCTTTCCCTGACTCCTGGGAGCTGGGGTGAATCCCTTGATGGCTCCTTCCAGGTGTGATGCACTGGGACCATTCTTACCTCTCTTTGCATGGCATGGGGAGATGTTCATAAGATGGTGCTAGCTATCTTGCTGTGATTTAATAATTTGTGTTTTGATGAGAAGCCTTTTTGTTACATTTGCTGGAATGCCAAATAAGACAAAACAAAAAAATCATGCATGTGTTGTAATTGATTCTACTCCTAAATACTGTTTTTCTCTCCTGTTCTTAGGAAATCACTGGTTTTACCTTCAGCAGGTGCAGCATGTTCTCCTAATGCTGATGTTTTATGTAACCATAGTCACAGTTATTTGCAAGGGTTTTATTGACCGATAACAAATCACTATTCTGTCTTGCAATTTTATGTATTTCATTACTAACACTATAATCATCTCTACTGCAAGCACTGCACTGACAGAAACATACTAAAGTTTGGTGTTATCTCACTTTTTCTTAGAGTAATTCAGTAGAGCATTCAGGAAGTATCACATATGCTGACATATTTATATTAAGTGTTTGGTGCTCGTAACATTAGGGAGTGTGTGTGTGGGGGGGGGGGGGGGGTGTTGTTTTCTTTTGTTCTTTTAAGCCAAGCATTGTCAATGCTGCTGTGGCAACTTTAGCGGTTTATTAGTTGTTTTTGATATCCAAAGATTCTGATGTGTAGTTGC